>NC_088908.1:29986781-30321523 GCF_037157495.1 Lathamus discolor
TCCCTAAGCACTTTAAAGCCTTTTTTGGCTTTTTTTTTTTCCAGTTTGTACATCTCTAACCATTTTAAAGCCATTTTTGGCCATTTCTAACCCTTTTTTGCTAATCTCTAAGCACTTTAAAGCCATTTTTAGCATTTCTGACCCATGTTTGCACATCTCGAAGCAATTTTGAATGGCATTTTTGGACGTTTCTAACCCATGTTTGCACATCTCTAAGCAATTTTGAATGGCATTTTTGGCCGTTTCTAACCCATTTTTGCAAATCCCTAAGCACTTTAAAGCCATTTTCAGCATTTCTAACTCGTTATTGCACATCTCTATGCACTTTTAAGCCATTTTGGCCATTCCTAACCCATTTTTGCACATCTGTAAGCGCTTTTAAACCATTTTTTGTCCATTTCTAACCCATGTTTGCACATCTCTAAGCAATTTTGAATGGCATTTTTGGCCGTTTCTAACCATTTTTGCAAATCCCTAAGCACTTTAAAGCCATTTTTGGCATTTCTAACCCGTTTTTGGAAATCTCTAAGCACTTTAAAGCCATGTTTGGCATTTCGAACCCATTTTTGCACATCTCTAAGCACTTTTAAACCATTTTTGGCCATTTCTAACCCATGCTTGCTCATCTCTAAGCAATTTTGAATGACATTTTTGGCCATTTCTAACCCATTTTTGCCGATCTCTACGAACTTTTAAGCCTTTTTTGGCCTTTTCTATCCCGTCTGCACATCTCTAACAATTTTGAAGCCATTTTTGGCCATTTCTAACTCATGTTTGCTCATCCCTAAGCAATTCTGAATTGCATTTTTCGCTGTTTCTAACCCATTGTTGCAGATCTCTAAGCATTTTTAAGACTTTTTTGGCTTTTTCTATCCAGTTTGCACACCTCTAACCATTTTGAAGCCATTTTTAGCATTTCTAACCCATTTTTGCAAATCTCTAAGCACTTTCAAGCCATTTTTAGCATTTCTAACCCATGTTTGCACATCTCTAAGCAATTTTGAATGGCATTTTTGGATGTTTCTCACCCTTGTTTGCACATCTCTAAGCAATTTTGAATGGCATTTTTGGCCGTTTCTAACCCATTTTTGCAAATCCCTAAGCACTTTAAAGCCTTTTTTGGCTTTTTTTTTTTCCAGTTTGTACATCTCTAACCATTTTAAAGCCATTTTTGGCCATTTCTAACCCTTTTTTGCTAATGTCTAAGCACTTTAAAGCCATTTTTGGCATTTGTAACCCATGTTTGCACATCTCTAAGCAATTTTGAATGGCATTTTTGGCCGTTTCTAACCCATTGTTGCAGATCTCTAAGCATTTTTAAGACTTTTTTGGCTTTTTCTTTCCAGTTTGCACATCTCTAACCATGTTGAATCCATTTTTGGCCATTTCTAACCCTTTTTTGCTAATCTCTAAGCACTTTAAAGCCATTTTTAGCATTTCTAACCCATGTTTGCACATCTCTAAGCAATTTTGAATGACATTTTTGGCCATTTCTAACCCATTTTTGCCGATCTCTACGAACTTTTAAGCCTTTTTTGGCCTTTTCTATCCCGTCTGCACATCTCTAACAATTTTGAAGCCATTTTTGGCCATTTCTAACTCATGTTTGCTCAGCCCTAAGCAATTCTGAATTGCATTTTTCGCTGTTTCTAACACATTTTTGCAGATCTCTACGAACTTTTATGCCTTTTTTGGCCTTTTCTATCCAGTTTGCACACCTCTAACCATTTTGAAGCCATTTTTGGCCATTTCTAACCCTTTTTTGCAAATCTCTAAGCACTTTAAAGCCATTTTTAGCATTTCTAACCCATTTTTGCAAATCTCTAAGCACTTTCAAGCCATTTTTAGCATTTCTAACCCATGTTTGCACATCTCTAAGCAATTTTGAATGGCATTTTTGGACGTTTCTAACCCTTGTTTGCACATCTCTAAGCAATTTTGAATGGCATTTTTGGCCGTTTCTAACCCATTTTTGCAAATCCCTAAGCACTTTAAAGCCTTTTTTGGCTTTTTTTTTTTTCCAGTTTGTACATCTCTAACCATTTTAAAGCCATTTTTGGCCATTTCTAACCCTTTTTTGCTAATGTCTAAGCACTTTAAAGCCATTTTTGGCATTTGTAACCCATGTTTGCACATCTCTAAGCAATTTTGAATGGCATTTTTGGCCGTTTCTAACCCATTGTTGCAGATCTCTAAGCATTTTTAAGACTTTTTTGGCTTTTTCTTTCCAGTTTGCACATCTCTAACCATGTTGAAGCCATTTTTGGCCATTTCTAACCCTTTTTTGCTAATCTCTAAGCACTTTAAAGCCATTTTTAGCATTTCTAACCCATGTTTGCACATCTCTAAGCAATTTTGAATGGCATTTTTGGACGTTTCTAACCCTTGTTTGCACATCTCTAAGCAGTTTTGAATGGCATTTTTGGCCGTTTCTAACCCATTTTTGCAAATCCCTAAGCACTTTAAAGCCATTTTCAGCATTTCTAACTCGTTATTGCACATCTCTATGCACTTTTAAGCCATTTTGGCCATTCCTAACCCATTTTTGCACATCTCTAAGCACTTTTAAACCATTTTTTGTCCATTTCAAACCCATGTTTGCACATCTCTAAGCAATTTTGAATGGCATTTTTGGCCGTTTCTAACCATTTTTGCAAATCCCTAAGCACTTTAAAGCCATTTTTGGCATTTCTAACCCGTTTTTGGAAATCTCTAAGCACTTTAAAGCCATGTTTGGCATTTCGAACCCATTTTTGCACATCTCTAAGCACTTTTAAACCATTTTTGGCCATTTCTAACCCATGCTTGCTCATCTCTAAGCAATTTTGAATGACATTTTTGGCCATTTCTAACCCATTTTTGCCGATCTCTACGAACTTTTAAGCCTTTTTTGGCCTTTTCTATCCCGTCTGCATATCTCTAACAATTTTGAAGCCATTTTTGGCCATTTCTAACTCATGTTTGCTCATCCCTAAGCAATTCTGAATTGCATTTTTCGCTGTTTCTATCCCATTTTTGCAGATCTCTACGAACTTTTATGCCTTTTTTGGCCTTTTCTATCCAGTTTGCACATCTCTAACCATTTTGAAGCCATTTTTGGCCATTTCTAACCCTTTTTTGCAAATCTCTAAGCACTTTAAAGCCATTTTTAGCATTTCTAACCCATTTTTGCAAATCTCTAAGCACTTTCAAGCCATTTTTCGCATTTCTAACCCATGTTTGCACATCTCTAAGCAATTTTGAATGGCATTTTTGGACGTTTCTAACCCTTGTTTGCACATCTCTAAGCAATTTTGAATGGCATTTTTGGCCGTTTCTAACCCATTTTTGCAAATCCCTAAGCACTTTAAAGCCTTTTTTGGCTTTTTTTTTTCCAGTTTGTACATCTCTAACCATTTTAAAGCCATTTTTGGCCATTTCTAACCCTTTTTTGCTAATGTCTAAGCACTTTAAAGCCATTTTTGGCATTTGTAACCCATGTTTGCACATCTCTAAGCAATTTTGAATGGCATTTTTGGCCGTTTCTAACCCATTGTTGCAAATCCCTAAGCACTTTAAAGCCTTTTTTGGCTTTTTTTTTTTCCAGTTTGTACATCTCTAACCATTTTAAAGCCATTTTTGGCCATTTCTAACCCTTTTTTGCTAATCTCTAAGCACTTTAAAGCCATTTTTAGCATTTCTGACCCATGTTTGCACATCTCGAAGCAATTTTGAATGGCATTTTTGGACGTTTCTAACCCATGTTTGCACATCTCTAAGCAATTTTGAATGGCATTTTTGGCCGTTTCTAACCCATTTTTGCAAATCCCTAAGCACTTTAAAGCCATTTTCAGCATTTCTAACTCGTTATTGCACATCTCTATGCACTTTTAAGCCATTTTGGCCATTCCTAACCCATTTTTGCACATCTGTAAGCGCTTTTAAACCATTTTTTGTCCATTTCTAACCCATGTTTGCACATCTCTAAGCAATTTTGAATGGCATTTTTGGCCGTTTCTAACCATTTTTGCAAATCCCTAAGCACTTTAAAGCCATTTTTGGCATTTCTAACCCGTTTTTGGAAATCTCTAAGCACTTTAAAGCCATGTTTGGCATTTCGAACCCATTTTTGCACATCTCTAAGCACTTTTAAACCATTTTTGGCCATTTCTAACCCATGCTTGCTCATCTCTAAGCAATTTTGAATGACATTTTTGGCCATTTCTAACCCATTTTTGCCGATCTCTACGAACTTTTAAGCCTTTTTTGGCCTTTTCTATCCCGTCTGCACATCTCTAACAATTTTGAAGCCATTTTTGGCCATTTCTAACCCATGTTTGCTCATCCCTAAGCAATTCTGAATTGCATTTTTCGCTGTTTCTAACCCATTGTTGCAGATCTCTAAGCATTTTTAAGACTTTTTTGGCTTTTTCTATCCAGTTTGCACACCTCTAACCATTTTGAAGCCATTTTTAGCATTTCTAACCCATTTTTGCAAATCTCTAAGCACTTTCAAGCCATTTTTAGCATTTCTAACCCATGTTTGCACATCTCTAAGCAATTTTGAATGGCATTTTTGGATGTTTCTCACCCTTGTTTGCACATCTCTAAGCAATTTTGAATGGCATTTTTGGCCGTTTCTAACCCATTTTTGCAAATCCCTAAGCACTTTAAAGCCTTTTTTGGCTTTTTTTTTTTCCAGTTTGTACATCTCTAACCATTTTAAAGCCATTTTTGGCCATTTCTAACCCTTTTTTGCTAATGTCTAAGCACTTTAAAGCCATTTTTGGCATTTGTAACCCATGTTTGCACATCTCTAAGCAATTTTGAATGGCATTTTTGGCCGTTTCTAACCCATTGTTGCAGATCTCTAAGCATTTTTAAGACTTTTTTGGCTTTTTCTTTCCAGTTTGCACATCTCTAACCATGTTGAAGCCATTTTTGGCCATTTCTAACCCTTTTTTGCTAATCTCTAAGCACTTTAAAGCCATTTTTAGCATTTCTAACCCATGTTTGCACATCTCTAAGCAATTTTGAATGACATTTTTGGCCATTTCTAACCCATTTTTGCCGATCTCTACGAACTTTTAAGCCTTTTTTGGCCTTTTCTATCCCGTCTGCACATCTCTAACAATTTTGAAGCCATTTTTGGCCATTTCTAACTCATGTTTGCTCATCCCTAAGCAATTCTGAATTGCATTTTTCGCTGTTTCTATCCCATTTTTGCAGATCTCTACGAACTTTTATGCCTTTTTTGGCCTTTTCTATCCAGTTTGCGCATCTCTAACCATTTTGAAGCCATTTTTGGCCATTTCTAACCCTTTTTTGCAAATCTCTAAGCACTTTAAAGCCATTTTTAGCATTTCTAACCCATTTTTGCAAATCTCTAAGCACTTTCAAGCCATTTTTAGCATTTCTAACCCATGTTTGCACATCTCTAAGCAATTTTGAATGGCATTTTTGGACGTTTCTAACCCTTGTTTGCACATCTCTAAGCAATTTTGAATGGCATTTTTGGCCGTTTCTAACCCATTTTTGCAAATCCCTAAGCACTTTAAAGCCTTTTTTGGCTTTTTTTTTTTCCAGTTTGTACATCTCTAACCATTTTAAAGCCATTTTTGGCCATTTCTAACCCTTTTTTGCTAATGTCTAAGCACTTTAAAGCCATTTTTGGCATTTGTAACCCATGTTTGCACATCTCTAAGCAATTTTGAATGGCATTTTTGGCCGTTTCTAACCCTTGTTTGCACATCTCTAAGCAATTTTGAATGGCATTTTTGGCCGTTTCTAACCCATTTTTGCAAATCCCTAAGCACTTTAAAGCCATTTTCAGCATTTCTAACTCGTTATTGCACATCTCTATGCACTTTTAAGCCATTTTGGCCATTCCTAACCCATTTTTGCACATCTCTAAGCACTTTTAAACCATTTTTTGTCCATTTCAAACCCATGTTTGCACATCTCTAAGCAATTTTGAATGGCATTTTTGGCCGTTTCTAACCATTTTTGCAAATCCCTAAGCACTTTAAAGCCATTTTTGGCATTTCTAACCCGTTTTTGGAAATCTCTAAGCACTTTAAAGCCATGTTTGGCATTTCGAACCCATTTTTGCACATCTCTAAGCACTTTTAAACCATTTTTGGCCATTTCTAACCCATGCTTGCTCATCTCTAAGCAATTTTGAATGACATTTTTGGCCATTTCTAACCCATTTTTGCCGATCTCTACGAACTTTTAAGCCTTTTTTGGCCTTTTCTATCCCGTCTGCACATCTCTAACAATTTTGAAGCCATTTTTGGCCATTTCTAACCCATGTTTGCTCATCCCTAAGCAATTCTGAATTGCATTTTTCGCTGTTTCTAACCCATTGTTGCAGATCTCTAAGCATTTTTAAGACTTTTTTGGCTTTTTCTATCCAGTTTGCACATCTCTAACCATTTTGAAGCCATTTTTAGCATTTCTAACCCATTTTTGCAAATCTCTAAGCACTTTAAAGCCATTTTTAGCATTTCTAACCCATTTTTGCAAATCTCTAAGCACTTTCAAGCCATTTTTAGCATTTCTAACCCATGTTTGCACATCTCTAAGCAATTTTGAATGGCATTTTTGGACGTTTCTAACCCTTGTTTGCACATCTCTAAGCAATTTTGAATGGCATTTTTGGCCGTTTCTAACCCATTTTTGCAAATCCCTAAGCACTTTAAAGCCTTTTTTGGCTTTTTTTTTTCCAGTTTGTACATCTCTAACCTTTTTAAAGCCATTTTTGGCCATTTCTAACCCTTTTTTGCTAATGTCTAAGCACTTTAAAGCCATTTTTGGCATTTGTAACCCATGTTTGCACATCTCTACGCAATTTTGAATGGCATTTTTGGCCGTTTCTAACCCATTGTTGCAGATCTCTAAGCATTTTTAAGACTTTTTTGTCCTTTTCTATGCAGTTTGTGCATCTCTAACCATTTTGAAGCCATTTTTGGCCATTTCTAACCCTTTTTTGCTAATCTCTAAGCACTTTCAAGCCATTTTTAGCATTTCTAACCCATGTTTGCACATCTCGAAGCAATTTTGAATGGCATTTTTGGACGTTTCTAACCCTTGTTTGCACATCTCTAAGCAATTTTGAATGGCATTTTTGGCCGTTTCTAACCCATTTTTGCAAATCCCTAAGCACTTTAAAGCCTTTTTTGGCTTTTTTTTTTTCCAGTTTGTACATCTCTAACCATTTTAAAGCCATTTTTGGCCATTTCTAACCCTTTTTTGCTAATGTCTAAGCACTTTAAAGCCATTTTTGGCATTTGTAACCCATGTTTGCACATCTCTAAGCAATTTTGAATGGCATTTTTGGCCGTTTCTAACCCATTGTTGCAGATCTCTAAGCATTTTTAAGACTTTTTTGGCTTTTTCTTTCCAGTTTGCACATCTCTAACCATGTTGAAGCCATTTTTGGCCATTTCTAACCCTTTTTTGCTAATCTCTAAGCACTTTAAAGCCATTTTTAGCATTTCTAACCCATGTTTGCACATCTCTAAGCAATTTTGAATGGCATTTTTGGACGTTTCTAACCCTTGTTTGCACATCTCTAAGCAATTTTGAATGGCATTTTTGGCCGTTTCTAACCCATTTTTGCAAATCCCTAAGCACTTTAAAGCCATTTTCAGCATTTCTAACTCGTTATTGCACATCTCTATGCACTTTTAAGCCATTTTGGCCATTCCTAACCCATTTTTGCACATCTCTAAGCACTTTTAAACCATTTTTTGTCCATTTCTAACCCATGTTTGCACATCTCTAAGCAATTTTGAATGGCATTTTTGGCCGTTTCTAACCATTTTTGCAAATCCCTAAGCACTTTAAAGCCATTTTTGGCATTTCTAACCCGTTTTTGGAAATCTCTAAGCACTTTAAAGCCATGTTTGGCATTTCGAACCCATTTTTGCACATCTCTAAGCACTTTTAAACCATTTTTGGCCATTTCTAACCCATGCTTGCTCATCTCTAAGCAATTTTGAATGACATTTTTGGCCATTTCTAACCCATTTTTGCCGATCTCTACGAACTTTTAAGCCTTTTTTGGCCTTTTCTATCCCGTCTGCACATCTCTAACAATTTTGAAGCCATTTTTGGCCATTTCTAACTCATGTTTGCTCATCCCTAAGCAATTCTGAATTGCATTTTTCGCTGTTTCTATCCCATTTTTGCAGATCTCTACGAACTTTTATGCCTTTTTTGGCCTTTTCTACCCAGTTTGCACATCTCTAACCATTTTGAAGCCATTTTTGGCCGTTTCTAACCATTTTTGCAAATCCCTAAGCACTTTAAAGCCATTTTTAGCATTTCTAACCCATTTTTGCAAATCTCTAAGCACTTTCAAGCCATTTTTAGCATTTCTAACCCATGTTTGCACATCTCTAAGCAATTTTGAATGGCATTTTTGGACGTTTCTAACCCTTGTTTGCACATCTCTAAGCAATTTTGAATGGCATTTTTGGCCGTTTCTAACCCATTTTTGCAAATCCCTAAGCACTTTAAAGCCTTTTTTGGCTTTTTTTTTTCCAGTTTGTACATCTCTAACCATTTTAAAGCCATTTTTGGCCATTTCTAACCCTTTTTTGCTAATGTCTAAGCACTTTAAAGCCATTTTTGGCATTTGTAACCCATGTTTGCACATCTCTAAGCAATTTTGAATGGCATTTTTGGCCGTTTCTAACCCATTGTTGCAGATCTCTAAGCATTTTTAAGACTTTTTTGGCTTTTTCTTTCCAGTTTGCACATCTCTAACCATTTTGAAGCCATTTTTGGCCATTTCTAACCCTTTTTTGCTAATCTCTAAGCACTTTCAAGCCATTTTTAGCATTTCTAACCCATGTTTGCACATCTCTAAGCAATTTTGAATGGCATTTTTGGACGTTTCTAACCCTTGTTTGCACATCTCTAAGCAATTTTGAATGGCATTTTTGGCCGTTTCTAACCCATTTTTGCAAATCCCTAAGCACTTTAAAGCCTTTTTTGGCTTTTTTTTTTCCAGTTTGTACATCTCTAACCATTTTAAAGCCATTTTTGGCCATTTCTAACCCTTTTTTGCTAATGTCTAAGCACTTTAAAGCCATTTTTGGCATTTGTAACCCATGTTTGCATATCTCTAAGCAATTTTGAATGGCATTTTTGGCCGTTTCTAACCCATTTTTGCAAATCCCTAAGCACTTTAAAGCCATTTTCAGCATTTCTAACTCATTATTGCACATCTCTATGCACTTTTAAGCCATTTTGGCCATTCCTAACCCATTTTTGCACATCTCTAAGCACTTTTAAACCATTTTTGGCCATTTCTAACCCATGCTTGCTCATCTCTAAGCAATTTTGCAAATCCCTAAGCACTTTAAAGCCATTTTTGGCATTTCTAACCCGTTTTTGGAAATCTCTAAGCACTTTAAAGCCATGTTTGGCATTTCGAACCCATTTTTGCACATCTCTAAGCACTTTTAAACCATTTTTGGCCATTTCTAACCCATGCTTGCTCATCTCTAAGCAATTTTGAATGACATTTTTGGCCATTTCTAACCCATTTTTGCCGATCTCTACGAACTTTTAAGCCTTTTTTGGCCTTTTCTATCCCGTCTGCACATCTCTAACAATTTTGAAGCCATTTTTGGCCATTTCTAACTCATGTTTGCTCATCCCTAAGCAATTCTGAATTGCATTTTTCGCTGTTTCTATCCCATTTTTGCAGATCTCTGCGAACTTTTATGCCTTTTTTTGGCCTTTTCTATCCAGTTTGCACATCTCTAACCATTTTGAAGCCATTTTTGGCCATTTCTAACCCTTTTTTGCAAATCTCTAAGCACTTTAAAGCCATTTTTGGCCATTTCTAACCCTTTTTTGCTAATCTCTAAGCACTTTCAAGCCATTTTTAGCATTTCTAACCCATGTTTGCACATCTCTAAGCAATTTTGAATGGCATTTTTGGACGTTTCTAACCCTTGTTTGCACATCTCTAAGCAATTTTGAATGGCATTTTTGGCCGTTTCTAACCCATTTTTGCAAATCCCTAAGCACTTTAAAGCCTTTTTTGGCTTTTTTTTTTCCAGTTTGTACATCTCTAACCATTTTAAAGCCATTTTTGGCCATTTCTAACCCTTTTTTGCTAATGTCTAAGCACTTTAAAGCCATTTTTGGCATTTGTAACCCATGTTTGCACATCTCTAAGCAATTTTGAATGGCATTTTTGGCCGTTTCTAACCCATTGTTGCAGATCTCTAAGCATTTTTAAGACTTTTTTGGCTTTTTCTTTCCAGTTTGCACATCTCTAACCATTTTGAAGCCATTTTTGGCCATTTCTAACCCTTTTTTGCTAATGTCTAAGCACTTTCAAGCCTTTTTTAGCATTTCTAACCCATGTTTGCACATCTCTAAGCAATTTTGAATGGCATTTTTGGCCATTTCTAACCCATTTTTGCACATCTCTAAGCAATTTTGAATGGCATTTTTGGCCGTTTCTAACCCATTTTTGCAAATCCCTAAGCACTTTAAAGCCTTTTTTGGCTTTTTCTTTCCAGTTTGCACATCTCTACCCATTTCAAAGCCATTTTTGGCCATTTCTAACCCTTTTTTGCTAATGTCTAAGCACTTTAAAGCCATTTTGGCCATTTCTAACCAATTTTTGCAAATCCCAAAGCACTTTAAAGCCATTTTTGGCATTTGTAACCCATGTTTGCACATCTCTAAGCAATTTTGAATGGCATTTTTGGCCGTTTCTAACCCATTGTTGCAGATCTCTAAGCATTTTTAAGACTTTTTTGTCCTTTTCTATGCAGTTTGTGCATCTCTAACCATTTTGAAGCCATTTTTGGCCATTTCTAACCCTTTTTTGCTAATCTCTAAGCACTTTCAAGCCATTTTTAGCATTTCTAACCCATGTTTGCACATCTCGAAGCAATTTTGAATGGCATTTTTGGACGTTTCTAACCCATGTTTGCACATCTCTAAGCAATTTTGAATGGCATTTTTGGCCGTTTCTAACCCATTTTTGCAAATCCCTAAGCACTTTAAAGCCATTTTCAGCATTTCTAACTCGTTATTGCACATCTCCATGCACTTTTAAGCCATTTTGGCCATTCCTAACCCATTTTTGCACATCTCTAAGCACTTTTAAACCATTTTTTGTCCATTTCTAACCCATGTTTGCACATCTCTAAGCAATTTTGAATGGCATTTTTGGCCGTTTCTAACCATTTTTGCAAATCCCTAAGCACTTTAAAGCCATTTTTGGCATTTCTAACCCGTTTTTGGAAATCTCTAAGCACTTTAAAGCCATGTTTGGCATTTCGAACCCATTTTTGCACATCTCTAAGCACTTTTAAACCATTTTTGGCCATTTCTAACCCATGCTTGCTCATCTCTAAGCAATTTTGAATGACATTTTTGGCCATTTCTAACCCATTTTTGCCGATCTCTACGAACTTTTAAGCCTTTTTTGGCCTTTTCTATCCCGTCTGCACATCTCTAACAATTTTGAAGCCATTTTTGGCCATTTCTAACTCATGTTTGCTCATCCCTAAGCAATTCTGAATTGCATTTTTCGCTGTTTCTATCCCATTTTTGCAGATCTCTACGAACTTTTATGCCTTTTTTGGCCTTTTCTATCCAGTTTGCACATCTCTAACCATTTTGAAGCCATTTTTGGCCATTTCTAACCCTTTTTTGCAAATCTCTAAGCACTTTCAAGCCATTTTTAGCATTTCTAACCCATGTTTGCACATCTCTAAGCAATTTTGAATGGCATTTTTGGCCATTTCTAACCCATTTTTGCACATCTCTAAGCAATTTTGAATGGCATTTTTGGCCGTTTCTAACCCATTTTTGCAAATCCCTAAGCACTTTAAAGCCTTTTTTGGCTTTTTCTTTCCAGTTTGCACATCTCTACCCATTTCAAAGCCATTTTTGGCCATTT
Organism: Lathamus discolor; assembly: GCF_037157495.1. Lineage (NCBI taxonomy): Eukaryota > Metazoa > Chordata > Aves > Psittaciformes > Psittacidae > Lathamus > Lathamus discolor. The sequence continues at coordinate 29,998,705 of NC_088908.1, forward strand.
CTAACCCTTTTTTGCTAATGTCTAAGCACTTTAAAGCCATTTTGGCCATTTCTAACCAATTTTTGCAAATCCCAAAGCACTTTAAAGCCATTTTTGGCATTTGTAACCCATGTTTGCACATCTCTAAGCAATTTTGAATGGCATTTTTGGCCGTTTCTAACCCATTTTTGCAAATCCCTAAGCACTTTAAAGCCTTTTTTGGCTTTTTCTTTCCAGTTTGCACATCTCTACCCATTTCAAAGCCATTTTTGGCCATTTCTAACCCTTTTTTGCTAATGTCTAAGCACTTTAAAGCCATTTTGGCCATTTCTAACCAATTTTTGCAAATCCCAAAGCACTTTAAAGCCATTTTTGGCATTTGTAACCCATGTTTGCGCATCTCTAAGCAATTTTGAATGGCATTTTTGGCCGTTTCTAACCCATTGTTGCAGATCTCTAAGCATTTTTAAGACTTTTTTGTCCTTTTCTATGCAGTTTGTGCATCTCTAACCATTTTGAAGCCATTTTTGGCCATTTCTAACCCTTTTTTGCTAATCTCTAAGCACTTTCAAGCCATTTTTAGCATTTCTAACCCATGTTTGCACATCTCGAAGCAATTTTGAATGGCATTTTTGGACGTTTCTAACCCATGCTTGCACATCTCTAAGCAATTTTGAATGGCATTTTTGGCCGTTTCTAACCATTTTTGCAAATCCCTAAGCACTTTAAAGCCATTTTTGGCATTTCTAACCCGTTTTTGGAAATCTCTAAGCACTTTAAAGCCATGTTTGGCATTTCGAACCCATTTTTGCACATCTCTAAGCACTTTTAAACCATTTTTTGCCATTTCTAACCCTTTTTTGCTAATGTCTAAGCACTTTAAAGCCATTTTGGCCATTTGTAACCCATGTTTGCACATCTCTAAGCAATTTTGAATGGCATTTTTGGCCGTTTCTAACCCATTGTTGCAGATCTCTAAGCATTTTTAAGACTTTTTTGGCTTTTTCTTTCCAGTTTGCACATCTCTAACCATGTTGAAGCCATTTTTGGCCATTTCTAACCCTTTTTTGCTAATCTCTAAGCACTTTCAAGCCTTTTTTAGCATTTCTAACCCATGTTTGCACATCTCTAAGCAATTTTGAATGGCATTTTTGGACGTTTCTAACCCTTGTTTGCACATCTCTAAGCAATTTTGAATGGCATTTTTGGCCGTTTCTAACCCATTTTTGCAAATCCCTAAGCACTTTAAAGCCTTTTTTGGCTTTTTCTTTCCCGTTTGCACATCTCTACCCATTTCAAAGCCATTTTTGGCCATTTCTAACCCTTTTTTGCTAATGTCTAAGCACTTTAAAGCCATTTTGGCCATTTCTAACCAATTTTTGCAAATCCCAAAGCACTTTAAAGCCATTTTTGGCATTTGTAACCCATGTTTGCGCATCTCTAAGCAATTTTGAATGGCATTTTTGGCCGTTTCTAACCCATTGTTGCAGATCTCTAAGCATTTTTAAGACTTTTTTGTCCTTTTCTATGCAGTTTGTGCATCTCTAACCATTTTGAAGCCATTTTTGGCCATTTCTAACCCTTTTTTGCTAATCTCTAAGCACTTTCAAGCCATTTTTAGCATTTCTAACCCATGTTTGCACATCTCGAAGCAATTTTGAATGGCATTTTTGGACGTTTCTAACCCATGTTTGCACATCTCTAAGCAATTTTGAATGGCATTTTTGGCCGTTTCTAACCCATTTTTGCAAATCCCTAAGCACTTTAAAGCCATTTTCAGCATTTCTAACTCGTTATTGCACATCTCTATGCACTTTTAAGCCATTTTGGCCATTCCTAACCCATTTTTGCACATCTCTAAGCACTTTTAAACCATTTTTTGTCCATTTCTAACCCATGTTTGCACATCTCTAAGCAATTTTGAATGGCATTTTTGGCCGTTTCTAACCATTTTTGCAAATCCCTAAGCACTTTAAAGCCATTTTTGGCATTTCTAACCCGTTTTTGGAAATCTCTAAGCACTTTAAAGCCATGTTTAGCATTTCGAACCCATTTTTGCACATCTCTAAGCACTTTTAAACCATTTTTGGCCATTTCTAACCCATGCTTGCTCATCTCTAAGCAATTTTGAATGACATTTTTGGCCATTTCTAACCCATTTTTGCCGATCTCTACGAACTTTTAAGCCTTTTTTGGCCTTTTCTATCCCGTCTGCACATCTCTAACAATTTTGAAGCCATTTTTGGCCATTTCTAACTCATGTTTGCTCATCCCTAAGCAATTCTGAATTGCATTTTTCGCTGTTTCTATCCCATTTTTGCAGATCTCTACGAACTTTTATGCCTTTTTTGGCCTTTTCTATCCAGTTTGCACATCTCTAACCATTTTGAAGCCATTTTTGGCCATTTCTAACCCTTTTTTGCAAATCTCTAAGCACTTTCAAGCCATTTTTAGCATTTCTAACCCATGTTTGCACATCTCTAAGCAATTTTGAATGGCATTTTTGGCCATTTCTAACCCATTTTTGCACATCTCTAAGCAATTTTGAATGGCATTTTTGGCCGTTTCTAACCCATTTTTGCAAATCCCTAAGCACTTTAAAGCCTTTTTTGGCTTTTTCTTTCCAGTTTGCACATCTCTACCCATTTCAAAGCCATTTTTGGCCATTTCTAACCCTTTTTTGCTAATGTCTAAGCACTTTAAAGCCATTTTGGCCATTTCTAACCAATTTTTGCAAATCCCAAAGCACTTTAAAGCCATTTTTGGCATTTGTAACCCATGTTTGCACATCTCTAAGCAATTTTGAATGGCATTTTTGGCCGTTTCTAACCCATTGTTGCAGATCTCTAAGCATTTTTAAGACTTTTTTGTCCTTTTCTATGCAGTTTGTGCATCTCTAACCATTTTGAAGCCATTTTTGGCCATTTCTAACCCTTTTTTGCTAATCTCTAAGCACTTTCAAGCCATTTTTAGCATTTCTAACCCATGTTTGCACATCTCGAAGCAATTTTGAATGGCATTTTTGGACGTTTCTAACCCATGTTTGCACATCTCTAAGCAATTTTGAATGGCATTTTTGGCCGTTTCTAACCCATTTTTGCAAATCCCTAAGCACTTTAAAGCCATTTTCAGCATTTCTAACTCGTTATTGCACATCTCTATGCACTTTTAAGCCATTTTGGCCATTCCTAACCCATTTTTGCACATCTCTAAGCACTTTTAAACCATTTTTTGTCCATTTCTAACCCATGTTTGCACATCTCTAAGCAATTTTGAATGGCATTTTTGGCCGTTTCTAACCATTTTTGCAAATCCCTAAGCACTTTAAAGCCATTTTTGGCATTTCTAACCCGTTTTTGGAAATCTCTAAGCACTTTAAAGCCATGTTTGGCATTTCGAACCCATTTTTGCACATCTCTAAGCACTTTTAAACCATTTTTGGCCATTTCTAACCCATGCTTGCTCATCTCTAAGCAATTTTGAATGACATTTTTGGCCATTTCTAACCCATTTTTGCCGATCTCTACGAACTTTTAAGCCTTTTTTGGCCTTTTCTATCCCGTCTGCACATCTCTAACAATTTTGAAGCCATTTTTGGCCATTTCTAACTCATGTTTGCTCATCCCTAAGCAATTCTGAATTGCATTTTTCGCAGTTTCTATCCCATTTTTGCAGATCTCTACGAACTTTTATGCCTTTTTTGGCCTTTTCTATCCAGTTTGCACATCTCTAACCATTTTGAAGCCATTTTTGGCCATTTCTAACCCTTTTTTGCAAATCTCTAAGCACTTTCAAGCCATTTTTAGCATTTCTAACCCATGTTTGCACATCTCTAAGCAATTTTGAATGGCATTTTTGGCCATTTCTAACCCATTTTTGCACATCTCTAAGCAATTTTGAATGGCATTTTTGGCCGTTTCTAACCCATTTTTGCAAATCCCTAAGCACTTTAAAGCCTTTTTTGGCTTTTTCTTTCCAGTTTGCACATCTCTACCCATTTCAAAGCCATTTTTGGCCATTTCTAACCCTTTTTTGCTAATGTCTAAGCACTTTAAAGCCATTTTGGCCATTTCTAACCAATTTTTGCAAATCCCAAAGCACTTTAAAGCCATTTTTGGCATTTGTAACCCATGTTTGCACATCTCTAAGCAATTTTGAATGGCATTTTTGGCCGTTTCTAACCCATTTTTGCAAATCCCTAAGCACTTTAAAGCCTTTTTTGGCTTTTTCTTTCCAGTTTGCACATCTCTACCCATTTCAAAGCCATTTTTGGCCATTTCTAACCCTTTTTTGCTAATGTCTAAGCACTTTAAAGCCATTTTGGCCATTTCTAACCAATTTTTGCAAATCCCAAAGCACTTTAAAGCCATTTTTGGCATTTGTAACCCATGTTTGCGCATCTCTAAGCAATTTTGAATGGCATTTTTGGCCGTTTCTAACCCATTGTTGCAGATCTCTAAGCATTTTTAAGACTTTTTTGTCCTTTTCTATGCAGTTTGTGCATCTCTAACCATTTTGAAGCCATTTTTGGCCATTTCTAACCCTTTTTTGCTAATCTCTAAGCACTTTCAAGCCATTTTTAGCATTTCTAACCCATGTTTGCACATCTCGAAGCAATTTTGAATGGCATTTTTGGACGTTTCTAACCCATGCTTGCACATCTCTAAGCAATTTTGAATGGCATTTTTGGCCGTTTCTAACCATTTTTGCAAATCCCTAAGCACTTTAAAGCCATTTTTGGCATTTCTAACCCGTTTTTGGAAATCTCTAAGCACTTTAAAGCCATGTTTGGCATTTCGAACCCATTTTTGCACATCTCTAAGCACTTTTAAACCATTTTTGGCCATTTCTAACCCATGCTTGCTCATCTCTAAGCAATTTTGAATGACATTTTTGGCCATTTCTAACCCATTTTTGCCGATCTCTACGAACTTTTAAGCCTTTTTTGGCCTTTTCTATCCCGTCTGCACATCTCTAACAATTTTGAAGCCATTTTTGGCCATTTCTAACTCATGTTTGCTCATCCCTAAGCAATTCTGAATTGCATTTTTCGCTGTTTCTATCCCATTTTTGCAGATCTCTACGAACTTTTATGCCTTTTTTGGCCTTTTCTATCCAGTTTGCACATCTCTAACCATTTTGAAGCCATTTTTGGCCATTTCTAACCCTTTTTTGCAAATCCCTAAGCACTTTAAAGCCATTTTTAGCATTTCTAACCCATGTTTGCAAATCTCTAAGCACTTTCAAGCCATTTTTAGCATTTCTAACCCATGTTTGCACATCTCTAAGCAATTTTGAATGGCATTTTTGGACGTTTCTAACCCTTGTTTGCACATCTCTAAGCAATTTTGAATGGCATTTTTGGCCGTTTCTAACCCATTTTTGCAAATCCCTAAGCACTTTAAAGCCTTTTTTGGCTTTTTCTTTCCAGTTTGCACATCTCTACCCATTTCAAAGCCATTTTTGGCCATTTCTAACCCTTTTTTGCAAATCCCTAAGCACTTTAAAGCCATTTTTAGCATTTCTAACCCATGTTTGCAAATCTCTAAGCACTTTAAAGCCATTTTTAGCATTTCTAACCCATTTTTGCACATCTCTAAGCAATTTTGAATGGCATTTTTGGCCGTTTCTAACCCATTTTTGCAAATCCCTAAGCACTTTAAAGCCTTTTTTGGCTTTTTCTTTCCAGTTTGCACATCTCTACCCATTTCAAAGCCATTTTTGGCCATTTCTAACCCTTTTTTGCTAATGTCTAAGCACTTTAAAGCCATTTTGGCCATTTCTAACCAATTTTTGCAAATCCCAAAGCACTTTAAAGCTATTTTTGGCATTTGTAACCCATGTTTGCACATCTCTAAGCAATTTTGAATGGCATTTTTGGCCGTTTCTAACCCATTTTTGCAAATCCCTAAGCACTTTAAAGCCTTTTTTGGGTTTTTCTTTCCAGTTTGCACATCTCTACCCATTTCAAAGCCATTTTTGGCCATTTCTAACCCTTTTTTGCTAATGTCTAAGCACTTTAAAGCCATTTTGGCCATTTCTAACCAATTTTTGCAAATCCCAAAGCACTTTAAAGCCATTTTTGGCATTTGTAACCCATGTTTGCACATCTCTAAGCAATTTTGAATGGCATTTTTGGCCGTTTCTAACCCATTGTTGCAGATCTCTAAGCATTTTTAAGACTTTTTTGTCCTTTTCTATGCAGTTTGTGCATCTCTAACCATTTTGAAGCCATTTTTGGCCATTTCTAACCCTTTTTTGCTAATCTCTAAGCACTTTCAAGCCATTTTTAGCATTTCTAACCCATGTTTGCACATCTCGAAGCAATTTTGAATGGCATTTTTGGACGTTTCTAACCCATGTTTGCACATCTCTAAGCAATTTTGAATGGCATTTTTGGCCGTTTCTAACCATTTTTGCAAATCCCTAAGCACTTTAAAGCCATTTTTGGCATTTCTAACCCGTTTTTGGAAATCTCTAAGCACTTTAAAGCCATGTTTGGCATTTCGAACCCATTTTTGCACATCTCTAAGCACTTTTAAACCATTTTTGGCCATTTCTAACCCATGCTTGCTCATCTCTAAGCAATTTTGAATGACATTTTTGGCCATTTCTAACCCATTTTTGCCGATCTCTACGAACTTTTAAGCCTTTTTTGGCCTTTTCTATCCCGTCTGCACATCTCTAACAATTTTGAAGCCATTTTTAGCCATTTCTAACTCATGTTTGCTCATCCCTAAGCAATTCTGAATTGCATTTTTCGCTGTTTCTAACCCATTTTTGCAGATCTCTACGAACTTTTATGCCTTTTTTGGCCTTTTCTATCCAGTTTGCACACCTCTAACCATTTTGAAGCCATTTTTGGCCATTTCTAACCCTTTTTTGCAAATCTCTAAGCACTTTAAAGCCATTTTTAGCATTTCTAACCCTTTTTTGCTAATGTCTAAGCACTTTCAAGCCATTTTTAGCATTTCTAACCCATGTTTGCACATCTCCAAGCAATTTTGAATGGCATTTTTGGACGTTTCTAACCCTTGTTTGCACATCTCTAAGCAATTTTGAATGGCATTTTTGGCCATTTCTAACCCATTTTTGCAAATCCCTAAGCTCTTTAAAGCCTTTTTTGGCTTTTTCTTTCCAGTTTGCACATCTCTACCCATTTCAAAGCCATTTTTGGCCATTTCTAACCCTTTTTTGCTAATGTCTAAGCACTTTAAAGCCATTTTGGCAATTTCTAACCAATTTTTGCAAATCCCAAAGCACTTTAAAGCCATTTTTGGCATTTGTAACCCATGTTTGCACATCTCTAAGCAATTTTGAATGGCATTTTTGGCCGTTTCTAACCCATTGTTGCAGATCTCTAAGCATATTTAAGACTTTTTTGTCCTTTTCTATGCAGTTTGTGCATCTCTAACCATTTTGAAGCCATTTTTGGCCATTTCTAACCCTTTTTTGCTAATGTCTAAGCACTTTCAAGCCATTTTTAGCATTTCTAACCCATGTTTGCACATCTCGAAGCAATTTTGAATGGCATTTTTGGACGTTTCTAACCCATGTTTGCACATCTCTAAGCAATTTTGAATGGCATTTTTGGCCGTTTCTAACCCATTTTTGCAAATCCCTAAGCACTTTAAAGCCTTTTTTGGCTTTTTCTTTCCCGTTTGCACATCTCTACCCATTTCAAAGCCATTTTTGGCCATTTCTAACCCTTTTTTGCTAATGTCTAAGCACTTTAAAGCCATTTTGGCCATTTCTAACCAATTTTTGCAAATCCTAAAGCACTTTAAAGCCATTTTTGGCATTTGTAACCCATGTTTGCGCATCTCTAAGCAATTTTGAATGGCATTTTTGGCCGTTTCTAACCCATTGTTGCAGATCTCTAAGCATTTTTAAGACTTTTTTGTCCTTTTCTATGCAGTTTGTGCATCTCTAACCATTTTGAAGCCATTTTTGGCCATTTCTAACCCTTTTTTGCTAATCTCTAAGCACTTTCAAGCCATTTTTAGCATTTCTAACCCATGTTTGCACATCTCGAAGCAATTTTGAATGGCATTTTTGGACGTTTCTAACCCATGTTTGCACATATCTAAGCAATTTTGAATGGCATTTTTGGCCGTTTCTAACCATTTTTGCAAATCCCTAAGCACTTTAAAGCCATTTTTGGCATTTCTAACCCGTTTTTGGAAATCTCTAAGCACTTTAAAGCCATGTTTGGCATTTCGAACCCATTTTTGCACATCTCTAAGCACTTTTAAACCATTTTTGGCCATTTCTAACCCATGCTTGCTCATCTCTAAGCAATTTTGAATGACATTTTTGGCCATTTCTAACCCATTTTTGCCGATCTCTACGAACTTTTAAGCCTTTTTTGGCCTTTTCTATCCCGTCTGCACATCTCTAACAATTTTGAAGCCATTTTTGGCCATTTCTAACTCATGTTTGCTCATCCCTAAGCAATTCTGAATTGCATTTTTCGCTGTTTCTAACCCATTTTTGCAGATCTCTACGAACTTTTATGCCTTTTTTGGCCTTTTCTATCCAGTTTGCACACCTCTAACCATTTTGAAGCCATTTTTGGCCATTTCTAACCCTTTTTTGCAAATCTCTAAGCACTTTAAAGCCATTTTTAGCATTTCTAACCCTTTTTTGCTAATGTCTAAGCACTTTCAAGCCATTTTTAGCATTTCTAACCCATGTTTGCACATCTCCAAGCAATTTTGAATGGCATTTTTGGACGTTTCTAACCCTTGTTTGCACATCTCTAAGCAATTTTGAATGGCATTTTTGGCCATTTCTAACCCATTTTTGCAAATCCCTAAGCACTTTAAAGCCTTTTTTGGCTTTTTCTTTCCAGTTTGCACATCTCTACCCATTTCAAAGCCATTTTTGGCCATTTCTAACCCTTTTTTGCTAATGTCTAAGCACTTTAAAGCCATTTTGGCAATTTCTAACCAATTTTTGCAAATCCCAAAGCACTTTAAAGCCATTTTTGGCATTTGTAACCCATGTTTGCACATCTCTAAGCAATTTTGAATGGCATTTTTGGCCGTTTCTAACCCATTGTTGCAGATCTCTAAGCATATTTAAGACTTTTTTGTCCTTTTCTATGCAGTTTGTGCATCTCTAACCATTTTGAAGCCATTTTTGGCCATTTCTAACCCTTTTTTGCTAATGTCTAAGCACTTTCAAGCCATTTTTAGCATTTCTAACCCATGTTTGCACATCTCGAAGCAATTTTGAATGGCATTTTTGGACGTTTCTAACCCATGTTTGCACATCTCTAAGCAATTTTGAATGGCATTTTTGGCCGTTTCTAACCCATTTTTGCAAATCCCTAAGCACTTTAAAGCCTTTTTTGGCTTTTTCTTTCCCGTTTGCACATCTCTACCCATTTCAAAGCCATTTTTGGCCATTTCTAACCCTTTTTTGCTAATGTCTAAGCACTTTAAAGCCATTTTGGCCATTTCTAACCAATTTTTGCAAATCCTAAAGCACTTTAAAGCCATTTTTGGCATTTGTAACCCATGTTTGCGCATCTCTAAGCAATTTTGAATGGCATTTTTGGCCGTTTCTAACCCATTGTTGCAGATCTCTAAGCATTTTTAAGACTTTTTTGTCCTTTTCTATGCAGTTTGTGCATCTCTAACCATTTTGAAGCCATTTTTGGCCATTTCTAACCCTTTTTTGCTAATCTCTAAGCACTTTCAAGCCATTTTTAGCATTTCTAACCCATGTTTGCACATCTCTAAGCAATTTTGAATGGCATTTTTGGACGTTTCTAACCCATGTTTGCACATATCTAAGCAATTTTGAATGGCATTTTTGGCCGTTTCTAACCATTTTTGCAAATCCCTAAGCACTTTAAAGCCATTTTTGGCATTTCTAACCCGTTTTTGGAAATCTCTAAGCACTTTAAAGCCATGTTTGGCATTTCGAACCCATTTTTGCACATCTCTAAGCACTTTTAAACCATTTTTGGCCATTTCTAACCCATGCTTGCTCATCTCTAAGCAATTTTGAATGACATTTTTGGCCATTTCTAACCCATTTTTGCCGATCTCTACGAACTTTTAAGCCTTTTTTGGCCTTTTCTATCCCGTCTGCACATCTCTAACAATTTTGAAGCCATTTTTGGCCATTTCTAACTCATGTTTGCTCATCCCTAAGCAATTCTGAATTGCATTTTTCGCTGTTTCTAACCCATTTTTGCAGATCTCTACGAACTTTTATGCCTTTTTTGGCCTTTTCTATCCAGTTTGCACACCTCTAACCATTTTGAAGCCATTTTTGGCCATTTCTAACCCTTTTTTGCAAATCTCTAAGCACTTTAAAGCCATTTTTAGCATTTCTAACCCATTTTTGCAAATCTCTAAGCACTTTCAAGCCATTTTTAGCATTTCTAACCCATGTTTGCACATCTCTAAGCAATTTTGAATGGCATTTTTGGACGTTTCTAACCCTTGTTTGCACATCTCTAAGCAATTTTGAATGGCATTTTTGGCCGTTTCTAACCCATTTTTGCAAATCCCTAAGCACTTTAAAGCCTTTTTTGGCTTTTTCTTTCCAGTTTGCACATCTCTACCCATTTTAAAGCCATTTTTGGCCATTTCTAACCCTTTTTTGCTAATGTCTAAGCACTTTAAAGCCATTTTGGCCATTTCTAACCAATTTTTGCAAATCCCAAAGCACTTTAAAGCCATTTTTGGCATTTGTAACCCATGTTTGCACATCTCTAAGCAATTTTGAATGGCATTTTTGGCCGTTTCTAACCCATTGTTGCAGATCTCTAAGCATTTTTAAGACTTTTTTGTCCTTTTCTATGCAGTTTGTGCATCTCTAACCATTTTGAAGCCATTTTTGGCCATTTCTAACCCTTTTTTGCTAATGTCTAAGCACTTTAAAGCCATTTTTAGCATTTCTAACCCATTTTTGCAAATCTCTAAGCACTTTCAAGCCATTTTTAGCATTTCTAACCCATGTTTGCACATCTCTAAGCAATTTTGAATGGCATTTTTGGACGTTTCTAACCCATGTTTGCACATCTCTAAGCAATTTTGAATGGCATTTTTGGCCGTTTCTAACCCATTTTTGCAAATCCCTAAGCACTTTAAAGCCATTTTCAGCATTTCTAAATCGTTATTGCACATCTCTATGCACTTTTAAGCCATTTTGGCCATTCCTAACCCATTTTTGCACATCTCTAAGCACTTTGAAACCATTTTTTGTCCATTTCTAACCCATGTTTGCACATCTCTAAGCAATTTTGAATGGCATTTTTGGCCGTTTCTAACCATTTTTGCAAATCCCTAAGCACTTTAAAGCCATTTTTGGCATTTCTAACCCGTTTTTGGAAATCTCTAAGCACTTTAAAGCCATGTTTGGCATTTCGAACCCATTTTTGCACATCTCTAAGCACTTTTAAACCATTTTTGGCCATTTCTAACCCATGCTTGCTCATCTCTAAGCAATTTTGAATGACATTTTTGGCCATTTCTAACCCATTTTTGCCGATCTCTACGAACTTTTAAGCCTTTTTTGGCCTTTTCTATCCCGTCTGCACATCTCTAACAATTTTGAAGCCATTTTTGGCCATTTCTAACTCATGTTTGCTCATCCCTAAGCAATTCTGAATTGCATTTTTCGCTGTTTCTATCCCATTTTTGCAGATCTCTACGAACTTTTATGCCTTTTTTGTCCTTTTCTATGCAGTTTGTGCATCTCTAACCATTTTGAAGCCATTTTTGGCCATTTCTAACCCTTTTTTGCAAATCTCTAAGCACTTTAAAGCCATTTTTAGCATTTCTAACCCATTTTTGCAAATCTCTAAGCACTTTCAAGCCATTTTTAGCATTTCTAACCCATGTTTGCACATCTCTAAGCAATTTTGAATGGCATTTTTGGACGTTTCTAACCCTTGTTTGCACATCTCTAAGCAATTTTGAATGGCATTTTTGGCCGTTTCTAACCCATTTTTGCAAATCCCTAAGCACTTTAAAGCCTTTTTTGGCTTTTTCTTTCCAGTTTGCACATCTCTACCCATTTCAAAGCCATTTTTGGCCATTTCTAACCCTTTTTTGCTAATGTCTAAGCACTTTAAAGCCATTTTGGCCATTTCTAACCAATTTTTGCAAATCCCAAAGCACTTTAAAGCCATTTTAGGCATTTGTAACCCATGTTTGCACAACTCTAAGCAATTTTGAATGGCATTTTTGGCCGTTTCTAACCCATTGTTGCAGATCTCTAAGCATTTTTAAGACTTTTTTGTCCTTTTCTATGCAGTTTGTGCATCTCTAACCATTTTGAAGCCATTTTTGGCCATTTCTAACCCTTTTTTGCTAATGTCTAAGCACTTTCAAGCCATTTTTAGCATTTCTAACCCATGTTTGCAAATCTCGAAGCAATTTTGAATGGCATTTTTGGACGTTTCCAACCCATGTTTGCACATCTCTAAGCAATTTTGAATGGCATTTTTGGCCGTTTCTAACCCATTTTTGCAAATCCCTAAGCACTTTAAAGCCATTTTCAGCATTTCTAACTCGTTATTGCACATCTCTATGCACTTTTAAGCCATGTTTGGCATTTCGAACCCATTTTTGCACATCTCTAAGCACTTTTAAACCATTTTTTGTCCATTTCTAACCCATGTTTGCACATCTCTAAGCAATTTTGAATGGCATTTTTGGCCGTTTCTAACCATTTTTGCAAATCCCTAAGCACTTGAAAGACATTTTCGGCCATTTCTAACCCATTTTTGCAAATCTCTACGCACTTCAAAGCCATTTTTAGCATTTCTAGCCCGTTTTTGCAAATCTCTAAGCACTTTAAATGCATTTTTAGCTTTTCTAACCCATTTTTACAAATCTCTAAGCACTTTAAAGCCATTTTTAGCATTTCTAACCCATTTTTGCAAATCCCTAAGCACTTTAAAGATATTTTTGGCATTTCTAACCCGTTTTTGCAAATCCCTAAGCACTTTAAAGCCATTTTTAGCATTTCTAACCCGTTTTTGCACATCTCTAAGCACTTTTAAACCATTTTTGGCCATTTCTAACTCATGTTTGCTCATCCCTAAGCAATTTTGAATTGCATTTTTCGCTGTTTCTAACCCATTTTTGCAGATCTCTACGAACTTTTAAGCCTTTTTTGGCCTTTTCTATCCCGTCTGCACATCTCTAACCATTTTGAAGCCATTTTTGGCCATTTCTAACCCTTTTTTGCAAATCTCTAAGCACTTTAAAGCCATTTTTAGTATTTCTAACCCATTTTTGCAAATCTCTAAGCACTTTCAAGCCATTTTTAGCATTTCTAACCCATGTTTGCACATCTCTAAGCAATTTTGAATGGCATATTTGGCCGTTTCTAACCCTTGTTTGCACATCTCTAAGCAATTTTGAATGGCATTTTTGGCCGTTTCTAACCCATTTTTGCAAATCCCTAAGCACTTTAAAGCCTTTTTTGGCTTTTTCTTTCCAGATTGCACATCTCTACCCATTTCAAAGCCATTTTTGGCCATTTCAACCCCTTTTTTGCTAATGTCTAAGCACTTTAAAGCCATTTTGGCCATTTCTAACCAATTTTTGCAAATCCCAAAGCACTTTAAAGCCATTTTTGGCATTTGTAACCCATGTTTGCACATCTCTAAGCAATTTTGAATGGCATTTTTGGCCGTTTCTAACCCATTGTTGCAGATCTCTAAGCATTTTTAAGACTTTTTTGTCCTTTTCTATGCAGTTTGTGCATCTCTAACCATTTTGAAGCTATTTTTAGCATTTCTAACCCTTTTTTGCTAATGTCTAAGCAATTTCAAGCCATTTTTAGCATTTCTAACCCATGTTTGCACATCTCTAAGCAATTTTGAATGGCATTTTTGGCCGTTTCTAACCCATTGTTGCAAATCCCTAAGCACTTTAAAGCCATTTTCAGCATTTCTAACTCGTTATTGCACATCTCTATGCACTTTTAAGCCATTTTGGCCATTCCTAACCCATTTTTGCACATCTCTAAGCACTTTTAAACCATTTTTTGTCCATTTCTAACCCATGTTTGCACATCTCTAAGCAATTTTGAATGGCATTTTTGGCCGTTTCTAACCATTTTTGCAAATCCCTAAGCACTTTAAAGCCATTTTTGGCATTTCTAACCCGTTTTTGGAAATCTCTAAGCACTTTAAAGCCATGTTTGGCATTTCGAACCCATTTTTGCACATCTCTAAGCACTTTTAAACCATTTTTGGCCATTTCTAACCCATGCTTGCTCATCTCTAAGCAATTTTGAATGACATTTTTGGCCATTTCTAACCCATTTTTGCCGATCTCTACGAACTTTTAAGCCTTTTTTGGCCTTTTCTATCCCGTCTGCACATCTCTAACAATTTTGAAGCCATTTTTGGCCATTTCTAACTCATGTTTGCTCAGCCCTAAGCAATTCTGAATTGCATTTTTCGCTGTTTCTAACCCATTTTTGCAGATCTCTACGAACTTTTATGCCTTTTCTGGCCTTTTCTATCCAGTTTGCACACCTCTAACCATTTTGAAGCCATTTTTGGCCATTTCTAACCCTTTTTTGCTAATCTCTAAGCACTTTCAAGCCATTTTTAGCATTTCTAACCCATGTTTGCACATCTCTAAGCAATTTTGAATGGCATTTTTGGACGTTTCTAACCCTTGTTTGCACATCTCTAAGCAATTTTGAATGGCATTTTTGGCCGTTTCTAACCCATTTTTGCAAATCCCTAAGCACTTTAAAGCCTTTTTTGGCTTTTTTTTTTCCAGTTTGTACATCTCTAACCATTTTAAAGCCATTTTTGGCCATTTCTAACCCTTTTTTGCTAATGTCTAAGCACTTTAAAGCCATTTTGGCCATTTCTAACCAATTTTTGCAAATCCCAAAGCACTTTAAAGCCATTTTAGGCATTTGTAACCCATGTTTGCACAACTCTAAGCAATTTTGAATGGCATTTTTGGCCGTTTCTAACCCATTGTTGCAGATCTCTAAGCATTTTTAAGACTTTTTTGTCCTTTTCTATGCAGTTTGTGCATCTCTAACCATTTTGAAGCCATTTTTGGCCATTTCTAACCCTTTTTTGCTAATGTCTAAGCACTTTCAAGCCATTTTTAGCATTTCTAACCCATGTTTGCACATCTCGAAGCAATTTTGAATGGCATTTTTGGCCGTTTCTAACCCATTTTTGCAAATCCCTAAGCACTTTAAAGCCATTTTCAGCATTTCTAACTCGTTATTGCACATCTCTATGCACTTTTAAGCCATGCTTGGCATTTCGAACCCATTTTTGCACATCTCTAAGCACTTTTAAACCATTTTTTGTCCATTTCTAACCCATGTTTGCACATCTCTAAGCAATTTTGAATGGCATTTTTGGCCGTTTCTAACCATTTTTGCAAATCCCTAAGCACTTGAAAGACATTTTCGGCCATTTCTAACCCATTTTTGCAAATCTCTACGCACTTCAAAGCCATTTTTAGCATTTCTAGCCCGTTTTTGCAAATCTCTAAGCACTTTAAATGCATTTTTAGCTTTTCTAACCCATTTTTACAAATCTCTAAGCACTTTAAAGCCATTTTTAGCATTTCTAACCCATTTTTGCAAATCCCTAAGCACTTTAAAGATATTTTTGGCATTTCTAACCCGTTTTTGCAAATCCCTAAGCACTTTAAAGCCATTTTTAGCATTTCTAACCCGTTTTTGCACATCTCTAAGCACTTTTAAACCATTTTTGGCCATTTCTAACTCATGTTTGCTCATCCCTAAGCAATTTTGAATTGCATTTTTCGCTGTTTCTAACCCATTTTTGCAGATCTCTACGAACTTTTAAGCCTTTTTTGGCCTTTTCTATCCCGTCTGCACATCTCTAACCATTTTGAAGCCATTTTTGGCCATTTCTAACCCTTTTTTGCAAATCTCTAAGCACTTTAAAGCCATTTTTAGTATTTCTAACCCATTTTTGCAAATCTCTAAGCACTTTCAAGCCATTTTTAGCATTTCTAACCCATGTTTGCACATCTCTAAGCAATTTTGAATGGCATATTTGGCCGTTTCTAACCCTTGTTTGCACATCTCTAAGCAATTTTGAATGGCATTTTTGGCCGTTTCTAACCCATTTTTGCAAATCCCTAAGCACTTTAAAGCCTTTTTTGGCTTTTTCTTTCCAGATTGCACATCTCTACCCATTTCAAAGCCATTTTTGGCCATTTCAACCCCTTTTTTGCTAATGTCTAAGCACTTTAAAGCCATTTTGGCCATTTCTAACCAATTTTTGCAAATCCCAAAGCACTTTAAAGCCATTTTTGGCATTTGTAACCCATGTTTGCACATCTCTAAGCAATTTTGAATGGCATTTTTGGCCGTTTCTAACCCATTGTTGCAGATCTCTAAGCATTTTTAAGACTTTTTTGTCCTTTTCTATGCAGTTTGTGCATCTCTAACCATTTTGAAGCTATTTTTAGCATTTCTAACCCTTTTTTGCTAATGTCTAAGCAATTTCAAGCCATTTTTAGCATTTCTAACCCATGTTTGCACATGTCTAAGCAATTTTGAATGGCATTTTTGGCCGTTTCTAACCCATTGTTGCAAATCCCTAAGCACTTTAAAGCCATTTTCAGCATTTCTAACTCGTTATTGCACATCTCTATGCACTTTTAAGCCATTTTGGCCATTCCTAACCCATTTTTGCACATCTCTAAGCACTTTTAAACCATTTTTTGTCCATTTCTAACCCATGTTTGCACATCTCTAAGCAATTTTGAATGGCATTTTTGGCCGTTTCTAACCATTTTTGCAAATCCCTAAGCACTTTAAAGCCATTTTTGGCATTTCTAACCCGTTTTTGGAAATCTCTAAGCACTTTAAAGCCATGTTTGGCATTTCGAACCCATTTTTGCACATCTCTAAGCACTTTTAAACCATTTTTGGCCATTTCTAACCCATGCTTGCTCATCTCTAAGCAATTTTGAATGACATTTTTGGCCATTTCTAACCCATTTTTGCCGATCTCTACGAACTTTTAAGCCTTTTTTGGCCTTTTCTATCCCGTCTGCACATCTCTAACAATTTTGAAGCCATTTTTGGCCATTTCTAACTCATGTTTGCTCAGCCCTAAGCAATTCTGAATTGCATTTTTCGCTGTTTCTAACCCATTTTTGCAGATCTCTACGAACTTTTATGCCTTTTCTGGCCTTTTCTATCCAGTTTGCACACCTCTAACCATTTTGAAGCCATTTTTGGCCATTTCTAACCCTTTTTTGCTAATCTCTAAGCACTTTCAAGCCATTTTTAGCATTTCTAACCCATGTTTGCACATCTCTAAGCAATTTTGAATGGCATTTTTGGACGTTTCTAACCCTTGTTTGCACATCTCTAAGCAATTTTGAATGGCATTTTTGGCCGTTTCTAACCCATTTTTGCAAATCCCTAAGCACTTTAAAGCCTTTTTTGGCTTTTTTTTTTCCAGTTTGTACATCTCTAACCATTTTAAAGCCATTTTTGGCCATTTCTAACCCTTTTTTGCTAATGTCTAAGCACTTTAAAGCCATTTTTGGCATTTGTAACCCATGTTTGCACATCTCTAAGCAATTTTGAATGGCATTTTTGGACGTTTCTAACCCTTGTTTGCACATCTCTAAGCAATTTTGAATGGCATTTTTGGCCGTTTCTAACCCATTTTTGCAAATCCCTAAGCACTTTAAAGCCTTTTTTGGCTTTTTTTTTTCCAGTTTGTACATCTCTAACCATTTTAAATCCATTTTTGGCCATTTCTAACCCTTTTTTGCTAATGTCTAAGCACTTTAAAGCCATTTTTGGCATTTGTAACCCATGTTTGCACATCTCTAAGCAATTTTGAATGGCATTTTTGGCCGTTTCTAACCCATTGTTGCAGATCTCTAAGCATTTTTAAGACTTTTTTGGCTTCTTCTTTCCAGTTTGTACATCTCTAACAATTTTGAAGCCATTTTTGGCCATTTCTAACCCTTTTTTGCTAATCTCTAAGCACTTTCAAGCCATTTTTAGCATTTCTAACCCATGTTTGCACATCTCTAAGCAATTTTGAATGACATTTTTGGCCATTTCTAACCCATTTTTGCCGATCTCTACGAACTTTTAAGCCTTTTTTGGCCTTTTCTATCCCGTCTGCACATCTCTAACAATTTTGAAGCCATTTTTGGCCATTCCTAACCCATTTTTGCACATCTCTAAGCACTTTTAAACCATTTTTTGTCCATTTCTAACCCATGTTTGCACATCTCTAAGCAATTTTGAATGGCATTTTTGGCCGTTTCTAACCATTTTTGCAAATCCCTAAGCACTTTAAAGCCATTTTTGGCATTTCTAACCCGTTTTTGGAAATCTCTAAGCACTTTAAAGCCATGTTTGGCATTTCGAACCCAATTTTGCACATCTCTAAGCACTTTTAAACCATTTTTGGCCATTTCTAACCCATGCTTGCTCATCTCTAAGCAATTTTGAATGACATTTTTGGCCATTTCTAACCCATTTTTGCCGATCTCTACGAACTTTTAAGCCTTTTTTGGCCTTTTCTATCCCGTCTGCACATCTCTAACAATTTTGAAGCCATTTTTGGCCATTTCTAACTCATGTTTGCTCATCCCTAAGCAATTCTGAATTGCATTTTTCGCTGTTTCTATCCCATTTTTGCAGATCTCTACGAACTTTTATGCCTTTTCTGGCCTTTTCTATCCAGTTTGCACACCTCTAACCATTTTGAAGCCATTTTTGGCCATTTCTAACCCTTTTTTGCTAATCTCTAAGCACTTTCAAGCCATTTTTAGCATTTCTAACCCATGTTTGCACATCTCTAAGCAATTTTGAATGGCATTTTTGGACGTTTCTAACCCTTGTTTGCACATCTCTAAGCAATTTTGAATGGCATTTTTGGCCGTTTCTAACCCATTGTTGCAGATCTCTAAGCATTTTTAAGACTTTTTTGGCTTTTTCTTTCCAGTTTGAACATCTCTAACCATTTTGAAGCCATTTTTGGCCATTTCTAACCCTTTTTTGCTAATCTCTAAGCACTTTAAAGCCATTTTTAGCATTTCTAACCCATGTTTGCACATCTCTAAGCAATTTTGAATGACATTTTTGGCCATTTCTAACCCATTTTTGCCGATCTCTACGAACTTTTAAGCCTTTTTTGGCCTTTTCTATCCCGTCTGCACATCTCTAACAATTTTGAAGCCGTTTTTGGCCATTTCTAACTCATGTTTGCTCATCCCTAAGCAATTCTGAATTGCATTTTTCGCTGTTTCTAACCCATTTTTGCAGATCTCTACGAACTTTTATGCCTTTTTTGGCCTTTTCTATCCAGTTTGCACACCTCTAACCATTTTGAAGCCATTTTTGGCCATTTCTAACCCTTTTTTGCTAATCTCTAAGCACTTTCAAGCCATTTTTAGCATTTCTAACCCATTTTTGCAAATCTCTAAGCACTTTCAAGCCATTTTTAGCATTTCTAACCCATGTTTGCACATCTCTAAGCAATTTTGAATGGCATTTTTGGCCGTTTCTAACCCATTTTTGCAAATCCCTAAGCAGTTTAAAGCCTTTTTTGGCTTTTTTTTTTTCCAGTTTGTACATCTCTAACCATTTTAAAGCCATTTTTGGCCATTTCTAACCCTTTTTTGCTAATGTCTAAGCACTTTAAAGCCATTTTTGGCATTTGTAACCCATGTTTGCACATCTCTAAGCAATTTTGAATGGCATTTTTGGCCGTTTCTAACCCATTGTTGCAGATCTCTAAGCACTTTAAAGCCTTTTTTGGCTTTTTTTTTTTTCCAGTTTGTATATCTCTAACCATTTTAAAGCCATTTTTGGCCATTTCTAACCCTTTTTTGCTAATGTCTAAGCACTTTAAAGCCATTTTCAGCATTTCTAACTCGTTATTGCACATCTCTATGCACTTTTAAGCCATGTTTGGCATTTCGAACCCATTTTTGCACATCTCTAAGCACTTTTAAACCATTTTTTGTCCATTTCTAACCCATGTTTGCACATCTCTAAGCAATTTTGAATGGCATTTTTGGCCGTTTCTAACCATTTTTGCAAATCCCTAAGCACTTGAAAGCCATTTTCGGCCATTTCTAACCCATTTTTGCAAATCTCTAAGCACTTCAAAGCCATTTTTAGCATTTCTAACCTGTTTTTGCAAATCTCTAAGCACTTTAAAGGCATTTTTAGCTTTTCTAACCCATTTTTACAAAACTCTAAGCACTTTTAAGCCATTTTTAGCATTTCTAACCCATTTTTGCAAAACCCTAAGCACTTTAAAGACATTTTCGGCCATTTCTAACCCATTTTTGCAAATCTCTACGCACTTCAAAGCCATTTTTAGCATTTCTAGCCCGTTTTTGCAAATCTCTAAGCACTTTAAATGCATTTTTAGCTTTTCTAACCCATTTTTACAAATCTCTAAGCACTTTAAAGCCATTTTTAGCATTTCTAACCCATTTTTGCAAATCCCTAAGCACTTTAAAGATATTTTTGGCATTTCTAACCCGTTTTTGCAAATCCCTAAGCACTTTAAAGCCATTTTTAGCATTTCTAACCCGTTTTTGCACATCTCTAAGCACTTTTAAACCATTTTTGGCCATTTCTAACTCATGTTTGCTCATCCCTAAGCAATTTTGAATTGCATTTTTCGCTGTTTCTAACCCATTTTTGCAGATCTCTACGAACTTTTAAGCCTTTTTTGGCCTTTTCTATCCCGTCTGCACATCTCTAACCATTTTGAAGCCATTTTTGGCCATTTCTAACCCTTTTTTGCAAATCTCTAAGCACTTTAAAGCCATTTTTAGTATTTCTAACCCATTTTTGCAAATCTCTAAGCACTTTCAAGCCATTTTTAGCATTTCTAACCCATGTTTGCACATCTCTAAGCAATTTTGAATGGCATATTTGGCCGTTTCTAACCCTTGTTTGCACATCTCTAAGCAATTTTGAATGGCATTTTTGGCCGTTTCTAACCCATTTTTGCAAATCCCTAAGCACTTTAAAGCCTTTTTTGGCTTTTTCTTTCCAGATTGCACATCTCTACCCATTTCAAAGCCATTTTTGGCCATTTCAACCCCTTTTTTGCTAATGTCTAAGCACTTTAAAGCCGTTTTGGCCATTTCTAACCAATTTTTGCAAATCCCAAAGCACTTTAAAGCCATTTTTGGCATTTGTAACCCATGTTTGCACATCTCTAAGCAATTTTGAATGGCATTTTTGGCCGTTTCTAACCCATTGTTGCAGATCTCTAAGCATTTTTAAGACTTTTTTGTCCTTTTCTATGCAGTTTGTGCATCTCTAACCATTTTGAAGCTATTTTTAGCATTTCTAACCCTTTTTTGCTAATGTCTAAGCAATTTCAAGCCATTTTTAGCATTTCTAACCCATGTTTGCACATCTCTAAGCAATTTTGAATGGCATTTTTGGCCGTTTCTAACCCATTGTTGCAAATCCCTAAGCACTTTAAAGCCATTTTCAGCATTTCTAACTCGTTATTGCACATCTCTATGCACTTTTAAGCCATTTTGGCCATTCCTAACCCATTTTTGCACATCTCTAAGCACTTTTAAACCATTTTTTGTCCATTTCTAACCCATGTTTGCACATCTCTAAGCAATTTTGAATGGCATTTTTGGCCGTTTCTAACCATTTTTGCAAATCCCTAAGCACTTTAAAGCCATTTTTGGCATTTCTAACCCGTTTTTGGAAATCTCTAAGCACTTTAAAGCCATGTTTGGCATTTCGAACCCATTTTTGCACATCTCTAAGCACTTTTAAACCATTTTTGGCCATTTCTAACCCATGCTTGCTCATCTCTAAGCAATTTTGAATGACATTTTTGGCCATTTCTAACCCATTTTTGCCGATCTCTACGAACTTTTAAGCCTTTTTTGGCCTTTTCTATCCCGTCTGCACATCTCTAACAATTTTGAAGCCATTTTTGGCCATTTCTAACTCATGTTTGCTCAGCCCTAAGCAATTCTGAATTGCATTTTTCGCTGTTTCTAACCCATTTTTGCAGATCTCTACGAACTTTTATGCCTTTTCTGGCCTTTTCTATCCAGTTTGCACACCTCTAACCATTTTGAAGCCATTTTTGGCCATTTCTAACCCTTTTTTGCTAATCTCTAAGCACTTTCAAGCCATTTTTAGCATTTCTAACCCATGTTTGCACATCTCTAAGCAATTTTGAATGGCATTTTTGGACGTTTCTAACCCTTGTTTGCACATCTCTAAGCAATTTTGAATGGCATTTTTGGCCGTTTCTAACCCATTTTTGCAAATCCCTAAGCACTTTAAAGCCTTTTTTGGCTTTTTTTTTTTCCAGTTTGTACATCTCTAACCATTTTAAAGCCATTTTTGGCCATTTCTAACCCTTTTTTGCTAATGTCTAAGCACTTTAAAGCCATTTTTGGCATTTGTAACCCATGTTTGCACATCTCTAAGCAATTTTGAATGGCATTTTTGGCCGTTTCTAACCCATTGTTGCAGATCTCTAAGCATTTTTAAGACTTTTTTGGCTTCTTCTTTCCAGTTTGTACATCTCTAACCATTTTGAAGCCATTTTTGGCCATTTCTAACCCTTTTTTGCAAATCTCTAAGCACTTTAAAGCCATTTTTAGCATTTCTAACCCATGTTTGCACATCTCTAAGCAATTTTGAATGGCATTTTTGGACGTTTCTAACCCTTGTTTGCACATCTCTAAGCAATTTTGAATGGCATTTTTGGCCGTTTCTAACCCATTTTTGCAAATCCCTAAGCACTTTAAAGCCTTTTTTGGCTTTTTTTTTTCCAGTTTGTACATCTCTAACCATTTTAAAGCCATTTTTGGCCATTTCTAACCCTTTTTTGCTAATGTCTAAGCACTTTAAATCCATTTTCAGCATTTCTAACTCGTTATTGCACATCTCTATGCACTTTTAAGCCATTTTGGCCATTCCTAACCCATTTTTGCACATCTCTAATCACTTTTAAACCATTTTTTGTCCATTTCTAACCCATGTTTGCACATCTCTAAGCAATTTTGAATGGCATTTTTGGCCGTTTCTAACCATTTTTGCAAATCCCTAAGCACTTTAAAGCCATTTTTGGCATTTCTAACCCGTTTTTGGAAATCTCTAAGCACTTTTAAACCATTTTTTGTCCATTTCTAACCCATGTTTGCACATCTCTAAGCAATTTTGAATGGCATTTTTGGCCGTTTCTAACCCATTTTTGCAAATCCCTAAGCACTTTAAAGCCTTTTTTGGCTTTTTCTTTCCAGTTTGCACATCTCTACCCATTTCAAAGCCATTTTTTGCCATTTCTAACCCTTTTTTGCTAATGTCTAAGCACTTTAAAGCCATTTTGGCCATTTCTAACCAATTTTTGCAAATCCCAAAGCACTTTAAAGCCATTTTTGGCATTTGTAACCCATGTTTGCACATCTCTAAGCAATTTTGAATGGCATTTTTGGCCGTTTCTAACCCATTGTTGCAGATCTCTAAGCATTTTTAAGACTTTTTTGGCTTTTTCTTTCCAGTTTGCACATCTCTAACCATTTTGAAGCCATTTTTGGCCATTTCTAACCCTTTTTTGCTAATCTCTAAGCACTTTAAAGCCATTTTTAGCATTTCTAACCCATGTTTGCACATCTCTAAGCAATTTTGAATGACATTTTTGGCCATTTCTAACCCATTTTTGCCGATCTCTACGAACTTTTAAGCCTTTTTTGGCCTTTTCTATCCCGTCTGCACATCTCTAACAATTTTGAAGCCATTTTTGGCCATTTCTAACTCATGTTTGCTCATCCCTAAGCAATTCTGAATTGCATTTTTCGCTGTTTCTATCCCATTTTTGCAGATCTCTACGAACTTTTATGCCTTTTTTGGCCTTTTCTATCCAGTTTGCACACCTCTAACCATTTTGAAGCCATTTTTGGCCATTTCTAACCCTTTTTTGCAAATCTCGAAGCACTTTAAAGCCATTTTTAGCATTTCTAACCCATTTTTGCAAATCTCTAAGCACTTTCAAGCCATTTTTAGCATTTCTAACCCATGTTTGCACATCTCTAAGCAATTTTGAATGGCATTTTTGGACGTTTCAAACCCATGTTTGCACATCTCTAAGCAATTTTGAATGGCATTTTTGGCCGTTTCTAACCCATTGTTGCAGATCTCTAAGCATTTTTAAGACTTTTTTGGCATTTTCTTTCAAGTTTGAACATCTCTAACCATTTTGAAGCCATTTTTGGCCATTTCTAACCCTTTTTTGCTAATGTCTAAGCACTTTAAAGCCATTTTGGCCATTTTTAGCATTTCTAACCCATGTTTGCACATCTCGAAGCAATTTTGAATGGCATTTTTGGCCGTTTCTAACCCATTTTTGCAAATCCCTAAGCACTTTAAAGCCATTTTCAGCATTTCTAACTCGTTATTGCACATCTCTATGCACTTTTAAGCCATTTTGGCCATTCCTAACCCATTTTTGCACATCTCTAAGCACTTTTAAACCATTTTTTGTCCATTTCTAACCCATGTTTGCACATCTCTAAGCAATTTTGAATGGCATTTTTGGCCGTTTCTAACCCATTTTTGCAAATCCCTAAGCACGTTAAAGCCTTTTTTGGCTTTTTTTTTTCCAGTTTGTACATCTCTAACCATTTTAAAGCCATTTTTGGCCATTTCTAACCCTTTTTTGCTAATGTCTAAGCACTTTAAAGCCATTTTCAGCATTTCTAACTCGTTATTGCACATCTCTATGCACTTTTAAGCCATTTTGGCCATTCCTAACCCATTTTTGCACATCTCTAATCACTTTTAAACCATTTTTTGTCCATTTCTAACCCATGTTTGCACATCTCTAAGCAATTTTGAATGGCATTTTTGGCCGTTTCTAACCATTTTTGCAAATCCCTAAGCACTTTAAAGCCATTTTTGGCATTTCTAACCCGTTTTTGGAAATCTCTAAGCACTTTAAAGCCATGTTTGGCATTTCGAACCCATTTTTGCACATCTCTAAGCACTTTTAAACCATTTTTGGCCATTTCTAACCCATGCTTGCTCATCTCTAAGCAATTTTGAATGACATTTTTGGCCATTTCTAACCCATTTTTGCTGATCTCTACGAACTTTTAAGCCTTTTTTGGCCTTTTCTATCCCGTCTGCACATCTCTAACAATTTTGAAGCCATTTTTGGCCATTTCTAACTCATGTTTGCTCATCCCTAAGCAATTCTGAATTGCATTTTTCGCTGTTTCTATCCCATTTTTGCAGATCTCTACGAACTTTTATGCCTTTTTTGGCCTTTTCTATCCAGTTTGCACACCTCTAACCATTTTGAAGCCATTTTTGGCCATTTCTAACCCTTTTTTGCAAATCTCTAAGCACTTTAAAGCCATTTTTAGCATTTCTAACCCATGTTTGCACATCTCTAAGCAATTTTGAATGGCATTTTTGGACGTTTCTAACCCTTGTTTGCACATCTCTAAGCAATTTTGAATGGCATTTTTGGCCGTTTCTAACCCATTTTTGCAAATCCCTAAGCACTTTAAAGCCTTTTTTGGCTTTTTTTTTTCCAGTTTGTACATCTCTAACCATTTTAAAGCCATTTTTGGCCATTTCTAACCCATTTTTGCTAATGTCTAAGCACTTTAAATCCATTTTCAGCATTTCTAACTCGTTATTGCACATCTCTATGCACTTTTAAGCCATTTTGGCCATTCCTAACCCATTTTTGCACATCTCTAATCACTTTTAAACCATTTTTTGTCCATTTCTAACCCATGTTTGCACATCTCTAAGCAATTTTGAATGGCATTTTTGGCCGTTTCTAACCATTTTTGCAAATCCCTAAGCACTTGAAAGCCATTTTTGGCATTTCTAACCCGTTTTTGGAAATCTCTAAGCACTTTTAAACCATTTTTTGTCCATTTCTAACCCATGTTTGCACATCTCTAAGCAATTTTGAATGGCATTTTTGGCCGTTTCTAACCCATTTTTGCAAATCCCTAAGCACTTTAAAGCCTTTTTTGGCTTTTTCTTTCCAGTTTGCACATCTCTACCCATTTCAAAGCCATTTTTGGCCATTTCTAACCCTTTTTTGCTAATGTCTAAGCACTTTAAAGCAATTTTGGCCATTTCTAACCAATTTTTGCAAATCCCAAAGCACTTTAAAGCCATTTTTGGCATTTGTAACCCATGTTTGCACATCTCTAAGCAATTTTGAATGGCATTTTTGGCCGTTTCTAACCCATTGTTGCAGATCTCTAAGCATTTTTAAGACTTTTTTGGCTTTTTCTTTCCAGTTTGCACATCTCTAACCATTTTGAAGCCATTTTTGGCCATTTCTAACCCTTTTTTGCTAATCTCTAAGCACTTTAAAGCCATTTTTAGCATTTCTAACCCATGTTTGCACATCTCTAAGCAATTTTGAATGACATTTTTGGCCATTTCTAACCCATTTTTGCCGATCTCTACGAACTTTTAAGCCTTTTTTGGCCTTTTCTATCCCGTCTGCACATCTCTAACAATTTTGAAGCCATTTTTGGCCATTCCTAACCCATTTTTGCACATCTCTAAGCACTTTTAAACCATTTTTTGTCCATTTCTAACCCATGTTTGCACATCTCTAAGCAATTTTGAATGGCATTTTTGGCCGTTTCTAACCATTTTTGCAAATCCCTAAGCACTTTAAAGCCATTTTTGGCATTTCTAACCCGTTTTTGGAAATCTCTAAGCACTTTAAAGCCATGTTTGGCATTTCGAACCCATTTTTGCACATCTCTAAGCACTTTTAAACCATTTTTGGCCATTTCTAACCCATGCTTGCTCATCTCTAAGCAATTTTGAATGACATTTTTGGCCATTTCTAACCCATTTTTGCCGATCTCTACGAACTTTTAAGCCTTTTTTGGCCTTTTCTATCCTGTCTGCACATCTCTAACAATTTTGAAGCCATTTTTGGCCATTTCTAACTCATGTTTGCTCATCCCTAAGCAATTCTGAATTGCATTTTTCGCTGTTTCTATCCCATTTTTGCAGATCTCTACGAACTTTTATGCCTTTTCTGGCCTTTTCTATCCAGTTTGCACACCTCTAACCATTTTGAAGCCATTTTTGGCCATTTCTAACCCTTTTTTGCAAATCTCTAAGCACTTTCAAGCCATTTTTAGCATTTCTAACCCATGTTTGCACATCTCTAAGCAATTTTGAATGGCATTTTTGGACGTTTCTAACCCTTGTTTGCACATCTCTAAGCAATTTTGAATGGCATTTTTGGCCGTTTCTAACCCATTGTTGCAGATCTCTAAGCATTTTTAAGACTTTTTTGGCTTTTTCTTTCCAGTTTGAACATCTCTAACCATTTTGAAGCCATTTTTGGCCATTTCTAACCCTTTTTTGCTAATGTCTAAGCACTTTAAAGCCATTTTTGGCATTTGTAACCCATGTTTGCACATCTCTAAGCAATTTTGAATGGCATTTTTGGCCGTTTCTAACCCATTGTTGCAGATCTCTAAGCATTTTTAAGACTTTTTTGGCTTCTTCTTTCCAGTTTGTACATCTCTAACCATTTTGAAGCCATTTTTGGCCATTTCTAACCCTTTTTTGCTAATCTCTAAGCACTTTAAAGCCATTTTTAGCATTTCTAACCCATGTTTGCACATCTCTAAGCAATTTTGAATGACATTTTTGGCCATTTCTAACCCATTTTTGCCGATCTCTACGAACTTTTAAGCCTTTTTTGGCCTTTTCTATCCCGTCTGCACATCTCTAACAATTTTGAAGCCATTTTTGGCCATTTCTAACTCATGTTTGCTCATCCCTAAGCAATTCTGAATTGCATTTTTCGCTGTTTCTAACCCATTTTTGCAGATCTCTACGAACGTTTATGCCTTTTTTGGCCTTTTCTATCCAGTTTGCACACCTCTAACCATTTTGAAGCCATTTTTGGCCATTTCTAACCCTTTTTTGCAAATCTCTAAGCACTTTAAAGCCATTTTTAGCATTTCTAACCCATTTTTGCAAATCTCTAAGCACTTTCAAGCCATTTTTAGCATTTCTAACCCATGTTTGCACATCTCTAAGCAATTTTGAATGGCATTTTTGGACGTTTCTAACCCTTGTTTGCACATCTCTAAGCAATTTTGAATGGCATTTTTGGCCGTTTCTAACCCATTTTTGCAAATCCCTAAGCACTTTAAAGCCTTTTTTGGCTTTTTTTTTTCCAGTTTGTACATCTCTACCCATTTCAAAGCCATTTTTGGCCATTTCTAACCCTTTTTTGCTAATGTCTAAGCACTTTAAAGCCATTTTTGGCATTTGTAACCCATGTTTGCACATCTCTAAGCAATTTTGAATGGCATTTTTGGCCGTTTCTAACCCATTGTTGCAGATCTCTAAGCATTTTTAAGACTTTTTTGGCTTTTTCTTTCCAGTTTGCTCATCTCTAACCATTTTGAAGCCATTTTTGGCCATTTCTAACCCTTTTTTGCTAATCTCTAAGCACTTTAAAGTCATTTTTAGCATTTCTAACCCATGTTTGCACATCTCGAAGCAATTTTGAATGGCATTTTTGGCCGTTTCTAACCCATTTTTGCAAATCCCTAAGCACTTTAAAGCCATTTTCAGCATTTCTAACTCGTTATTGCACATCTCTATGCACTTTTAAGCCATTTTGGCCATTCCTAACCCATTTTTGCACATCTCTAAGCACTTTTAAACCATTTTTTGTCCATTTCTAACCCATGTTTGCACATCTCTAAGCAATTTTGAATGGCATTTTTGGCCGTTTCTAACCCATTTTTGCAAATCCCTAAGCACTTTAAAGCCTTTTTTGGCTTTTTTTTTTTCCAGTTTGTACATCTCTAACCATTTTAAAGCCATTTTTGGCCATTTCTAACCCTTTTTTGCTAATGTCTAAGCACTTTAAAGCCATTTTCAGCATTTCTAACTCGTTATTGCACATCTCTATGCACTTTTAAGCCATTTTGGCCATTCCTAACCCATTTTTGCACATCTCTAATCAATTTTAAACCATTTTTTGTCCATTTCTAACCCATGTTTGCACATCTCTAAGCAATTTTGAATGGCATTTTTGGCCGTTTCTAACCATTTTTGCAAATCCCTAAGCACTTTAAAGCCATTTTTGGCATTTCTAACCCGTTTTTGGAAATCTCTAAGCACTTTAAAGCCATGTTTGGCATTTCGAACCCATTTTTGCACATCTCTAAGCACTTTTAAACCATTTTTAGCATTTCTAACCCATGTTTGCACATCTCTAAGCAATTTTGAATGACATTTTTGGCCATTTCTAACCCATTTTTGCCGATCTCTACGAACTTTTAAGCCTTTTTTGGCCTTTTCTATCCCGTCTGCACATCTCTAACAATTTTGAAGCCATTTTTGGCCATTTCTAACTCATGTTTGCTCATCCCTAAGCAATTCTGAATTGCATTTTTCGCTGTTTCTAACCCATTTTTGCAGATCTCTACGAACTTTTATGCCTTTTTTGGCCTTTTCTATCCAGTTTGCACACCTCTAACCATTTTGAAGCCATTTTTGGCCATTTCTAACCCTTTTTTGCAAATCTCTAAGCACTTTCAAGCCATTTTTAGCATTTCTAACCCATGTTTGCACATCTCTAAGCAATTTTGAATGGCATTTTTGGACGTTTCTAACCCTTGTTTGCACATCTCTAAGCAATTTTGAATGGCATTTTTGGCCGTTTCTAACCCATTGTTGCAAATCCCTAAGCACTTTAAAGCCTTTTTTGGCTTTTTTTTTTTCAGTTTGTACATCTCTAACCATTTTAAAGCCATTTTTGGCCATTTCTAACCCTTTTTTGCTAATCTCTAAGCACTTTAAAGCCATTTTTAGCATTTCTAACCCATGTTTGCACATCTCTAAGCAATTTTGAATGACATTTTTGGCCATTTCTAACCCATTTTTGCCGATCTCTACGAACTTTTAAGCCTTTTTTGGCCTTTTCTATCCCGTCTGCACATCTCTAACAATTTTGAAGCCATTTTTGGCCATTTCTAACTCATGTTTGCTCATCCCTAAGCAATTCTGAATTGCATTTTTCGCTGTTTCTAACCCATTTTTGCAGATCTCTATGAACTTTTATGCCTTTTTTGGCCTTTTCTATCCAGTTTGCACACCTCTAACCATTTTGAAGCCATTTTTGGCCATTTCTAACCCTTTTTTGCAAATCTCTAAGCACTTTAAAGCCATTTTTAGCATTTCTAACCCATTTTTGCAAATCTCTAAGCACTTTCAAGCCATTTTTAGCATTTCTAACCCATGTTTGCACATCTCTAAGCAATTTTGAATGGCATTTTTGGACGTTTCTAACCCTTGTTTGCACATCTCTAAGCAATTTTGAATGGCATTTTTGGCCGTTTCTAACCCATTTTTGCAAATCCCTAAGCACTTTAAAGCCTTTTTTGGCTTTTTTTTTTTCCAGTTTGTACATCTCTAACCATTTTAAAGCCATTTTTGGCCATTTCTAACCTTTTTTTGCTAATGTCTAAGCACTTTAAAGCCATTTTTGGCATTTGTAACCCATGTTTGCACATCTCTAAGCAATTTTGAATGGCATTTTTGGCCGTTTCTAACCCATTGTTGCAGATCTCTAAGCATTTTTAAGACTTTTTTGGCTTTTTCTTTCCAGTTTGCACATCTCTAACCATTTTGAAGCCATTTTTGGCCATTTCTAACCCTTTTTTGCTAATGTCTAAGCACTTTCAAGCCATTTTTAGCATTTCTAACCCATGTTTGCACATCTCGAAGCAATTTTGAATGGCATTTTTGGACGTTTCTAACCCATGTTTGCACATCTCTAAGCAATTTTGAATGGCATTTTTGGCCGTTTCTAACCCATTTTTGCAAATCCCTAAGCACTTTAAAGCCATTTTCAGCATTTCTAACTCGTTATTGCACATCTCTATGCACTTTTAAGCCATTTTGGCCATTCCTAACCCTTTTTTGCTAATGTCTAAGCACTTTAAAGCCATTTTTTGTCCATTTCTAACCCATGTTTGCACATCTCTAAGCAATTTTGAATGGCATTTTTGGCCGTTTCTAACCCATTGTTGCAGATCTCTAAGCATTTTTAAGACTTTTTTGGCTTTTTCTTTCCAGTTTGCACATCTCTAACCATTTTGAAGCCATTTTTGGCCATTTCTAACCCTTTTTTGCTAATCTCTAAGCACTTTAAAGCCATTTTTAGCATTTCTAACCCATGTTTGCACATCTCTAAGCAATTTTGAATGACATTTTTGGCCATTTCTAACCCATTTTTGCCGATCTCTACGAACTTTTAAGCCTTTTTTGGCCTTTTCTATCCCGTCTGCACATCTCTAACAATTTTGAAGCCATTTTTGGCCATTTCTAACTCATGTTTGCTCATCCCTAAGCAATTCTGAATTGCATTTTTCGCTGTTTCTAACCCATTTTTGCAGATCTCTACGAACTTTTATGCCTTTTTTGGCCTTTTCTAACCAGTTTGCTCACCTCTAACCATTTTGAAGCCATTTTTGGCCATTTCTAACCCTTTTTTGCTAATGTCTAAGCACTTTAAAGCCATTTTCAGCATTTCTAACTCGTTATTGCACATCTCTATGCACTTTTAAGCCATTTTGGCCATTCCTAACCCATTTTTGCACATCTCTAAGCACTTTTAAACCATTTTTTGTCCATTTCTAACCCATGTTTGCACATCTCTAAGCAATTTTGAATGGCATTTTTGGCCGTTTCTAACCATTTTTGCAAATCCCTAAGCACTTTAAAGCCATTTTTGGCATTTCTAACCCGTTTTTGGAAATCTCTAAGCACTTTAAAGCCATGTTTGGCATTTCGAACCCATTTTTGCACATCTCTAAGCACTTTTAAACCATTTTTGGCCATTTCTAACCCATGCTTGCTCATCTCTAAGCAGTTTTGAATGACATTTTTGGCCATTTCTAACCCATTTTTGCCGATCTCTACGAACTTTTAAGCCTTTTTTGGCCTTTTCTATCCCGTCTGCACATCTCTAACAATTTTGAAGCCATTTTTGGCCATTTCTAACTCATGTTTGCTCATCCCTAAGCAATTCTGAATTGCATTTTTCGCTGTTTCTATCCCATTTTTGCAGATCTCTACGAACTTTTATGCCTTTTTTGGCCTTTTCTATCCAGTTTGCACACCTCTAACCATTTTGAAGCCATTTTTGGCCATTTCTAACCCATTTTTGCAAATCTCTAAGCACTTTAAAGCCATTTTTAGCATTTCTAACCCATTTTTGCAAATCTCTAAGCACTTTCAAGCCATTTTTAGCATTTCTAACCCATGTTTGCACATCTCTAAGCAATTTTGAATGGCATTTTTGGCCGTTTCTAACCCATTTTTGCAAATCCCTAAGCACTTTAAAGCCTTTTTTGGCTTTTTTTTTTCCAGTTTGTTCATCTCTAACCATTTTAAAGCCATTTTTGGCCATTTCTAACCCTTTTTTGCTAATGTCTAAGCACTTTAAAGCCATTTTCAGCATTTCTAACTCGTTATTGCACATCTCTAAGCACTTTTAGGCCATTTTGGCCATTCCTAACCCATTTTTGCACATCTCTAATCACTTTTAAACCATTTTTTGTCCATTTCTAACCCATGTTTGCACATCTCTAAGCAATTTTGAATGGCATTTTTGGCCGTTTCTAACCATTTTTGCAAATCCCTAAGCACTTTAAAGCCATTTTTAGCATTTCTAACCCATGTTTGCACATCTCTAAGCAATTTTGAATGACATTTTTGGCCATTTCTAACCCATTTTTGCCGATCTCTACGAACTTTTAAGCCTTTTTTGGCCTTTTCTATCCCGTCTGCACATCTCTAACAATTTTGAAGCCATTTTTGGCCATTTCTAACTCATGTTTGCTCATCCCTAAGCAATTCTGAATTGCATTTTTCGCTGTTTCTAACCCATTTTTGCAGATCTCTACGAACTTTTATGCCTTTTTTGGCCTTTTCTATCCAGTTTGCACACCTCTAACCATTTTGAAGCCATTTTTGGCCATTTCTAACCCTTTTTTGCAAATCTCTAAGCACTTTAAAGCCATTTTTAGCATTTCTAACCCATTTTTGCAAATCTCTAAGCACTTTCAAGCCATTTTTAGCATTTCTAACCCATGTTTGCACATCTCTAAGCAATTTTGAATGGCATTTTTGGACGTTTCTAACCCTTGTTTGCACATCTCTAAGCAATTTTGAATGGCATTTTTGGCCGTTTCTAACCCATTTTTGCAAATCCCTAACCACTTTAAAGCCTTTTTTGGCTTTTTTTTTTTCCAGTTTGTACATCTCTAACCATTTTAAAGCCATTTTTGGCCATTTCTAACCCTTTTTTGCTAATGTCTAAGCACTTTAAAGCCATTTTTGGCATTTGTAACCCATGTTTGCACATCTCTAAGCAATTTTGAATGGCATTTTTGGCCGTTTCTAACCCATTGTTGCAGATCTCTAAGCATTTTTAAGACTTTTTTGGCTTTTTCTTTCCAGTTTGCACATCTCTAACCATTTTGAAGCCATTTTTGGCCATTTCTAACCCTTGTTTGCTAATCTCTAAGCACTTTAAAGCCATTTTTAGCATTTCTAACCCATGTTTGCACATCTCTAAGCAATTTTGAATGACATTTTTGGCCATTTCTAACCCATTTTTGCCGATCTCTACGAACTTTTAAGCCTTTTTTGGCCTTTTCTATCCCGTCTGCACATCTCTAACAATTTTGAAGCCATTTTTGGCCATTTCTAACTCATGTTTGCTCATCCCTAAACAATTCTGAATTGCATTTTTCGCTGTTTCTAACCCATTTTTGCAGACCTCTACGAACTTTTATGCCTTTTTTGGCCTTTTCTATCCAGTTTGCACACCTCTAACCATTTTGAAGCCATTTTTGGCCATTTCTAACCCTTTTTTGCAAATCTCTAAGCACTTTAAAGCCATTTTGGCCATTTCTAACCAATTTTTGCAAATCCCAAAGCACTTTAAAGCCATTTTTGGCATTTGTAACCCATGTTTGCACATCTCTAAGCAATTTTGAATGGCATTTTTGGCCGTTTCTAACCCATTGTTGCAGATCTCTAAGCATTTTTAAGACTTTTTTGGCTTTTTCTTTCCAGTTTGCACATCTCTAACCATTTTGAAGCCATTTTTGGCCATTTCTAACCCTTTTTTGCTAATCTCTAAGCACTTTAAAGCCATTTTTAGCATTTCTAACCCATGTTTGCACATCTCTAAGCAATTTTGAATGACATTTTTGGCCATTTCTAACCCATTTTTGCCGATCTCTACGAACTTTTAAGCCTTTTTTGGCCTTTTCTATCCCGTCTGCACATCTCTAACAATTTTGAAGCCATTTTTGGCCATTTCTAACTCATGTTTGCTCATCCCTAAGCAATTCTGAATTGCATTTTTCGCTGTTTCTAACCCATTTTTGCAGATCTCTACGAACTTTTATGCCTTTTTTGGCCTTTTCTATCCAGTTTGCACACCTCTAACCATTTTGAAGCCATTTTTGGCCATTTCTAACCCTTTTTTGCAAATCTCTAAGCACTTTAAAGCCATTTTGGCCATTTCTAACCAACTTTTGCAAATCCCAAAGCACTTTAAAGCCATTTTTGGCATTTGTAACCCATGTTTGCACATCTCTAAGCAATTTTGAATGGCATTTTTGGCCGTTTCTAACCCATTGTTGCAGATCTCTAAGCATTTTTAAGACTTTTTTGTCCTTTTCTATGCAGTTTGTGCATCTCTAACCATTTTGAAGCCATTTTTGGCCATTTCTAACCCTTTTTTGCTAATGTCTAAGCACTTTCAAGCCTTTTTTAGCATTTCTAACCCATGTTTGCACATCTCGAAGCAATTTTGAATGGCATTTTTGGACGTTTCTAACCCATGTTTGCACATCTCTAAGCAATTTTGAATGGCATTTTTGGCCGTTTCTAACCCATTTTTGCAAATCCCTAAGCACTTTAAAGCCATTTTCAGCATTTCTAACTCGTTATTGCACATCTCTATGCACTTTTAAGCCATTTTGGCCATTCCTAACCCATTTTTGCACATCTCTAAGCACTTTTAAACCATTTTTTGTCCATTTCTAACCCATGTTTGCACATCTCTAAGCAATTTTGAATGGCATTTTTGGCCGTTTCTAACCCATTTTTGCCGATCTCTACGAACTTTTAAGCCTTTTTTGGCCTTTTCTATCCCGTCTGCACATCTCTAACAATTTTGAAGCCATTTTTGGCCATTTCTAACTCATGTTTGCTCATCCCTAAACAATTCTGAATTGCATTTTTCGCTGTTTCTAACCCATTTTTGCAGATCTCTACGAACTTTTATGCCTTTTTTGGCCTTTTCTATCCAGTTTGCACACCTCTAACCATTTTGAAGCCATTTTTGGCCATTTCTAACCCTTTTTTGCAAATCTCTAAGCACTTTAAAGCCATTTTGGCCATTTCTAACCAATTTTTGCAAATCCTAAAGCACTTTAAAGCCATTTTTGGCATTTGTAACCCATGTTTGCGCATCTCTAAGCAATTTTGAATGGCATTTTTGGCCGTTTCTAACCCATTGTTGCAGATCTCTAAGCATTTTTAAGACTTTTTTGTCCTTTTCTATGCAGTTTGTGCATCTCTAACCATTTTGAAGCCATTTTTGGCCATTTCTAACCCTTTTTTGCTAATCTCTAAGCACTTTCAAGCCATTTTTAGCATTTCTAACCCATGTTTGCACATCTCTAAGCAATTTTGAATGGCATTTTTGGACGTTTCTAACCCATGTTTGCACATATCTAAGCAATTTTGAATGGCATTTTTGGCCGTTTCTAACCATTTTTGCAAATCCCTAAGCACTTTAAAGCCATTTTTGGCATTTCTAACCCGTTTTTGGAAATCTCTAAGCACTTTAAAGCCATGTTTGGCATTTCGAACCCATTTTTGCACATCTCTAAGCACTTTTAAACCATTTTTGGCCATTTCTAACCCATGCTTGCTCATCTCTAAGCAATTTTGAATGACATTTTTGGCCATTTCTAACCCATTTTTGCCGATCTCTACGAACTTTTAAGCCTTTTTTGGCCTTTTCTATCCCGTCTGCACATCTCTAACAATTTTGAAGCCATTTTTGGCCATTTCTAACTCATGTTTGCTCATCCCTAAGCAATTCTGAATTGCATTTTTCGCTGTTTCTAACCCATTTTTGCAGATCTCTACGAACTTTTATGCCTTTTCTGGCCTTTTCTATCCAGTTTGCACATCTCTAACCATTTTGAAGCCATTTTTGGCCATTTCTAACCCTTTTTTGCAAATCTCTAAGCACTTTAAAGCCATTTTTAGCATTTCTAACCCATTTTTGCAAATCTCTAAGCACTTTCAAGCCATTTTTAGCATTTCTAACCCATGTTTGCACATCTCTAAGCAATTTTGAATGGCATTTTTGGACGTTTCTAACCCTTGTTTGCACATCTCTAAGCAATTTTGAATGGCATTTTTGGCCGTTTCTAACCCATTTTTGCAAATCCCTAAGCACTTTAAAGCCTTTTTTGGCTTTTTCTTTCCAGTTTGCACATCTCTACCCATTTCAAAGCCATTTTTGGCCATTTCTAACCCTTTTTTGCTAATGTCTAAGCACTTTAAAGCCATTTTGGCCATTTCTAACCAATTTTTGCAAATCCCAAAGCACTTTAAAGCCATTTTTGGCATTTGTAACCCATGTTTGCACATCTCTAAGCAATTTTGAATGGCATTTTTGGCCGTTTCTATCCCATTTTTGCAGATCTCTAAGCATTTTTAAGACTTTTTTGTCCTTTTCTATGCAGTTTGTGCATCTCTAACCATTTTGAAGCCATTTTTGGCCATTTCTAACCCTTTTTTGCTAATGTCTAAGCACTTTCAAGCCATTTTTAGCATTTCTAACCCATGTTTGCACATCTCGAAGCAATTTTGAATGGCATTTTTAGCATTTCTATCCCATGTTTGCACATCTCGAAGCAATTTTGAATGGCATTTTTGGCCGTTTCTAACCCATTTTTGCAAATCCCTAAGCACTTTAAAGCCATTTTCAGCATTTCTAACTCGTTATTGCACATCTCTATGCACTTTTAAGCCATGTTTGGCATTTCGAACCCATTTTTGCACATCTCTAAGCACTTTTAAACCATTTTTTGTCCATTTCTAACCCATGTTTGCACATCTCTAAGCAATTTTGAATGGCATTTTTGGCCGTTTCTAACCATTTTTGCAAATCCCTAAGCACTTTAAAGCCATTTTCGGCCATTTCTAACCCATTTTTGCAAATCTCTAAGCACTTCAAAGCCATTTTTAGCATTTCTAACCTGTTTTTGCAAATCTCTAAGCACTTTAAAGGCATTTTTAGCTTTTCTAACCCATTTTTACAAAACTCTAAGCACTTTAAAGCCATTTTTAGCATTTCTAACCCATTTTTGCAAAACCCTAAGCACTTTAAAGACATTTTCGGCCATTTCTAACCCATTTTTGCAAATCTCTACGCACTTCAAAGCCATTTTTAGCATTTCTAGCCCGTTTTTGCAAATCTCTAAGCACTTTAAATGCATTTTTAGCTTTTCTAACCCATTTTTGCAAATCCCTAAGCACTTTAAAGATATTTTTGGCATTTCTAACCCGTTTTTGCAAATCCCTAAGCACTTTAAAGCCATTTTTAGCATTTCTAACCCGTTTTTGCACATCTCTAAGCACTTTTAAACCATTTTTGGCCATTTCTAACTCATGTTTGCTCATCCCTAAGCAATTTTGAATTGCATTTTTCGCTGTTTCTAACCCATTTTTGCAGATCTCTACGAACTTTTAAGCCTTTTTTGGCCTTTTCTATCCCGTCTGCACATCTCTAACCATTTTGAAGCCATTTTTGGCCATTTCTAACCCTTTTTTGCAAATCTCTAAGCACTTTAAAGCCATTTTTAGTATTTCTAACCCATTTTTGCAAATCTCTAAGCACTTTCAAGCCATTTTTAGCATTTCTAACCCATGTTTGCACATCTCTAAGCAATTTTGAATGGCATTTTTGGCCGTTTCTAACCAATTTTTGCAAATCCCAAAGCACTTTAAAGCCTTTTTTGGCTTTTTCTTTCCAGATTGCACATCTCTACCCATTTCAAAGCCATTTTTGGCCATTTCTAACCCTTTTTTGCTAATGTCTAAGCACTTTAAAGCCATTTTGGCCATTTCTAACCAATTTTTGCAAATCCCAAAGCACTTTAAAGCCATTTTTGGCATTTGTAACCCATGTTTGCACATCTCTAAGCAATTTTGAATGGCATTTTTGGCCGTTTCTAACCCATTGTTGCAGATCTCTAAGCATTTTTAAGACTTTTTTGTCCTTTTCTATGCAGTTTGTGCATCTCTAACCATTTTGAAGCTATTTTTAGCATTTCTAACCCTTTTTTGCTAATGTCTAAGCACTTTCAAGCCATTTTTAGCATTTCTAACCCATGTTTGCACATCTCTAAGCAATTTTGAATGGCATTTTTGGCCGTTTCTAACCCATTGTTGCAAATCCCTAAGCACTTTAAAGCCATTTTCAGCATTTCTAACTCGTTATTGCACATCTCTATGCACTTTTAAGCCATTTTGGCCATTCCTAACCCATTTTTGCACATCTCTAAGCACTTTTAAACCATTTTTTGTCCATTTCTAACCCATGTTTGCACATCTCTAAGCAATTTTGAATGGCATTTTTGGCCGTTTCTAACCATTTTTGCAAATCCCTAAGCACTTTAAAGCCATTTTTGGCATTTCTAACCCGTTTTTGGAAATCTCTAAGCACTTTAAAGCCATGTTTGGCATTTCGAACCCATTTTTGCACATCTCTAAGCACTTTTAAACCATTTTTGGCCATTTCTAACCCATGCTTGCTCATCTCTAAGCAATTTTGAATGACATTTTTGGCCATTTCTAACCCATTTTTGCCGATCTCTACGAACTTTTAAGCCTTTTTTGGCCTTTTCTATCCCGTCTGCACATCTCTAACAATTTTGAAGCCATTTTTGGCCATTTCTAACTCATGTTTGCTCATCCCTAAGCAATTCTGAATTGCATTTTTCGCTGTTTCTAACCCATTTTTGCAGATCTCTACGAACTTTTATGCCTTTTCTGGCCTTTTCTATCCAGTTTGCACACCTCTAACCATTTTGAAGCCATTTTTGGCCATTTCTAACCCTTTTTTGCTAATCTCTAAGCACTTTCAAGCCATTTTTAGCATTTCTAACCCATGTTTGCACATCTCTAAGCAATTTTGAATGGCATTTTTGGACGTTTCTAACCCTTGTTTGCACATCTCTAAGCAATTTTGAATGGCATTTTTGGCCGTTTCTAACCCATTTTTGCAAATCCCTAAGCACTTTAAAGCCTTTTTTGGCTTTTTTTTTTCCAGTTTGTACATCTCTAACCATTTTAAAGCCATTTTTGGCCATTTCTAACCTTTTTTTGCTAATGTCTAAGCACTTTAAAGCCATTTTTGGCATTTGTAACCCATGTTTGCACATCTCTAAGCAATTTTGAATGGCATTTTTGGCCGTTTCTAACCCATTGTTGCAGATCTCTAAGCATTTTTAAGACTTTTTTGGCTTTTTCTTTCCAGTTTGCACATCTCTAACCATTTTGAAGCCATTTTTGGCCATTTCTAACCCTTTTTTGCTAATCTCTAAGCACTTTAAAGCCATTTTTAGCATTTCTAACCCATGTTTGCACATCTCTAAGCAATTTTGAATGACATTTTTGGCCATTTCTAACCCATTTTTGCCGATCTCTACGAACTTTTAAGCCTTTTTTGGCCTTTTCTATCCCGTCTGCACATCTCTAACAATTTTGAAGCCATTTTTGGCCATTTCTAACTCATGTTTGCTCATCCCTAAGCAGTTCTGAATTGCATTTTTCGCTGTTTCTAACCCATTTTTGCAGATCTCTACGAACTTTTATGCCTTTTTTGGCCTTTTCTATCCAGTTTGCACACCTCTAACCATTTTGAAGCCATTTTTGGCCATTTCTAACCCTTTTTTGCAAATCTCTAAGCACTTTAAAGCCATTTTTAGCATTTCTAACCCATTTTTGCAAATCTCTAAGCACTTTCAAGCCATTTTTAGCATTTCTAACCCATGTTTGCACATCTCTAAGCAATTTTGAATGGCATTTTTGGACGTTTCTAACCCTTGTTTGCACATCTCTAAGCAATTTTGAATGGCATTTTTGGCCGTTTCTAACCCATTTTTGCAAATCCCTAAGCACTTTAAAGCCTTTTTTCGCTTTTTTTTTTCCAGTTTGTACATCTCTAACCATTTTAAAGCCATTTTTGGCCATTTCTAACCTTTTTTTGCTAATGTCTAAGCACTTTAAAGCCATTTTTGGCATTTGTAACCCATGTTTGCACATCTCTAAGCAATTTTGAATGGCATTTTTGGCCGTTTCTAACCCATTGTTGCAGATCTCTAAGCATTTTTAAGACTTTTTTGGCTTTTTCTTTCCAGTTTGCTCATCTCTAACCATTTTGAAGCCATTTTTGGCCATTTCTAACCCTTTTTTGCTAATCTCTAAGCACTTTAAAGTCATTTTTAGCATTTCTAACCCATGTTTGCACATCTCGAAGCAATTTTGAATGGCATTTTTGGCCGTTTCTAACCCATTTTTGCAAATCCCTAAGCACTTTAAAGCCATTTTCAGCATTTCTAACTCGTTATTGCACATCTCTATGCACTTTTAAGCCATTTTGGCCATTCCTAACCCATTTTTGCACATCTCTAAGCACTTTTAAACCATTTTTTGTCCATTTCTAACCCATGTTTGCACATCTCTAAGCAATTTTGAATGGCATTTTTGGCCGTTTCTAACCCATTTTTGCAAATCCCTAAGCACTTTTAAGCCTTTTTTGGCTTTTTTTTTTTCCAGTTTGTACATCACTAAACATTTTAAAGCCATTTTTGGCCATTTCTAACCCTTTTTTGCTAATGTCTAAGCACTTTAAAGCCATTTTTGGCATTTGTAACCCATGTTTGCATATCTCTAAGCAATTTTGAATGGCATTTTTGGCTGTTTCTAACCCATTGTTGCAGATCTCTAAGCATTTTTAAGACTTTTTTGGCTTTTTCTTTCCAGTTTGCACATCTCTAACCATTTTGAAGCCATTTTTGGCCATTTCTAACCCTTTTTTGCTAATGTCTAAGCACTTTAAAGCCATTTTTAGCATTTCTAACCCATGTTTGCACATCTCTAAGCAATTTTGAATGACATTTTTGGCCATTTCTAACCCATTTTTGCCGATCTCTACGAACTTTTTAGCCTTTTTTGGCCTTTTCTATCCCGTCTGCACATCTCTAACAATTTTGAAGCCATTTTTGGCCATTTCTAACTCATGTTTGCTCATCCCTAAGCAATTCTGAATTGCATTTTTCGCTGTTTCTAACCCATTTTTGCAGATCTCTACGAACTTTTATGCCTTTTTTGGCCTTTTCTATCCAGTTTGCTCACCTCTAACCATTTTGAAGCCATTTTTGGCCATTTCTAACCCTTTTTTGCTAATGTCTAAGCACTTTAAAGCCATTTTCAGCATTTCTAACTCGTTATTGCACATCTCTATGCACTTTTAAGCCATTTTGGCCATTCCTAACCCATTTTTGCACATCTCTAATCACTTTTAAACCATTTTTTGTCCATTTCTAACCCATGTTTGCACATCTCTAAGCAATTTTGAATGGCATTTTTGGCCGTTTCTAACCATTTTTGCAAATCCCTAAGCACTTTAAAGCCATTTTTGGCATTTCTAACCCGTTTTTGGAAATCTCTAAGCACTTTAAAGCCATGTTTGGCATTTCGAACCCATTTTTGCACATCTCTAAGCACTTTTAAACCATTTTTGGCCATTTCTAACCCATGCTTGCTCATCTCTAAGCAATTTTGAATGACATTTTTGGCCATTTCTAACCCATTTTTGCTGATCTCTAC
Source organism: Lathamus discolor (assembly GCF_037157495.1). Taxonomy (NCBI): domain Eukaryota; kingdom Metazoa; phylum Chordata; class Aves; order Psittaciformes; family Psittacidae; genus Lathamus; species Lathamus discolor. The sequence continues at coordinate 30,040,687 of NC_088908.1, forward strand.
GAACTTTTAAGCCTTTTTTGGCCTTTTCTATCCCGTCTGCACATCTCTAACAATTTTGAAGCCATTTTTGGCCATTTCTAACTCATGTTTGCTCATCCCTAAGCAATTCTGAATTGCATTTTTCGCTGTTTCTAACCCATTTTTGCAGATCTCTACGAACTTTTATGCCTTTTTTGGCCTTTTCTATCCAGTTTGCACACCTCTAACCATTTTGAAGCCATTTTTGGCCATTTCTAACCCTTTTTTGCAAATCTCTAAGCACTTTAAAGCCATTTTTAGCATTTCTAACCCATTTTTGCAAATCTCTAAGCACTTTCAAGCCATTTTTAGCATTTCTAACCCATGTTTGCACATCTCTAAGCAATTTTGAATGGCATTTTTGGCCGTTTCTAACCCATTTTTGCAAATCCCTAAGCACTTTAAAGCCTTTTTTGGCTTTTTTTTTTCCAGTTTGTTCATCTCTAACCATTTTAAAGCCATTTTTGGCCATTTCTAACCCTTTTTTGCTAATGTCTAAGCACTTTAAAGCCATTTTCAGCATTTCTAACTCGTTATTGCACATCTCTATGCACTTTTAAGCCATTTTGGCCATTCCTAACCCATTTTTGCACATCTCTAATCACTTTTAAACCATTTTTTGTCCATTTCTAACCCATGTTTGCACATCTCTAAGCAATTTTGAATGGCATTTTTGGCCGTTTCTAACCATTTTTGCAAATCCCTAAGCACTTTAAAGCCATTTTTGGCATTTCTAACCCGTTTTTGGAAATCTCTAAGCACTTTAAAGCCATGTTTGGCATTTCGAACCCATTTTTGCACATCTCTAAGCACTTTTAAACCATTTTTGGCCATTTCTAACCCATGCTTGCTCATCTCTAAGCAATTTTGAATGACATTTTTGGCCATTTCTAACCCATTTTTGCCGATCTCTACGAACTTTTAAGCCTTTTTTGGCCTTTTCTATCCCGTCTGCACATCTCTAACAATTTTGAAGCCATTTTTGGCCATTTCTAACTCATGTTTGCTCATCCCTAAGCAATTCTGAATTGCGTTTTTCGCTGTTTCTAACCCATTTTTGCAGATCTCTACGAACTTTTATGCCTTTTTTGGCCTTTTCTATCCAGTTTGCACACCTCTAACCATTTTGAAGCCATTTTTGGCCATTTCTAACCCTTTTTTGCAAATCTCTAAGCACTTTAAAGCCATTTTTAGCATTTCTAACCCATTTTTGCAAATCTCTAAGCACTTTCAAGCCATTTTTAGCATTTCTAACCCATGTTTGCACATCTCTAAGCAATTTTGAATGGCATTTTTGGACGTTTCTAACCCTTGTTTGCACATCTCTAAGCAATTTTGAATGGCATTTTTGGCCGTTTCTAACCCATTTTTGCAAATCCCTAAGCACTTTAAAGCCTTTTTTGTCTTTTTCTTTCCAGTTTGCACATCTCTACCCATTTCAAAGCCATTTTTGGCCATTTCTAACCCTTTTTTGCTAATGTCTAAGCACTTTAAAGCCATTTTGGCAATTTCTAACCAATTTTTGCAAATCTCAAAGCACTTTAAAGCCATTTTTGGCATTTGTAACCCATGTTTGCACATCTCTAAGCAATTTTGAATGGCATTTTTGGCCGTTTCTAACCCATTGTTGCAGATCTCTAAGCATTTTTAAGACTTTTTTGTCCTTTTCTATGCAGTTTGTGCATCTCTAACCATTTTGAAGCCATTTTTGGCCATTTCTAACCCTTTTTTGCTAATCTCTAAGCACTTTCAAGCCATTTTTAGCATTTCTAACCCATGTTTGCACATCTCGAAGCAATTTTGAATGACATTTTTGGCCGTTTCTAACCCATTTTTGCCGATCTCTACGAACTTTTAAGCCTTTTTTGGCCTTTTCTATCCCGTCTGCACATCTCTAACAATTTTGAAGCCATTTTTGGCCATTTCTAACTCATGTTTGCTCATCCCTAAGCAATTCTGAATTGCATTTTTCGCTGTTTCTAACCCATTTTTGCAGATCTCTACGAACTTTTATGCCTTTTTTGGCCTTTTCTATCCAGTTTGCACACCTCTAACCATTTTGAAGCCATTTTTGGCCATTTCTAACCCTTTTTTGCAAATCTCTAAGCACTTTAAAGCCATTTTTAGCATTTCTAACCCATTTTTGCAAATCTCTAAGCACTTTCAAGCCATTTTTAGCATTTCTAACCCATGTTTGCACATCTCTAAGCAATTTTGAATGGCATTTTTGGACGTTTCTAACCCATGTTTGCACATCTCTAAGCAATTTTGAATGGCATTTTTGGCCGTTTCTAACCCATTTTTGCAAATCCCTAAGCACTTTAAAGCCTTTTTTGTCTTTTTCTTTCCAGTTTGCACATCTCTACCCATTTCAAAGCCATTTTTGGCCATTTCTAACCCTTTTTTGCTAATGTCTAAGCACTTTAAAGCCATTTTGGCAATTTCTAACCAATTTTTGCAAATCTCAAAGCACTTTAAAGCCATTTTTGGCATTTGTAACCCATGTTTGCACATCTCTAAGCAATTTTGAATGGCATTTTTGGCCGTTTCTAACCCATTGTTGCAGATCTCTAAGCATTTTTAAGACTTTTTTGTCCTTTTCTATGCAGTTTGTGCATCTCTAACCATTTTGAAGCCATTTTTGGCCATTTCTAACCCTTTTTTGCTAATCTCTAAGCACTTTCAAGCCATTTTTAGCATTTCTAACCCATGTTTGCACATCTCGAAGCAATTTTGAATGGCATTTTTGGCCGTTTCTAACCCATTTTTGCAAATCCCTAAGCACTTTAAAGCCATTTTCAGCATTTCTAACTCGTTATTGCACATCTCTATGCACTTTTAAGCCATTTTGGCCATTCCTAACCCATTTTTGCACATCTCTAAGCACTTTTAAACCATTTTTTGTCCATTTCTAACCCATGTTTGCACATCTCTAAGCAATTTTGAATGGCATTTTTGGCCGTTTCTAACCATTTTTGCAAATCCCTAAGCACTTTAAAGCCATTTTTGGCATTTCTAACCCGTTTTTGGAAATCTCTAAGCACTTTAAAGCCATGTTTGGCATTTCGAACCCATTTTTGCACATCTCTAAGCACTTTTAAACCATTTTTGGCCATTTCTAACCCATGCTTGCTCATCTCTAAGCAATTTTGAATGACATTTTTGGCCATTTCTAACCCATTTTTGCTGATCTCTACGAACTTTTAAGCCTTTTTTGGCCTTTTCTATCCCGTCTGCACATCTCTAACAATTTTGAAGCCATTTTTGGCCATTTCTAACTCATGTTTGCTCATCCCTAAGCAATTCTGAATTGCATTTTTCGCTGTTTCTATCCCATTTTTGCAGATCTCTACGAACTTTTATGCCTTTTTTGGCCTTTTCTATCCAGTTTGCACACCTCTAACCATTTTGAAGCCATTTTTGGCCATTTCTAACCCTTTTTTGCAAATCCCTAAGCACTTTAAAGCCATTTTTAGCATTTCTAACCCATTTTTGCAAATCTCTAAGCACTTTCAAGCCATTTTTAGCATTTCTAACCCATGTTTGCACATCTCTAAGCAATTTTGAATGGCATTTTTGGCCGTTTCTAACCCATTTTTGCAAATCCCTAAGCACTTTAAAGCCTTTTTTTGGCTTTTTTTTTTTCCAGTTTGTACATCTCTAACCATTTTAAAGCCATTTTTGGCCATTTCTAACCCTTTTTTGCACATCTCTATGCACTTTTAAGCCATTTTGGCCATTCCTAACCCATTTTTGCACATCTCTAAGCACTTTTAAACAATTTTTTGTCCATTTCTAACCCTTGTTTGCACATCTCTAAGCAATTTTGAATGGCATTTTTGGCCGTTTCTAACCCATTTTTGCAAATCCCTAAGCACTTTAAAGCCTTTTTTGGCTTTTTTTTTTTCCAGTTTGTACATCTCTAACCATTTTAAAGCCATTTTTGGCCATTTCTAACCCTTTTTTGCTAATGTCTAAGCACTTTAAAGCCATTTTCAGCATTTCTAACTCGTTATTGCACATCTCTATGCACTTTTAAGCCATTTTGGCCATTCCTAACCCATTTTTGCACATCTCTAATCAATTTTAAACCATTTTTTGTCCATTTCTAACCCATGTTTGCACATCTCTAAGCAATTTTGAATGGCATTTTTGGCCGTTTCTAACCATTTTTGCAAATCCCTAAGCACTTTAAAGCCATTTTTGGCATTTCTAACCCGTTTTTGGAAATCTCTAAGCACTTTAAAGCCATGTTTGGCATTTCGAACCCATTTTTGCACATCTCTAAGCACTTTTAAACCATTTTTGGCCATTTCTAACCCATGCTTGCTCATCTCTAAGCAATTTTGAATGACATTTTTGGCCATTTCTAACCCATTTTTGCCGATCTCTACGAACTTTTAAGCCTTTTTTGGCCTTTTCTATCCCGTCTGCACATCTCTAACAATTTTGAAGCCATTTTTGGCCATTTCTAACTCATGTTTGCTCATCCCTAAGCAATTCTGAATTGCATTTTTCGCTGTTTCTAACCCATGTTTGCACATCTCTACGAACTTTTATGCCTTTTTTGGCCTTTTCTATCCAGTTTGCACATCTCTAACCATTTTGAAGCCATTTTTGGCCATTTCTAACCCTTTTTTGCAAATCTCTAAGCACTTTCAAGCCATTTTTAGCATTTCTAACCCATTTTTGCAAATCTCTAAGCACTTTCAAGCCATTTTTAGCATTTCTAACCCATGTTTGCACATCTCTAAGCAATTTTGAATGGCATTTTTGGACGTTTCTAACCCTTGTTTGCACATCTCTAAGCAATTTTGAATGGCATTTTTGGCCGTTTCTAACCCATTTTTGCAAATCCCTAAGCACTTTAAAGCCTTTTTTGGCTTTTTCTTTCCAGTTTGCACATCTCTACCCATTTTAAAGCCATTTTTGGCCATTTCTAACCCTTTTTTGCTAATGTCTAAGCACTTTAAAGCCATTTTTGGCATTTGTAACCCATGTTTGCACATCTCTAAGCAATTTTGAATGGCATTTTTGGCCGTTTCTAACCCATTGTTGCAGATCTCTAAGCATTTTTAAGACTTTTTTGGCTTTTTCTTTCCAGTTTGCACATCTCTAACCATTTTGAAGCCATTTTTGGCCATTTCTAACCCTTTTTTGCTAATCTCTAAGCACTTTAAAGCCATTTTTAGCATTTCTAACCCATGTTTGCACATCTCTAAGCAATTTTGAATGACATTTTTGGCCGTTTCTAACCCATTTTTGCCGATCTCTACGAACTTTTAAGCCTTTTTTGGCCTTTTCTATCCCGTCTGCACATCTCTAACAATTTTGAAGCCATTTTTGGCCATTTCTAACTCATGTTTGCTCATCCCTAAGCAATTCTGAATTGCATTTTTCGCTGTTTCTAACCCATTTTTGCAGATCTCTACGAACTTTTATGCCTTTTTTGGCCTTTTCTATCCAGTTTGCACACCTCTAACCATTTTGAAGCCATTTTTGGCCATTTCTAACCCTTTTTTGCAAATCTCTAAGCACTTTAAAGCCATTTTTAGCATTTCTAACCCATTTTTGCAAATCTCTAAGCACTTTCAAGCCATTTTTAGCATTTCTAACCCATGTTTGCACATCTCTAAGCAATTTTGAATGGCATTTTTGGACGTTTCTAACCCTTGTTTGCACATCTCTAAGCAATTTTGAATGGCATTTTTGGCCGTTTCTAACCCATTTTTGCAAATCCCTAAGCACTTTAAAGCCTTTTTTGTCTTTTTCTTTCCAGTTTGCACATCTCTACCCATTTCAAAGCCATTTTTGGCCATTTCTAACCCTTTTTTGCTAATGTCTAAGCACTTTAAAGCCATTTTGGCAATTTCTAACCAATTTTTGCAAATCTCAAAGCACTTTAAAGCCATTTTTGGCATTTGTAACCCATGTTTGCACATCTCTAAGCAATTTTGAATGGCATTTTTGGCCGTTTCTAACCCATTGTTGCAGATCTCTAAGCATTTTTAAGACTTTTTTGTCCTTTTCTATGCAGTTTGTGCATCTCTAACCATTTTGAAGCCATTTTTGGCCATTTCTAACCCTTTTTTGCTAATCTCTAAGCACTTTCAAGCCATTTTTAGCATTTCTAACCCATGTTTGCACATCTCGAAGCAATTTTGAATGGCATTTTTGGACGTTTCTAACCCATTTTTGCAAATCCCTAAGCACTTTAAAGCCATTTTCAGCATTTCTAACTCGTTATTGCACATCTCTATGCACTTTTAAGCCATTTTGGCCATTCCTAACCCATTTTTGCACATCTCTAAGCACTTTTAAACCATTTTTTGTCCATTTCTAACGCATGTTTGCACATCTCTAAGCAATTTTGAATGGCATTTTTGGCCGTTTCTAACCATTTTTGCAAATCCCTAAGCACTTTAAAGCCATTTTTGGCATTTCTAACCCGTTTTTGGAAATCTCTAAGCACTTTAAAGCCATGTTTGGCATTTCGAACCCATTTTTGCACATCTCTAAGCACTTTTAAACCATTTTTGGCCATTTCTAACCCATGCTTGCTCATCTCTAAGCAATTTTGAATGACATTTTTGGCCATTTCTAACCCATTTTTGCTGATCTCTACGAACTTTTAAGCCTTTTTTGGCCTTTTCTATCCCGTCTGCACATCTCTAACAATTTTGAAGCCATTTTTGGCCATTTCTAACTCATGTTTGCTCATCCCTAAGCAATTCTGAATTGCATTTTTCGCTGTTTCTAACCCATGTTTGCACATCTCTACGAACTTTTATGCCTTTTTTGGCCTTTTCTATCCAGTTTGCACATCTCTAACCATTTTGAAGCCATTTTTGGCCATTTCTAACCCTTTTTTGCAAATCTCTAAGCACTTTCAAGCCATTTTTAGCATTTCTAACCCATTTTTGCAAATCTCTAAGCACTTTCAAGCCATTTTTAGCATTTCTAACCCATGTTTGCACATCTCTAAGCAATTTTGAATGGCATTTTTGGACGTTTCTAACCCTTGTTTGCACATCTCTAAGCAATTTTGAATGGCATTTTTGGCCGTTTCTAACCCATTTTTGCAAATCCCTAAGCACTTTAAAGCCTTTTTTGGCTTTTTCTTTCCAGTTTGCACATCTCTACCCATTTTAAAGCCATTTTTGGCCATTTCTAACCCTTTTTTGCTAATGTCTAAGCACTTTAAAGCCATTTTTGGCATTTGTAACCCATGTTTGCATATCTCTAAGCAATTTTGAATGGCATTTTTGGCCGTTTCTAACCCATTGTTGCAGATCTCTAAGCATTTTTAAGACTTTTTTGGCTTTTTCTTTCCAGTTTGCACATCTCTAACCATTTTGAAGCCATTTTTGGCCATTTCTAACCCTTTTTTGCTAATCTCTAAGCACTTTAAAGCCATTTTTAGCATTTCTAACCCATGTTTGCACATCTCTAAGCAATTTTGAATGACATTTTTGGCCGTTTCTAACCCATTTTTGCCGATCTCTACGAACTTTTAAGCCTTTTTTGGCCTTTTCTATCCCGTCTGCACATCTCTAACAATTTTGAAGCCATTTTTGGCCATTTCTAACTCATGTTTGCTCATCCCTAAGCAATTCTGAATTGCATTTTTCGCTGTTTCTAACCCATTTTTGCAGATCTCTACGAACTTTTATGCCTTTTTTGGCCTTTTCTATCCAGTTTGCACACCTCTAACCATTTTGAAGCCATTTTTGGCCATTTCTAACCCTTTTTTGCAAATCTCTAAGCACTTTCAAGCCATTTTTAGCATTTCTAACCCATTTTTGCAAATCTCTAAGCACTTTCAAGCCATTTTTAGCATTTCTAACCCATGTTTGCACATCTCTAAGCAATTTTGAATGGCATTTTTGGACGTTTCTAACCCTTGTTTGCACATCTCTAAGCAATTTTGAATGGCATTTTTGGCCGTTTCTAACCCATTTTTGCAAATCCCTAAGCACTTTAAAGCCTTTTTTGTCTTTTTCTTTCCAGTTTGCACATCTCTACCCATTTCAAAGCCATTTTTGGCCATTTCTAACCCTTTTTTGCTAATGTCTAAGCACTTTAAAGCCATTTTGGCAATTTCTAACCAATTTTTGCAAATCTCAAAGCACTTTAAAGCCATTTTTGGCATTTGTAACCCATGTTTGCACATCTCTAAGCAATTTTGAATGGCATTTTTGGCCGTTTCTAACCCATTGTTGCAGATCTCTAAGCATTTTTAAGACTTTTTTGTCCTTTTCTATGCAGTTTGTGCATCTCTAACCATTTTGAAGCCATTTTTGGCCATTTCTAACCCTTTTTTGCTAATCTCTAAGCACTTTCAAGCCATTTTTAGCATTTCTAACCCATGTTTGCACATCTCGAAGCAATTTTGAATGGCATTTTTGGCCGTTTCTAACCCATTTTTGCAAATCCCTAAGCACTTTAAAGCCATTTTCAGCATTTCTAACTCGTTATTGCACATCTCTATGCACTTTTAAGCCATTTTGGCCATTCCTAACCCATTTTTGCACATCTCTAAGCACTTTTAAACCATTTTTTGTCCATTTCTAACGCATGTTTGCACATCTCTAAGCAATTTTGAATGGCATTTTTGGCCGTTTCTAACCATTTTTGCAAATCCCTAAGCACTTTAAAGCCATTTTTGGCATTTCTAACCCGTTTTTGGAAATCTCTAAGCACTTTAAAGCCATGTTTGGCATTTCGAACCCATTTTTGCACATCTCTAAGCACTTTTAAACCATTTTTGGCCATTTCTAACCCATGCTTGCTCATCTCTAAGCAATTTTGAATGACATTTTTGGCCATTTCTAACCCATTTTTGCCGATCTCTACGAACTTTTAAGCCTTTTTTGGCCTTTTCTATCCCGTCTGCACATCTCTAACAATTTTGAAGCCATTTTTGGCCATTTCTAACTCATGTTTGCTCATCCCTAAGCAATTCTGAATTGCATTTTTCGCTGTTTCTAACCCATGTTTGCACATCTCTACGAACTTTTATGCCTTTTTTGGCCTTTTCTATCCAGTTTGCACATCTCTAACCATTTTGAAGCCATTTTTGGCCATTTCTAACCCTTTTTTGCAAATCTCTAAGCACTTTAAAGCCATTTTTAGCATTTCTAACCCATTTTTGCAAATCTCTAAGCACTTTCAAGCCATTTTTAGCATTTCTAACCCATGTTTGCACATCTCTAAGCAATTTTGAATGGCATTTTTGGACGTTTCTAACCCATTTTTGCAAATCCCTAAGCACTTTAAAGCCTTTTTTGGCTTTTTTTTTTCCAGTTTGTTCATCTCTAACCATTTTAAAGCCATTTTTGGCCATTTCTAACCCTTTTTTGCTAATGTCTAAGCACTTTAAAGCCATTTTCAGCATTTCTAACTCGTTATTGCACATCTCTATGCACTTTTAAGCCATTTTGGCCATTCCTAACCCATTTTTGCACATCTCTAATCACTTTTAAACCATTTTTTGTCCATTTCTAACGCATGTTTGCACATCTCTAAGCAATTTTGAATGGCATTTTTGGCCGTTTCTAACCATTTTTGCAAATCCCTAAGCACTTTAAAGCCATTTTTGGCATTTCTAACCCGTTTTTGGAAATCTCTAAGCACTTTAAAGCCATGTTTGGCATTTCGAACCCATTTTTGCACATCTCTAAGCACTTTTAAACCATTTTTGGCCATTTCTAACCCATGCTTGCTCATCTCTAAGCAATTTTGAATGACATTTTTGGCCATTTCTAACCCATTTTTGCCGATCTCTACGAACTTTTAAGCCTTTTTTGGCCTTTTCTATCCCGTCTGCACATCTCTAACAATTTTGAAGCCATTTTTGGCCATTTCTAACTCATGTTTGCTCATCCCTAAGCAATTCTGAATTGCGTTTTTCGCTGTTTCTAACCCATTTTTGCAGATCTCTACGAACTTTTATGCCTTTTCTGGCCTTTTCTATCCAGTTTGCACACCTCTAACCATTTTGAAGCCATTTTTGGCCATTTCTAACCCTTTTTTGCAAATCTCTAAGCACTTTAAAGCCATTTTTAGCATTTCTAACCCATTTTTGCAAATCTCTAAGCACTTTCAAGCCATTTTTAGCATTTCTAACCCATGTTTGCACATCTCTAAGCAATTTTGAATGGCATTTTTGGACGTTTCTAACCCTTGTTTGCACATCTCTAAGCAATTTTGAATGGCATTTTTGGCCGTTTCTAACCCATTTTTGCAAATCCCTAAGCACTTTAAAGCCTTTTTTGTCTTTTTCTTTCCAGTTTGCACATCTCTACCCATTTCAAAGCCATTTTTGGCCATTTCTAACCCTTTTTTGCTAATGTCTAAGCACTTTAAAGCCATTTTGGCAATTTCTAACCAATTTTTGCAAATCTCAAAGCACTTTAAAGCCATTTTTGGCATTTGTAACCCATGTTTGCACATCTCTAAGCAATTTTGAATGGCATTTTTGGCCGTTTCTAACCCATTGTTGCAGATCTCTAAGCATTTTTAAGACTTTTTTGTCCTTTTCTATGCAGTTTGTGCATCTCTAACCATTTTGAAGCCATTTTTGGCCATTTCTAACCCTTTTTTGCTAATCTCTAAGCACTTTCAAGCCATTTTTAGCATTTCTAACCCATGTTTGCACATCTCGAAGCAATTTTGAATGACATTTTTGGCCGTTTCTAACCCATTTTTGCCGATCTCTACGAACTTTTAAGCCTTTTTTGGCCTTTTCTATCCCGTCTGCACATCTCTAACAATTTTGAAGCCATTTTTGGCCATTTCTAACTCATGTTTGCTCATCCCTAAGCAATTCTGAATTGCATTTTTCGCTGTTTCTAACCCATTTTTGCAGATCTCTACGAACTTTTATGCCTTTTTTGGCCTTTTCTATCCAGTTTGCACACCTCTAACCATTTTGAAGCCATTTTTGGCCATTTCTAACCCTTTTTTGCAAATCTCTAAGCACTTTAAAGCCATTTTTAGCATTTCTAACCCATTTTTGCAAATCTCTAAGCACTTTCAAGCCATTTTTAGCATTTCTAACCCATGTTTGCACATCTCTAAGCAATTTTGAATGGCATTTTTGGACGTTTCTAACCCATGTTTGCACATCTCTAAGCAATTTTGAATGGCATTTTTGGCCGTTTCTAACCCATTTTTGCAAATCCCTAAGCACTTTAAAGCCTTTTTTGTCTTTTTCTTTCCAGTTTGCACATCTCTACCCATTTCAAAGCCATTTTTGGCCATTTCTAACCCTTTTTTGCTAATGTCTAAGCACTTTAAAGCCATTTTGGCAATTTCTAACCAATTTTTGCAAATCTCAAAGCACTTTAAAGCCATTTTTGGCATTTGTAACCCATGTTTGCACATCTCTAAGCAATTTTGAATGGCATTTTTGGCCGTTTCTAACCCATTGTTGCAGATCTCTAAGCATTTTTAAGACTTTTTTGTCCTTTTCTATGCAGTTTGTGCATCTCTAACCATTTTGAAGCCATTTTTGGCCATTTCTAACCCTTTTTTGCTAATCTCTAAGCACTTTCAAGCCATTTTTAGCATTTCTAACCCATGTTTGCACATCTCGAAGCAATTTTGAATGGCATTTTTGGCCGTTTCTAACCCATTTTTGCAAATCCCTAAGCACTTTAAAGCCATTTTCAGCATTTCTAACTCGTTATTGCACATCTCTATGCACTTTTAAGCCATTTTGGCCATTCCTAACCCATTTTTGCACATCTCTAAGCACTTTTAAACCATTTTTTGTCCATTTCTAACGCATGTTTGCACATCTCTAAGCAATTTTGAATGGCATTTTTGGCCGTTTCTAACCATTTTTGCAAATCCCTAAGCACTTTAAAGCCATTTTTGGCATTTCTAACCCGTTTTTGGAAATCTCTAAGCACTTTAAAGCCATGTTTGGCATTTCGAACCCATTTTTGCACATCTCTAAGCACTTTTAAACCATTTTTGGCCATTTCTAACCCATGCTTGCTCATCTCTAAGCAATTTTGAATGACATTTTTGGCCATTTCTAACCCATTTTTGCCGATCTCTACGAACTTTTAAGCCTTTTTTGGCCTTTTCTATCCCGTCTGCACATCTCTAACAATTTTGAAGCCATTTTTGGCCATTTCTAACTCATGTTTGCTCATCCCTAAGCAATTCTGAATTGCATTTTTCGCTGTTTCTAACCCATGTTTGCACATCTCTACGAACTTTTATGCCTTTTTTGGCCTTTTCTATCCAGTTTGCACATCTCTAACCATTTTGAAGCCATTTTTGGCCATTTCTAACCCTTTTTTGCAAATCTCTAAGCACTTTCAAGCCATTTTTAGCATTTCTAACCCATTTTTGCAAATCTCTAAGCACTTTCAAGCCATTTTTAGCATTTCTAACCCATGTTTGCACATCTCTAAGCAATTTTGAATGGCATTTTTGGACGTTTCTAACCCTTGTTTGCACATCTCTAAGCAATTTTGAATGGCATTTTTGGCCGTTTCTAACCCATTTTTGCAAATCCCTAAGCACTTTAAAGCCTTTTTTGGCTTTTTCTTTCCAGTTTGCACATCTCTACCCATTTTAAAGCCATTTTTGGCCATTTCTAACCCTTTTTTGCTAATGTCTAAGCACTTTAAAGCCATTTTTGGCATTTGTAACCCATGTTTGCACATCTCTAAGCAATTTTGAATGGCATTTTTGGCCGTTTCTAACCCATTGTTGCAGATCTCTAAGCATTTTTAAGACTTTTTTGGCTTTTTCTTTCCAGTTTGCACATCTCTAACCATTTTGAAGCCATTTTTGGCCATTTCTAACCCTTTTTTGCTAATCTCTAAGCACTTTAAAGCCATTTTTAGCATTTCTAACCCATGTTTGCACATCTCTAAGCAATTTTGAATGACATTTTTGGCCGTTTCTAACCCATTTTTGCCGATCTCTACGAACTTTTAAGCCTTTTTTGGCCTTTTCTATCCCGTCTGCACATCTCTAACAATTTTGAAGCCATTTTTGGCCATTTCTAACTCATGTTTGCTCATCCCTAAGCAATTCTGAATTGCATTTTTCGCTGTTTCTAACCCATTTTTGCAGATCTCTACGAACTTTTATGCCTTTTTTGGCCTTTTCTATCCAGTTTGCACACCTCTAACCATTTTGAAGCCATTTTTGGCCATTTCTAACCCTTTTTTGCAAATCTCTAAGCACTTTCAAGCCATTTTTAGCATTTCTAACCCATTTTTGCAAATCTCTAAGCACTTTCAAGCCATTTTTAGCATTTCTAACCCATGTTTGCACATCTCTAAGCAATTTTGAATGGCATTTTTGGACGTTTCTAACCCTTGTTTGCACATCTCTAAGCAATTTTGAATGGCATTTTTGGCCGTTTCTAACCCATTTTTGCAAATCCCTAAGCACTTTAAAGCCTTTTTTGTCTTTTTCTTTCCAGTTTGCACATCTCTACCCATTTCAAAGCCATTTTTGGCCATTTCTAACCCTTTTTTGCTAATGTCTAAGCACTTTAAAGCCATTTTGGCAATTTCTAACCAATTTTTGCAAATCTCAAAGCACTTTAAAGCCATTTTTGGCATTTGTAACCCATGTTTGCACATCTCTAAGCAATTTTGAATGGCATTTTTGGCCGTTTCTAACCCATTGTTGCAGATCTCTAAGCATTTTTAAGACTTTTTTGTCCTTTTCTATGCAGTTTGTGCATCTCTAACCATTTTGAAGCCATTTTTGGCCATTTCTAACCCTTTTTTGCTAATCTCTAAGCACTTTCAAGCCATTTTTAGCATTTCTAACCCATGTTTGCACATCTCGAAGCAATTTTGAATGGCATTTTTGGACGTTTCTAACCCATTTTTGCAAATCCCTAAGCACTTTAAAGCCATTTTCAGCATTTCTAACTCGTTATTGCACATCTCTATGCACTTTTAAGCCATTTTGGCCATTCCTAACCCATTTTTGCACATCTCTAAGCACTTTTAAACCATTTTTTGTCCATTTCTAACGCATGTTTGCACATCTCTAAGCAATTTTGAATGGCATTTTTGGCCGTTTCTAACCATTTTTGCAAATCCCTAAGCACTTTAAAGCCATTTTTGGCATTTCTAACCCGTTTTTGGAAATCTCTAAGCACTTTAAAGCCATGTTTGGCATTTCGAACCCATTTTTGCACATCTCTAAGCACTTTTAAACCATTTTTGGCCATTTCTAACCCATGCTTGCTCATCTCTAAGCAATTTTGAATGACATTTTTGGCCATTTCTAACCCATTTTTGCCGATCTCTACGAACTTTTAAGCCTTTTTTGGCCTTTTCTATCCCGTCTGCACATCTCTAACAATTTTGAAGCCATTTTTGGCCATTTCTAACTCATGTTTGCTCATCCCTAAGCAATTCTGAATTGCATTTTTCGCTGTTTCTAACCCATGTTTGCACATCTCTACGAACTTTTATGCCTTTTTTGGCCTTTTCTATCCAGTTTGCACATCTCTAACCATTTTGAAGCCATTTTTGGCCATTTCTAACCCTTTTTTGCAAATCTCTAAGCACTTTCAAGCCATTTTTAGCATTTCTAACCCATTTTTGCAAATCTCTAAGCACTTTCAAGCCATTTTTAGCATTTCTAACCCATGTTTGCACATCTCTAAGCAATTTTGAATGGCATTTTTGGACGTTTCTAACCCTTGTTTGCACATCTCTAAGCAATTTTGAATGGCATTTTTGGCCGTTTCTAACCCATTTTTGCAAATCCCTAAGCACTTTAAAGCCTTTTTTGGCTTTTTCTTTCCAGTTTGCACATCTCTACCCATTTTAAAGCCATTTTTGGCCATTTCTAACCCTTTTTTGCTAATGTCTAAGCACTTTAAAGCCATTTTTGGCATTTGTAACCCATGTTTGCACATCTCTAAGCAATTTTGAATGGCATTTTTGGCCGTTTCTAACCCATTGTTGCAGATCTCTAAGCATTTTTAAGACTTTTTTGGCTTTTTCTTTCCAGTTTGCACATCTCTAACCATTTTGAAGCCATTTTTGGCCATTTCTAACCCTTTTTTGCTAATCTCTAAGCACTTTAAAGCCATTTTTAGCATTTCTAACCCATGTTTGCACATCTCTAAGCAATTTTGAATGACATTTTTGGCCGTTTCTAACCCATTTTTGCCGATCTCTACGAACTTTTAAGCCTTTTTTGGCCTTTTCTATCCCGTCTGCACATCTCTAACAATTTTGAAGCCATTTTTGGCCATTTCTAACTCATGTTTGCTCATCCCTAAGCAATTCTGAATTGCATTTTTCGCTGTTTCTAACCCATTTTTGCAGATCTCTACGAACTTTTATGCCTTTTTTGGCCTTTTCTATCCAGTTTGCACACCTCTAACCATTTTGAAGCCATTTTTGGCCATTTCTAACCCTTTTTTGCAAATCTCTAAGCACTTTCAAGCCATTTTTAGCATTTCTAACCCATTTTTGCAAATCTCTAAGCACTTTCAAGCCATTTTTAGCATTTCTAACCCATGTTTGCACATCTCTAAGCAATTTTGAATGGCATTTTTGGACGTTTCTAACCCTTGTTTGCACATCTCTAAGCAATTTTGAATGGCATTTTTGGCCGTTTCTAACCCATTTTTGCAAATCCCTAAGCACTTTAAAGCCTTTTTTGTCTTTTTCTTTCCAGTTTGCACATCTCTACCCATTTCAAAGCCATTTTTGGCCATTTCTAACCCTTTTTTGCTAATGTCTAAGCACTTTAAAGCCATTTTGGCAATTTCTAACCAATTTTTGCAAATCTCAAAGCACTTTAAAGCCATTTTTGGCATTTGTAACCCATGTTTGCACATCTCTAAGCAATTTTGAATGGCATTTTTGGCCGTTTCTAACCCATTGTTGCAGATCTCTAAGCATTTTTAAGACTTTTTTGTCCTTTTCTATGCAGTTTGTGCATCTCTAACCATTTTGAAGCCATTTTTGGCCATTTCTAACCCTTTTTTGCTAATCTCTAAGCACTTTCAAGCCATTTTTAGCATTTCTAACCCATGTTTGCACATCTCGAAGCAATTTTGAATGGCATTTTTGGACGTTTCTAACCCATTTTTGCAAATCCCTAAGCACTTTAAAGCCATTTTCAGCATTTCTAACTCGTTATTGCACATCTCTATGCACTTTTAAGCCATTTTGGCCATTCCTAACCCATTTTTGCACATCTCTAAGCACTTTTAAACCATTTTTTGTCCATTTCTAACGCATGTTTGCACATCTCTAAGCAATTTTGAATGGCATTTTTGGCCGTTTCTAACCATTTTTGCAAATCCCTAAGCACTTTAAAGCCATTTTTGGCATTTCTAACCCGTTTTTGGAAATCTCTAAGCACTTTAAAGCCATGTTTGGCATTTCGAACCCATTTTTGCACATCTCTAAGCACTTTTAAACCATTTTTGGCCATTTCTAACCCATGCTTGCTCATCTCTAAGCAATTTTGAATGACATTTTTGGCCATTTCTAACCCATTTTTGCTGATCTCTACGAACTTTTAAGCCTTTTTTGGCCTTTTCTATCCCGTCTGCACATCTCTAACAATTTTGAAGCCATTTTTGGCCATTTCTAACTCATGTTTGCTCATCCCTAAGCAATTCTGAATTGCATTTTTCGCTGTTTCTAACCCATGTTTGCACATCTCTACGAACTTTTATGCCTTTTTTGGCCTTTTCTATCCAGTTTGCACATCTCTAACCATTTTGAAGCCATTTTTGGCCATTTCTAACCCTTTTTTGCAAATCTCTAAGCACTTTCAAGCCATTTTTAGCATTTCTAACCCATTTTTGCAAATCTCTAAGCACTTTCAAGCCATTTTTAGCATTTCTAACCCATGTTTGCACATCTCTAAGCAATTTTGAATGGCATTTTTGGACGTTTCTAACCCTTGTTTGCACATCTCTAAGCAATTTTGAATGGCATTTTTGGCCGTTTCTAACCCATTTTTGCAAATCCCTAAGCACTTTAAAGCCTTTTTTGGCTTTTTC
Source organism: Lathamus discolor (assembly GCF_037157495.1). NCBI lineage: Eukaryota > Metazoa > Chordata > Aves > Psittaciformes > Psittacidae > Lathamus > Lathamus discolor. The sequence continues at coordinate 30,057,734 of NC_088908.1, forward strand.
TTTCCAGTTTGCACATCTCTACCCATTTTAAAGCCATTTTTGGCCATTTCTAACCCTTTTTTGCTAATGTCTAAGCACTTTAAAGCCATTTTTGGCATTTGTAACCCATGTTTGCACATCTCTAAGCAATTTTGAATGGCATTTTTGGCCGTTTCTAACCCATTGTTGCAGATCTCTAAGCATTTTTAAGACTTTTTTGGCTTTTTCTTTCCAGTTTGCACATCTCTAACCATTTTGAAGCCATTTTTGGCCATTTCTAACCCTTTTTTGCTAATCTCTAAGCACTTTAAAGCCATTTTTAGCATTTCTAACCCATGTTTGCACATCTCTAAGCAATTTTGAATGACATTTTTGGCCGTTTCTAACCCATTTTTGCCTATCTCTACGAACTTTTAAGCCTTTTTTGGCCTTTTCTATCCCGTCTGCACATCTCTAACAATTTTGAAGCCATTTTTGGCCATTTCTAACTCATGTTTGCTCATCCCTAAGCAATTCTGAATTGCATTTTTCGCTGTTTCTAACCCATTTTTGCAGATCTCTACGAACTTTTATGCCTTTTTTGGCCTTTTCTATCCAGTTTGCACACCTCTAACCATTTTGAAGCCATTTTTGGCCATTTCTAACCCTTTTTTGCAAATCTCTAAGCACTTTCAAGCCATTTTTAGCATTTCTAACCCATTTTTGCAAATCTCTAAGCACTTTCAAGCCATTTTTAGCATTTCTAACCCATGTTTGCACATCTCTAAGCAATTTTGAATGGCATTTTTGGACGTTTCTAACCCTTGTTTGCACATCTCTAAGCAATTTTGAATGGCATTTTTGGCCGTTTCTAACCCATTTTTGCAAATCCCTAAGCACTTTAAAGCCTTTTTTGTCTTTTTCTTTCCAGTTTGCACATCTCTACCCATTTCAAAGCCATTTTTGGCCATTTCTAACCCTTTTTTGCTAATGTCTAAGCACTTTAAAGCCATTTTGGCAATTTCTAACCAATTTTTGCAAATCTCAAAGCACTTTAAAGCCATTTTTGGCATTTGTAACCCATGTTTGCACATCTCTAAGCAATTTTGAATGGCATTTTTGGCCGTTTCTAACCCATTGTTGCAGATCTCTAAGCATTTTTAAGACTTTTTTGTCCTTTTCTATGCAGTTTGTGCATCTCTAACCATTTTGAAGCCATTTTTGGCCATTTCTAACCCTTTTTTGCTAATCTCTAAGCACTTTCAAGCCATTTTTAGCATTTCTAACCCATGTTTGCACATCTCGAAGCAATTTTGAATGGCATTTTTGGCCGTTTCTAACCCATTTTTGCAAATCCCTAAGCACTTTAAAGCCATTTTCAGCATTTCTAACTCGTTATTGCACATCTCTATGCACTTTTAAGCCATTTTGGCCATTCCTAACCCATTTTTGCACATCTCTAAGCACTTTTAAACCATTTTTTGTCCATTTCTAACGCATGTTTGCACATCTCTAAGCAATTTTGAATGGCATTTTTGGCCGTTTCTAACCATTTTTGCAAATCCCTAAGCACTTTAAAGCCATTTTTGGCATTTCTAACCCGTTTTTGGAAATCTCTAAGCACTTTAAAGCCATGTTTGGCATTTCGAACCCATTTTTGCACATCTCTAAGCACTTTTAAACCATTTTTGGCCATTTCTAACCCATGCTTGCTCATCTCTAAGCAATTTTGAATGACATTTTTGGCCATTTCTAACCCATTTTTGCCGATCTCTACGAACTTTTAAGCCTTTTTTGGCCTTTTCTATCCCGTCTGCACATCTCTAACAATTTTGAAGCCATTTTTGGCCATTTCTAACTCATGTTTGCTCATCCCTAAGCAATTCTGAATTGCATTTTTCGCTGTTTCTAACCCATGTTTGCACATCTCTACGAACTTTTATGCCTTTTTTGGCCTTTTCTATCCAGTTTGCACATCTCTAACCATTTTGAAGCCATTTTTGGCCATTTCTAACCCTTTTTTGCAAATCTCTAAGCACTTTAAAGCCATTTTTAGCATTTCTAACCCATTTTTGCAAATCTCTAAGCACTTTCAAGCCATTTTTAGCATTTCTAACCCATGTTTGCACATCTCTAAGCAATTTTGAATGGCATTTTTGGACGTTTCTAACCCTTGTTTGCACATCTCTAAGCAATTTTGAATGGCATTTTTGGCCGTTTCTAACCCATTTTTGCAAATCCCTAAGCACTTTAAAGCCTTTTTTGGCTTTTTCTTTCCAGTTTGCACATCTCTACCCATTTCAAAGCCATTTTTGGCCATTTCTAAGCCTTTTTTGCTAATGTCTAAGCACTTTAAAGCCATTTTGGCCATTTCTAACCAATTTTTGCAAATCCCAAAGCACTTTAAAGCCATTTTTGCATTTGTAACCCATGTTTGCACATCTCTAAGCAATTTTGAATGGCATTTTTGGCCGTTTCTAACCCATTGTTGCAGATCTCTAAGCATTTTTAAGACTTTTTTGTCCTTTTCTAAGCAGTTTGTGCATCTCTAACCATTTTGAAGCCATTTTTGGCCATTTCTAACCCTTTTTTGCTAATCTCTAAGCACTTTCAAGCCATTTTTAGCATTTCTAACCCATGTTTGCACATCTCTAAGCAATTTTGAATGGCATTTTTGGACGTTTCTAACCCATGTTTGCACATCTCTAAGCAATTTTGAATGGCATTTTTGGCCGTTTCTAACCCATTTTTGCACATCTCTAAGCACTTTTAAACCATTTTTTGTCCATTTCTAACCCATGTTTGCACATCTCTAAGCAATTTTGAATGGCATTTTTGGCCGTTTCTAACCATTTTTGCAAATCCCTAAGCACTTTAAAGCCATTTTTGGCATTTCTAACCCGTTTTTGGAAATCTCTAAGCACTTTAAAGCCATGTTTGGCATTTCGAACCCATTTTTGCACATCTCTAAGCACTTTTAAACCATTTTTGGCCATTTCTCACCCATGCTTGCTCATCTCTAAGCAATTTTGAATGACATTTTTGGCCATTTCTAACCCATTTTTGCCGATCTCTACGAACTTTTAAGCCTTTTTTGGCCTTTTCTATCCTGTCTGCACATCTCTAAGCACTTTTAAACCATTTTTTGTCCATTTCTAACCCATGTTTGCACATCTCTAAGCAATTTTGAATGGCATTTTTGGCCGTTTCTAACCATTTTTGCAAATCCCTAAGCACTTTAAAGCCATTTTTGGCATTTCTAACCCGTTTTTGGAAATCTCTAAGCACTTTAAAGCCATGTTTGGCATTTCGAACCCATTTTTGCACATCTCTAAGCACTTTTAAACCATTTTTGGCCATTTCTCACCCATGCTTGCTCATCTCTAAGCAATTTTGAATGACATTTTTGGCCATTTCTAACCCATTTTTGCCGATCTCTACGAACTTTTAAGCCTTTTTTGGCCTTTTCTATCCTGTCTGCACATCTCTAACAATTTTGAAGCCATTTTTGGCCATTTCTAACTCATGTTTGCTCATCCCTAAGCAATTCTGAATTGCATTTTTCGCTGTTTCTTTCCCATTTTTGCAGATCTCTACGAACTTTTATGCCTTTTTTGGCCTTTTCTATCCAGTTTGCACACCTCTAACCATTTTGAAGCCATTTTTGGCCATTTCTAACCCTTTTTTGCAAATCTCTAAGCACTTTAAAGCCATTTTTAGCATTTCTAACCCATGTTTGCACATCTCTAAGCAATTTTGAATGGCATTTTTGGACGTTTCTAACCCTTGTTTGCACATCTCTAAGCAATTTTGAATGGCATTTTTGGCCGTTTCTAACCCATTTTTGCAAATCCCTAAGCACTTTAAAGCCTTTTTTGGCTTTTTTTTTTCCAGTTTGTACATCTCTAACCATTTTAAAGCCATTTTTGGCCATTTCTAACCCATTTTTGCTAATGTCTAAGCACTTTAAATCCATTTTCAGCATTTCTAACTCGTTATTGCACATCTCTATGCACTTTTAAGCCATTTTGGCCATTCCTAACCCATTTTTGCACATCTCTAAGCACTTTTAAACCATTTTTTGTCCATTTCTAACCCATGTTTGCACATCTCTAAGCAATTTTGAATGGCATTTTTGGCCGTTTCTAACCATTTTTGGAAATCTCTAAGCACTTTAAAGCCATGTTTGGCATTTCGAACCCATTTTTGCACATCTCTAAGCACTTTTAAACCATTTTTGGCCATTTCTAACCCATGCTTGCTCATCTCTAAGCAATTTTGAATGACATTTTTGGCCATTTCTAACCCATTTTTGCCGATCTCTACGAACTTTTAAGCCTTTTTTGGCCTTTTCTATCCCGTCTGCACATCTCTAACAATTTTGAAGCCATTTTTGGCCATTTCTAACTCATGTTTGCTCATCCCTAAGCAATTCTGAATTGCATTTTTCGCTGTTTCTATCCCATTTTTGCAGATCTCTACGAACTTTTAAGCCTTTTTTGGCCTTTTCTATCCAGTTTGCACATCTCTAACCATTTTGAAGCCATTTTTGGCCATTTCTAACCCTTTTTTGCAAATCTCTAAGCACTTTCAAGCCATTTTTAGCATTTCTAACCCATGTTTGCACATCTCTAAGCAATTTTGAATGGCATTTTTGGACGTTTCTAACCCTTGTTTGCACATCTCTAAGCAATTTTGAATGGCATTTTTGGCCGTTTCTAACCCATTTTTGCAAATCCCTAAGCACTTTAAAGCCATTTTTGGCATTTCTAACCCGTTTTTGGAAATCTCTAAGCACTTTAAAGCCATGTTTGGCATTTCGAACCCATTTTTGCACATCTCTAAGCACTTTTAAACCATTTTTGGCCATTTCTAACCCATGCTTGCTCATCTCTAAGCAATTTTGAATGACATTTTTGGCCATTTCTAACCCATTTTTGCCGATCTCTACGAACTTTTAAGCCTTTTTTGGCCTTTTCTATCCCGTCTGCACATCTCTAACAATTTTGAAGCCATTTTTGGCTTTTTCTAACTCATGTTTGCTCATCCCTAAGCAATTCTGAATTGCATTTTTCGCTGTTTCTAACCCATTTTTGCAGATCTCTACGAACTTTTATGCCTTTTTTGGCCTTTTCTATCCAGTTTGCACACCTCTAACCATTTTGAAGCCATTTTTGGCCATTTCTAACCCTTTTTTGCAAATCTCTAAGCACTTTAAAGCCATTTTTAGCATTTCTAACCCATTTTTGCAAATCTCTAAGCACTTTCAAGCCATTTTTAGCATTTCTAACCCATGTTTGCACATCTCTAAGCAATTTTGAATGGCATTTTTGGACGTTTCTAACCCTTGTTTGCACATATCTAGGCAATTTTGAATGGCATTTTTGGCCGTTTCTAACCCATTTTTGCAAATCCCTAAGCACTTTAAAGCCATTTTTGGCATTTCTAACCCGTTTTTGGAAATCTCTAAGCACTTTAAAGCCATGTTTGGCATTTCGAACCCATTTTTGCACATCTCTAAGCACTTTTAAACCATTTTTGGCCATTTCTAACCCATGCTTGCTCATCTCTAAGCAATTTTGAATGACATTTTTGGCCATTTCTAACCCATTTTTGCCGATCTCTACGAACTTTTAAGCCTTTTTTGGCCTTTTCTATCCCGTCTGCACATCTCTAACAATTTTGAAGCCATTTTTGGCTTTTTCTAACTCATGTTTGCTCATCCCTAAGCAATTCTGAATTGCATTTTTCGCTGTTTCTAACCCATTTTTGCAGATCTCTACGAACTTTTATGCCTTTTTTGGCCTTTTCTATCCAGTTTGCACACCTCTAACCATTTTGAAGACATTTTTGGCCATTTCTAACCCTTTTTTGCAAATCTATAAGCACTTTAAAGCCATTTTTAGCATTTCTAACCCATTTTTGCAAATCTCTAAGCACTTTCAAGCCATTTTTAGCATTTCTAACCCATGTTTGCACATCTCTAAGCAATTTTGAATGGCATTTTTGGACGTTTCTAACCCTTGTTTGCACATCTCTAAGCAATTTTGAATGGCATTTTTGGCCGTTTCTAACCCATTTTTGCAAATCCCTAAGCACTTTAAAGCCTTTTTTGGCTTTTTCTTTCCAGTTTGCACATCTCTACCCATTTCAAAGCCATTTTTGGCCATTTCTAACCCTTTTTTGCTAATGTCTAAGCACTTTAAAGCCATTTTTGGCATTTGTAACCCATGTTTGCACATCTCTAAGCAATTTTGAATGGCATTTTTGGCCGTTTCTAACCCATTGTTGCAGATCTCTAAGCATTTTTAAGACTTTTTTGTCCTTTTCTATGCAGTTTGTGCATCTCTAACCATTTTGAAGCCATTTTTGGCCATTTCTAACCCTTTTTTTCTAATCTCTAAGCACTTTCAAGCCATTTTTAGCATTTCTAACCCATGTTTGCACATCTCGAAGCAATTTTGAATGGCATTTTTGGACGTTTCCAACCCATGTTTGCACATCTCTAAGCAATTTTGAATGGCATTTTTGGCCGTTTCTAACCCATTTTTGCAAATCCCTAAGCACTTTAAAGCCATTTTCAGCATTTCTAACTCGTTATTGCACATCTCTATGCACTTTTAAGCCATTTTGGCCATTCCTAACCCATTTTTGCACATCTCTAAGCACTTTTAAACCATTTTTTGTCCATTTCTAACCCATGTTTGCACATCTCTAAGCAATTTTGAATGGCATTTTTGGCCGTTTCTAACCATTTTTGCAAATCCCTAAGCACTTTAAAGCCATTTTTGGCATTTCTAACCCGTTTTTGGAAATCTCTAAGCACTTTAAAGCCATGTTTGGCATTTCGAACCCATTTTTGCACATCTCTAAGCACTTTTAAACCATTTTTGGCCATTTCTAACCCATGCTTGCTCATCTCTAAGCAATTTTGAATGACATTTTTGGCCATTTCTAACCCATTTTTGCCGATCTCTACGAACTTTTAAGCCTTTTTTGGCCTTTTCTATCCCGTCTGCACATCTCTAACAATTTTGAAGCCATTTTTGGCCATTTCTAACTCATGTTTGCTCATCCCTAAGCAATTCTGAATTGCATTTTTCGCTGTTTCTATCCCATTTTTGCAGATCTCTACGAACTTTTATGCCTTTTTTGGCCTTTTCTATCCAGTTTGCACATCTCTAACCATTTTGAAGCCATTTTTGGCCATTTCTAACCCTTTTTTGCAAATCTCTAAGCACTTTAAAGCCATTTTTAGCATTTCTAACCCATTTTTGCAAATCTCTAAGCACTTTCAAGCCATTTTTAGCATTTCTAACCCATGTTTGCACATCTCTAAGCAATTTTGAATGGCATTTTTGGACGTTTCTAACCCTTGTTTGCACATCTCTAAGCAATTTTGAATGGCATTTTTGGCCGTTTCAAACCCATTTTTGCAAATCCCTAAGCACTTTAAAGCCTTTTTTGTCTTTTTCTTTCCAGTTTGCACATCTCTACCCATTTTAAAGCCATTTTTGGCCATTTCTAACCCTTTTTTGCTAATGTCTAAGCACTTTAAAGCCATTTTTGGCATTTGTAACCCATGTTTGCACATCTCTAAGCAATTTTGAATGGCATTTTTGGCCGTTTCTAACCCATTGTTGCAGATCTCTAAGCATTTTTAAGACTTTTTTGGCTTTTTCTTTCCAGTTTGCACATCTCTAACCATTTTGAAGCCATTTTTGGCCATTTCTAACCCTTTTTTGCTAATCTCTAAGCACTTTAAGCCATTTTTAGCATTTCTAACCCATGTTTGCACATCTCTAAGCAATTTTGAATGACATTTTTGGCCATTTCTAACCCATTTTTGCCGATCTCTACGAACTTTTAAGCCTTTTTTGGCCTTTTCTATCCCGTCTGCACATCTCTAACAATTTTGAAGCCATTTTTGGCCATTTCTAACTCATGTTTGCTCATCCCTAAGCAATTCTGAATTGCATTTTTCGCTGTTTCTATCCCATTTTTGCAGATCTCTACGAACATTTATGCCTTTTTTGGCCTTTTCTATCCAGTTTGCACATCTCTAACCATTTTGAAGCCATTTTTGGCCATTTCTAACCCTTTTTTGCTAATCTCTAAGCACTTAAAGCCATTTTTAGCATTTCTAACCCATGTTTGCAAATCTCTAAGCACTTTCAAGCCATTTTTAGCATTTCTAACCCATGTTTGCACATCTCTAAGCAATTTTGAATGGCATTTTTGGACGTTTCTAACCCTTGTTTGCACATCTCTAAGCAATTTTGAATGGTATTTTTGGCCGTTTCTAACCCATTTTTGCAAATCCCTAAGCACTTTAAAGCCTTTTTTGGCTTTTTCTTTCCAGTTTGCACATCTCTACCCATTTCAAAGCCATTTTTGGCCATTTCTAACCCTTTTTTGCTAATGTCTAAGCACTTTAAAACCATTTTGGCAATTTCTAACCAATTTTTGCAAATCCCAAAGCACTTTAAAGCCATTTTTGGCATTTGTAACCCATGTTTGCACATCTCTAAGCAATTTTGAATGGCATTTTTGGACGTTTCTAACCCATTGTTGCAGATCTCTAAGCATTTTTAAGACTTTTTTGTCCTTTTCTATGCAGTTTGTGCATCTCTAACCATTTTGAAGCCATTTTTGGCCATTTCTAACCCTTTTTTGCTAATCTCTAAGCACTTTCAAGCCATTTTTAGCATTTCTAACCCATGTTTGCACATCTCGAAGCAATTTTGAATGGCATTTTTGGACGTTTCCAACCCATGTTTCCACATCTCTAAGCAATTTTGAATGGCATTTTTGGCCGTTTCTAACCCATTTTTGCAAATCCCTAAGCACTTTAAAGCCATTTTCAGCATTTCTAACTCGTTATTGCACATCTCTATGCACTTTTAAGCCATTTTGGCCATTCCTAACCCATTTTTGCACATCTCTAAGCACTTTTAAACCATTTTTTGTCCATTTCTAACCCATGTTTGCACATCTCTAAGCAATTTTGAATGGCATTTTTGGCCGTTTCTAACCATTTTTGCAAATCCCTAAGCACTTAAAAGCCATTTTTAGCATTTCTAACCCATGTTTGCACATCTCTAACCATTTTGAAGCCATTTTTGGCCATTTCTAACCCATTTTTTGCACATCTCTAAGCACTTTAAAGCCATTTTTGGCATTTCTAACACGTTTTTGAAATCTCTAAGCACTTTAAAGCCTTTTTTAGCATTTCTAACCCGTTTTTGCAAATCTCTAAGCACTTTAAAGGCATTTTTAGCTTTTCTAACCCATTTTTAAAAATCTCTAAGCACTTTAAAACCATTTTCAGCATTTCTAACTCGTTATTGCAAATCCCTAAGCACTTTAAATCCATTTTCGGCCATTTCTAACCCATTTTTGCACATCTCTAAGCACTTTTAAACCATTTTTTGTCCATTTCTAACCCATTTTGCACATCTCTAAGCAATTTTGAATGGCATTTTTGGCCGTTTCTAACCATTTTTGCAAATCCCTAAGCACTTTAAAGCCATTTTTGGCATTTCTAACCCGTTTTTGGAAATCTCTAAGCACTTTAAAGCCATGTTTGGCATTTCGAACCCATTTTTGCACATCTCTAAGCACTTTTAAACCATTTTTGGCCATTTCTAACCCATGCTTGCTCATCTCTAAGCAATTTTGAATGACATTTTTGGCCATTTCTAACCCATTTTTGCCGATCTCTACGAACTTTTAAGCCTTTTTTGGCCTTTTCTATCCCGTCTGCACATCTCTAACAATTTTGAAGCCATTTTTGGCCATTTCTAACTCATGTTTGCTCATCCCTAAGCAATTCTGAATTGCATTTTTCGCTGTTTCTATCCCATTTTTGCAGATCTCTACGAACTTTTATGCCTTTTTTGGCCTTTTCTATCCAGTTTGCACATCTCTAACCATTTTGAAGCCATTTTTGGCCATTTCTAACCCTTTTTTGCAAATCTCTAAGCACTTTAAAGCCATTTTTAGCATTTCTAACCCATTTTTGCAAATCTCTAAGCACTTTCAAGCCATTTTTAGCATTTCTAACCCATGTTTGCACATCTCTAAGCAATTTTGAATGGCATTTTTGGACGTTTTTAACCCTTGTTTGCACATCTCTAAGCAATTTTGAATGGCATTTTTGGCCGTTTCTAACCCATTTTTGCCGATCTCTACGAACTTTTAAGCCTTTTTTGGCCTTTTCTATCCTGTCTGCACATCTCTAACAATTTTGAAGCCATTTTTGGCCATTTCTAACTCATGTTTGCTCATCCCTAAGCAATTCTGAATTGCATTTTTCGCTGTTTCTAACCCATTTTTGCAGATCTCTACGAACTTTTATGCCTTTTTTGGCCTTTTCTATCCAGTTTGCACATCTCTAACCATTTTGAAGCCATTTTTGGCCATTTCTAACCCTTTTTTGCAAATCTCTTAGCACTTTAAAGCCATTTTTAGCATTTCTAACCCATTTTTGCAAATCTCTAAGCACTTTCAAGCCATTTTTAGCATTTCTAACCCATGTTTGCACATCTCTAAGCAATTTTGAATGGCATTTTTGGCCGTTTCTAACCCTTGTTTGCACATCTCTAAGCAATTTTGAATGGCATTTTTGGCCGTTTCTAACCCATTTTTGCAAATCCCTAAGCACTTTAAAGCCTTTTTTGGCTTTTTCTTTCCAGATTGCACATCTCTACCCATTTCAAAGCCATTTTTGGCCATTTCTAACTCTTTTTTGCTAATGTCTAAGCACTTTAAAGCCATTTTGGCCATTTCTAACCAATTTTTGCAAATCCCAAAGCACTTTAAAGCCATTTTTGGCATTTGTAACCCATGTTTGCACATCTCTAAGCAATTTTGAATGGCATTTTTGGCCGTTTCTAACCCATTGTTGCAGATCTCTAAGCATTTTTAAGACTTTTTTGTCCTTTTCTATGCAGTTTGTGCATCTCTAACCATTTTGAAGCTATTTTTAGCATTTCTAACCCTTTTTTGCTAATGTCTAAGCACTTTCAAGCCATTTTTAGCATTTCTAACCCATGTTTGCACATCTCGAAGCAATTTTGAATGGCATTTTTGGACGTTTCTAACCCATTTTTGCAAATCCCTAAGCACTTTAAAGCCATTTTCAGCATTTCTAACTCGTTATTGCACATCTCTATGCACTTTTAAGCCATTTTGGCCATTCCTAACCCATTTTTGCACATCTCTAAGCACTTTTAAACCATTTTTTGTCCATTTCTAACCCATGTTTGCACATCTCTAAGCAATTTTGAGTGGCATTTTTGGCCGTTTCTAACCATTTTTGCAAATCCCTAAGCACTTTAAAGCCATTTTTGGCATTTCTAACCCGTTTTTTGAAATCTCTAAGCACTTTAAAGCCATGTTTGGCATTTCGAACCCATTTTTGCACATCTCTAAGCACTTTTAAACCATTTTTGGCCATTTCTAACCCATGCTTGCTCATCTCTAAGCAATTTTGAATGACATTTTTGGCCATTTCTAACCCATTTTTGCCGATCTCTACGAACTTTTAAGCCTTTTTTGGCCTTTTCTATCCCGTCTGCACATCTCTAACAATTTTGAAGCCATTTTTGGCCATTTCTAACTCATGTTTGCTCATCCCTAAGCAATTCTGAATTGCATTTTTCGCTGTTTCTATCCCATTTTTGCAGATCTCTACGAACTTTTATGCCTTTTTTGGCCTTTTCTATCCAGTTTGCACACCTCTAACCATTTTGAAGCCATTTTTGGCCATTTCTAACCCTTTTTTGCAAATCTCTAAGCACTTTAAAGCCATTTTTAGCATTTCTAACCCATTTTTGCAAATCTCTAAGCACTTTCAAGCCATTTTTAGCATTTCTAACCCATGTTTGCACATCTCTAAGCAATTTTGAATGGCATTTTTGGACGTTTCTAACCCATGTTTGCACATCTCTAAGCAATTTTGAATGGCATTTTTGGCCGTTTCTAACCCATTGTTGCAGATCTCTAAGCATTTTTAAGACTTTTTTGGCTTTTTCTTTCCAGTTTGCACATCTCTAACCATTTTGAAGCCATTTTTGGCCATTTCTAACCCTTTTTTGCTAATCTCTAAGCACTTTAAAGCCATTTTTAGCATTTCTAACCCATGTTTGCACATCTCTAAGCAATTTTGAATGACATTTTTGGCCATTTCTAACCCATTTTTGCCGATCTCTACGAACTTTTAAGCCTTTTTTGGCCTTTTCTATCCCGTCTGCACTTCTCTAACAATTTTGAAGCCATTTTTGGCCATTTCTAACTCATGTTTGCTCATCCCTAAGCAATTCTGAATTGCATTTTTCGCTGTTTCTAACCCATTTTTGCAGATCTCTACGAACTTTTATGCCTTTTTTGGCCTTTTCTATCCAGTTTGCACACCTCTAACCATTTTGAAGCCATTTTTGGCCATTTCTAACCCTTTTTTGCAAATCTCTAAGCACTTTAAAGCCATTTTTAGCATTTCTAACCCATTTTTGCAAATCTCTAAGCACTTTCAAGCCATTTTTAGCATTTCTAACCCATGTTTGCACATCTCTAAGCAATTTTGAATGGCATTTTTGGACGTTTCTAACCCTTGTTTGCACATCTCTAAGCAATTTTGAATGGCATTTTTGGTCGTTTCTAACCCATTTTTGCAAATCCCTAAGCACTTTAAAGCCTTTTTTGGCTTTTTTTTTTCCAGTTTGTACATCTCGAACCATTTTAAAGCCATTTTTGGCCTTTTCTAACCCTTTTTTGCTAATGTCTAAGCACTTTAAAGCCATTTTTGGCATTTGTAACCCATGTTTGCACATCTCTAAGCAATTTTGAATGGCATTTTTGGCCGTTTCTAACCCATTGTTGCAGATCTCTAAGCATTTTTAAGACTTTTTTGGCTTTTTCTTTCCAGTTTGCACATCTCTAACCATTTTGAAGCCATTTTTGGCCATTTCTAACCCTTTTTTGCTAATCTCTAAGCACTTTAAGCCATTTTTAGCATTTCTAACCCATGTTTGCACATCTCTAAGCAATTTTGAATGACATTTTTGGCCATTTCTAACCCATTTTTGCCGATCTCTACGAACTTTTAAGCCTTTTTTGGCCTTTTCTATCCCGTCTGCACATCTCTAACAATTTTGAAGCCATTTTTGGCCATTTCTAACTCATGTTTGCTCATCCCTAAGCAATTCTGAATTGCATTTTTCGCTGTTTCTATCCCATTTTTGCAGATCTCTACGAACTTTTATGCCTTTTTTGGCCTTTTCTATCCAGTTTGCACACCTCTAACCATTTTGAAGCCATTTTTGGCCATTTCTAACCCTTTTTTGCAAATCTCTAAGCACTTTAAAGCCATTTTTAGCATTTCTAACCCATTTTTGCAAATCTCTAAGCACTTTCAAGCCATTTTTAGCATTTCTAACCCATGTTTGCACATCTCTAAGCAATTTTGAATGGCATTTTTGGACGTTTCAAACCCATGTTTGCACATCTCTAAGCAATTTTGAATGGCATTTTTGGCCGTTTCTAACCCATTGTTGCAGATCTCTAAGCATTTTTAAGACTTTTTTGGCTTTTTCTTTCCAGTTTGAACATCTCTAACCATTTTGAAGCCATTTTTGGCCATTTCTAACCCTTTTTTGCTAATGTCTAAGCACTTTAAAGCCATTTTGGCCATTTTTAGCATTTCTAACCCATGTTTGCACATCTCGAAGCAATTTTGAATGGCATTTTTGGCCGTTTCTAACCCATTTTTGCAAATCCCTAAGCACTTTAAAGCCATTTTCAGCATTTCTAACTCGTTATTGCACAACTCTATGCACTTTTAAGCCATTTTGGCCATTCCTAACCCATTTTTGCACATCTCTAAGCACTTTTAAACCATTTTTTGTCCATTTCTAACCCATGTTTGCACATCTCTAAGCAATTTTGAATGGCATTTTTGGCCGTTTCTAACCCATTTTTGCAAATCCCTAAGCACTTTAAAGCCTTTTTTGGCTTTTTTTTTTCCAGTTTGTACATCTCTAACCATTTTAAAGCCATTTTTGGCCATTTCTAACCCTTTTTTGCTAATGTCTAAGCACTTTAAAGCCATTTTCAGCATTTCTAACTCGTTATTGCACATCTCTATGCACTTTTAAGCCATTTTGGCCATTCCTAACCCATTTTTGCACATCTCTAAGCACTTTTAAACCATTTTTTGTCCATTTCTAACCCATGTTTGCACATCTCTAAGCAATTTTGAATGGCATTTTTGGCCGTTTCTAACCATTTTTGCAAATCCCTAAGCACTTTAAAGCCATTTTTGGCATTTCTAACCCGTTTTTGGAAATCTCTAAGCACTTTTAAACCATTTTTTGTCCATTTCTAACCCATGTTTGCACATCTCTAAGCAATTTTGAATGGCATTTTTGGCCGTTTCTAACCCATTTTTGCAAATCCCTAAGCACTTTAAAGCCTTTTTTGGCTTTTTCTTTCCAGTTTGCACATCTCTACCCATTTCAAAGCCATTTTTGGCCATTTCTAACCCTTTTTTGCTAATGTCTAAGCACTTTAAAGCCATTTTGGCCATTTCTAACCAATTTTTGCAAATCCCAAAGCACTTTAAAGCCATTTTTGGCATTTGTAACCCATGTTTGCACATCTCTAAGCAATTTTGAATGGCATTTTTGGCCGTTTCTAACCCATTGTTGCAGATCTCTAAGCATTTTTAAGACTTTTTTGGCTTTTTCTTTCCAGTTTGCACATCTCTAACCATTTTGAAGCCATTTTTGGCCATTTCTAACCCTTTTTTGCTAATCTCTAAGCACTTTAAAGCCATTTTTAGCATTTCTAACCCATGTTTGCACATCTCTAAGCAATTTTGAATGACATTTTTGGCCATTTCTAACCCATTTTTGCCGATCTCTACGAACTTTTAAGCCTTTTTTGGCCTTTTCTATCCCGTCTGCACATCTCTAACCATTTTGAAGCCATTTTTGGCCATTTCTAACCCTTTTTTGCTAATCTCTAAGCACTTTAAAGCCATTTTTAGCATTTCTAACCCATGTTTGCACATCTCGAAGCAATTTTGAATGGCATTTTTGGCCGTTTCTAACCCATTTTTGCAAATCCCTAGGCACTTTAAAGCCATTTTCAGCATTTCTAACTCGTTATTGCACATCTCTATGCACTTTTAAGCCATTTTGGCCATTCCTAACCCATTTTTGCACATCTCTAAGCACTTTTAAACCATTTTTTGTCCATTTCTAACCCATGTTTGCACATCTCTAAGCAATTTTGAATGGCATTTTTGGCCGTTTCTAACCCATTTTTGCAAATCCCTAAGCACTTTAAAGCCTTTTTTGGCTTTTTTTTTTCCAGTTTGTACATCTCTAACCATTTTGAAGCCATTTTTGGCCGTTTCTAACCCTTTTTTGCTAATGTCTAAGCACTTTAAATCCATTTTTAGCATTTCTAACTCGTTATTGCACATCTCTATGCACTTTTAAGCCATTTTGGCCATTCCTAACCCATTTTTGCACATCTCTAAGCACTTTTAAACCATTTTTTGTCCATTTCTAACCCATGTTTGCACATCTCTAAGCAATTTTGAATGGCATTTTTGGCCGTTTCTAACCATTTTTGCAAATCCCTAAGCACTTTAAAGCCATTTTTGGCATTTCTAACCCGTTTTTGGAAATCTCTAAGCACTTTAAAGCCATGTTTGGCATTTCGAACCCATTTTTGCACATCTCTAAGCACTTTTAAACCATTTTTGGCCATTTCTAACCCATGCTTGCTCATCTCTAAGCAATTTTGAATGACATTTTTGGCCATTTCTAACCCATTTTTGCTGATCTCTACGAACTTTTAAGCCTTTTTTGGCCTTTTCTATCCCGTCTGCACATCTCTAACAATTTTGAAGCCATTTTTGGCCATTTCTAACTCATGTTTGCTCATCCCTAAGCAATTCTGAATTGCATTTTTCGCTGTTTCTATCCCATTTTTGCAGATCTCTACGAACTTTTATGCCTTTTTTGGCCTTTTCTATCCAGTTTGCACACCTCTAACCATTTTGAAGCCATTTTTGGCCATTTCTAACCCTTTTTTGCAAATCTCTAAGCACTTTAAAGCCATTTTTAGCATTTCTAACCCATTTTTGCAAATCTCTAAGCACTTTCAAGCCATTTTTAGCATTTCTAACCCATGTTTGCACATCTCTAAGCAATTTTGAATGGCATTTTTGGCCGTTTCTAACCCATTTTTGCAAATCCCTAAGCACTTTAAAGCCTTTTTTTGGCTTTTTTTTTTTCCAGTTTGTACATCTCTAACCAATTTAAAGCCATTTTTGGCCATTTCTAACCAATTTTTGCTAATGTCTAAGCACTTTAAAGCCATTTTTGGCATTTGTAACCCATGTTTGCATATCTCTAAGCAATTTTGAATGGCATTTTTGGCCGTTTCTAACCCATTGTTGCAGATCTCTAAGCATTTTTAAGACTTTTTTGGGTTTTTCTTTCCAGTTTGCACATCTCTAACCATTTTGAAGCCATTTTTGGCCATTTCTAACCCTTTTTTGCTAATGTCTAAGCACTTTAAAGCCATTTTTAGCATTTCTAACCCATGTTTGCACATCTCTAAGCAATTTTGAATGACATTTTTGGCCATTTCTAACCCATTTTTGCCGATCTCTACGAACTTTTTAGCCTTTTTTGGCCTTTTCTATCCCGTCTGCACATCTCTAACAATTTTGAAGCCATTTTTGGCCATTTCTAACTCATGTTTGCTCATCCCTAAGCAATTCTGAATTGCATTTTTCGCTGTTTCTAACCCATTTTTGCAGATCTCTACGAACTTTTATGCCTTTTTTGGCCTTTTCTATCCAGTTTGCACACCTCTAACCATTTTGAAGCCATTTTTGGCCATTTCTAACCCTTTTTTGCAAATCTCGAAGCACTTTAAAGCCATTTTTAGCATTTCTAACCCATTTTTGCAAATCTCTAAGCACTTTCAAGCCATTTTTAGCATTTCTAACCCATGTTTGCACATCTCTAAGCAATTTTGAATGGCATTTTTGGACGTTTCAAACCCATGTTTGCACATCTCTAAGCAATTTTGAATGGCATTTTTGGCCGTTTCTAACCCATTGTTGCAGATCTCTAAGCATTTTTAAGACTTTTTTGGCTTTTTCTTTCCAGTTTGAACATCTCTAACCATTTTGAAGCCATTTTTGGCCATTTCTAACCCTTTTTTGCTAATGTCTAAGCACTTTAAAGCCATTTTGGCCATTTTTAGCATTTCTAACCCATGTTTGCACATCTCGAAGCAATTTTGAATGGCATTTTTGGCCGTTTCTAACCCATTTTTGCAAATCCCTAAGCACTTTAAAGCCATTTTCAGCATTTCTAACTCGTTATTGCACATCTCTATGCACTTTTAAGCCATTTTGGCCATTCCTAACCCATTTTTGCACATCTCTAAGCACTTTTAAACCATTTTTTGTCCATTTCTAACCCATGTTTGCACATCTCTAAGCAATTTTGAATGGCATTTTTGGCCGTTTCTAACCCATTTTTGCAAATCCCTAAGCACTTTAAAGCCTTTTTTGGCTTTTTTTTTTTCCAGTTTGTACATCTCTAACCATTTTAAAGCCATTTTTGGCCATTTCTAACCCTTTTTTGCTAATGTCTAAGCACTTTAAAGCCATTTTCAGCATTTCTAACTCGTTATTGCACATCTCTATGCACTTTTAAGCCATTTTGGCCATTCCTAACCCATTTTTGCACATCTCTAATCACTTTTAAACCATTTTTTGTCCATTTCTAACCCATGTTTGCACATCTCTAAGCAATTTTGAATGGCATTTTTGGCCGTTTCTAACCATTTTTGCAAATCCCTAAGCACTTTAAAGCCATTTTTGGCATTTCTAACCCGTTTTTGGAAATCTCTAAGCACTTTAAAGCCATGTTTGGCATTTCGAACCCATTTTTGCACATCTCTAAGCACTTTTAAACCATTTTTGGCCATTTCTAACCCATGCTTGCTCATCTCTAAGCAATTTTGAATGACATTTTTGGCCATTTCTAACCCATTTTTGCTGATCTCTACGAACTTTTAAGCCTTTTTTGGATTTTCTATCCCGTCTGCACATCTCTAACAATTTTGAAGCCATTTTTGGCCATTTCTAACTCATGTTTGCTCATCCCTAAGCAATTCTGAATTGCATTTTTCGCTGTTTCTAACACATTTTTGCAGATCTCTACGAACTTTTATGCCTTTTTTGGCCTTTTCTATCCAGTTTGCACACCTCTAACCATTTTGAAGCCATTTTTGGCCATTTCTAACCCTTTTTTGCAAATCTCTAAGCACTTTAAAGCCATTTTTAGCATTTCTAACCCATGTTTGCACATCTCTAAGCAATTTTGAATGGCATTTTTGGACGTTTCTAACCCTTGTTTGCACATCTCTAAGCAATTTTGAATGGCATTTTTGGCCGTTTCTAACCCATTTTTGCAAATCCCTAAGCACTTTAAAGCCTTTTTTGGCTTTTTTTTTTCCAGTTTGTACATCTCTAACCATTTTAAAGCCATTTTTGGCCATTTCTAACCCATTTTTGCTAATGTCTAAGCACTTTAAATCCATTTTCAGCATTTCTAACTCGTTATTGCACATCTCTATGCACTTTTAAGCCATTTTGGCCATTCCTAACCCATTTTTGCACATCTCTAATCACTTTTAAACCATTTTTTGTCCATTTCTAACCCATGTTTGCACATCTCTAAGCAATTTTGAATGGCATTTTTGGCCGTTTCTAACCATTTTTGCAAATCCCTAAGCACTTGAAAGCCATTTTTGGCATTTCTAACCCGTTTTTGGAAATCTCTAAGCACTTTTAAACCATTTTTTGTCCATTTCTAACCCATGTTTGCACATCTCTAAGCAATTTTGAATGGCATTTTTGGCCGTTTCTAACCCATTTTTGCAAATCCCTAAGCACTTTAAAGCCTTTTTTGGCTTTTTCTTTCCAGTTTGCACATCTCTACCCATTTCAAAGCCATTTTTGGCCATTTCTAACCCTTTTTTGCTAATGTCTAAGCACTTTAAAGCCATTTTGGCCATTTCTAACCAATTTTTGCAAATCCCAAAGCACTTTAAAGCCATTTTTGGCATTTGTAACCCATGTTTGCACATCTCTAAGCAATTTTGAATGGCATTTTTGGCCGTTTCTAACCCATTGTTGCAGATCTCTAAGCATTTTTAAGACTTTTTTGGCTTTTTCTTTCCAGTTTGCACATCTCTAACCATTTTGAAGCCATTTTTGGCCATTTCTAACCCTTTTTTGCTAATCTCTAAGCACTTTAAAGCCATTTTTAGCATTTCTAACCCATGTTTGCTCATCTCTAAGCAATTTTGAATGACATTTTTGGCCATTTCTAACCCATTTTTGCCGATCTCTACGAACTTTTAAGCCTTTTTTGGCCTTTTCTATCCCGTCTGCACATCTCTAACAATTTTGAAGCCATTTTTGGCCATTTCTAACTCATGTTTGCTCATCCCTAAGCAATTCTGAATTGCATTTTTCGCTGTTTCTATCCCATTTTTGCAGATCTCTACGAACTTTTATGCCTTTTTTGGCCTTTTCTATCCAGTTTGCACACCTCTAACCATTTTGAAGCCATTTTTGGCCATTTCTAACCCTTTTTTGCAAATCTCCAAGCACTTTAAAGCCATTTTTAGCATTTCTAACCCATGTTTGCACATCTCTAAGCAATTTTGAATGGCATTTTTGGACGTTTCTAACCCTTTTTTGCTAATCTCTAAGCAATTTTGAATGGCATTTTTGGCCGTTTCTAACCCATTTTTGCAAATCCCTAAGCACTTTAAAGCCTTTTTTGGCTTTTTTTTTTCCAGTTTGTACATCTCTAACCATTTTAAAGCCATTTTTGGCCATTTCTAACCCATTTTTGCTAATGTCTAAGCACTTTAAATCCATTTTCAGCATTTCTAACTCGTTATTGCACATCTCTATGCACTTTTAAGCCATTTTGGCCATTCCTAACCCATTTTTGCACATCTCTAATCACTTTTAAACCATTTTTTGTCCATTTCTAACCCATGTTTGCACATCTCTAAGCAATTTTGAATGGCATTTTTGGCCGTTTCTAACCATTTTTGCAAATCCCTAAGCACTTTAAAGCCATTTTTGGCATTTCTAACCCGTTTTTGGAAATCTCTAAGCACTTTAAAGCCATGTTTGGCATTTCGAACCCATTTTTGCACATCTCTAAGCACTTTTAAACCATTTTTGGCCATTTCTAACCCATGTTTGCACATCTCTAAGCAATTTTGAATGACATTTTTGGCCATTTCTAACCCATTTTTGCTGATCTCTACGAACTTTTAAGCCTTTTTTGGCCTTTTCTATCCCGTCTGCACATCTCTAACAATTTTGAAGCCATTTTTGGCCATTTCTAACTCATGTTTGCTCATCCCTAAGCAATTCTGAATTGCATTTTTCGCTGTTTCTATCCCATTTTTGCAGATCTCTACGAACTTTTATGCCTTTTTTGGCCTTTTCTATCCAGTTTGCACACCTCTAACCATTTTGAAGCCATTTTTGGCCATTTCTAACCCTTTTTTGCAAATCTCTAAGCACTTTAAAGCCATTTTTAGCATTTCTAACCCATGTTTGCACATCTCTAAGCAATTTTGAATGGCATTTTTGGACGTTTCTAACCCTTGTTTGCACATCTCTAAGCAATTTTGAATGGCATTTTTGGCCGTTTCTAACCCATTTTTGCAAATCCCTAAGCACTTTAAAGCCTTTTTTGGCTTTTTTTTTTCCAGTTTGTACATCTCTAACCATTTTAAAGCCATTTTTGGCCATTTCTAACCCATTTTTGCTAATGTCTAAGCACTTTAAATCCATTTTCAGCATTTCTAACTCGTTATTGCACATCTCTATGCACTTTTAAGCCATTTTGGCCATTCCTAACCCATTTTTGCACATCTCTAATCACTTTTAAACCATTTTTTGTCCATTTCTAACCCATGTTTGCACATCTCTAAGCAATTTTGAATGGCATTTTTGGCCGTTTCTAACCATTTTTGCAAATCCCTAAGCACTTGAAAGCCATTTTTGGCATTTCTAACCCGTTTTTGGAAATCTCTAAGCACTTTTAAACCATTTTTTGTCCATTTCTAACCCATGTTTGCACATCTCTAAGCAATTTTGAATGGCATTTTTGGCCGTTTCTAACCCATTTTTGCAAATCCCTAAGCACTTTAAAGCCTTTTTTGGCTTTTTCTTTCCAGTTTGCACATCTCTACCCATTTCAAAGCCATTTTTGGCCATTTCTAACCCTTTTTTGCTAATGTCTAAGCACTTTAAAGCCATTTTGGCCATTTCTAACCAATTTTTGCAAATCCCAAAGCACTTTAAAGCCATTTTTGGCATTTGTAACCCATGTTTGCACATCTCTAAGCAATTTTGAATGGCATTTTTGGCCGTTTCTAACCCATTGTTGCAGATCTCTAAGCATTTTTAAGACTTTTTTGGCTTTTTCTTTCCAGTTTGCACATCTCTAACCATTTTGAAGCCATTTTTGGCCATTTCTAACCCTTTTTTGCTAATCTCTAAGCACTTTAAAGCCATTTTTAGCATTTCTAACCCATGTTTGCTCATCTCTAAGCAATTTTGAATGACATTTTTGGCCATTTCTAACCCATTTTTGCCGATCTCTACGAACTTTTAAGCCTTTTTTGGCCTTTTCTATCCCGTCTGCACATCTCTAACAATTTTGAAGCCATTTTTGGCCATTTCTAACTCATGTTTGCTCATCCCTAAGCAATTCTGAATTGCATTTTTCGCTGTTTCTATCCCATTTTTGCAGATCTCTACGAACTTTTATGCCTTTTTTGGCCTTTTCTATCCAGTTTGCACACCTCTAACCATTTTGAAGCCATTTTTGGCCATTTCTAACCCTTTTTTGCAAATCTCCAAGCACTTTAAAGCCATTTTTAGCATTTCTAACCCATGTTTGCACATCTCTAAGCAATTTTGAATGGCATTTTTGGACGTTTCTAACCCTTTTTTGCTAATCTCTAAGCAATTTTGAATGGCATTTTTGGCCGTTTCTAACCCATTTTTGCAAATCCCTAAGCACTTTAAAGCCTTTTTTGGCTTTTTTTTTTCCAGTTTGTACATCTCTAACCATTTTAAAGCCATTTTTGGCCATTTCTAACCCATTTTTGCTAATGTCTAAGCACTTTAAATCCATTTTCAGCATTTCTAACTCGTTATTGCACATCTCTATGCACTTTTAAGCCATTTTGGCCATTCCTAACCCATTTTTGCACATCTCTAATCACTTTTAAACCATTTTTTGTCCATTTCTAACCCATGTTTGCACATCTCTAAGCAATTTTGAATGGCATTTTTGGCCGTTTCTAACCATTTTTGCAAATCCCTAAGCACTTTAAAGCCATTTTTGGCATTTCTAACCCGTTTTTGGAAATCTCTAAGCACTTTAAAGCCATGTTTGGCATTTCGAACCCATTTTTGCACATCTCTAAGCACTTTTAAACCATTTTTGGCCATTTCTAACCCATGTTTGCACATCTCTAAGCAATTTTGAATGACATTTTTGGCCATTTCTAACCCATTTTTGCTGATCTCTACGAACTTTTAAGCCTTTTTTGGCCTTTTCTATCCCGTCTGCACATCTCTAACAATTTTGAAGCCATTTTTGGCCATTTCTAACTCATGTTTGCTCATCCCTAAGCAATTCTGAATTGCATTTTTCGCTGTTTCTTTCCCATTTTTGCAGATCTCTACGAACTTTTATGCCTTTTTTGGCCTTTTCTATCCAGTTTGCACACCTCTAACCATTTTGAAGCCATTTTTGGCCATTTCTAACCCTTTTTTGCAAATCTCTAAGCACTTTAAAGCCATTTTTAGCATTTCTAACCCATGTTTGCACATCTCTAAGCAATTTTGAATGGCATTTTTGGACGTTTCTAACCCTTGTTTGCACATCTCTAAGCAATTTTGAATGGCATTTTTGGCCGTTTCTAACCCATTTTTGCAAATCCCTAAGCACTTTAAAGCCTTTTTTGGCTTTTTTTTTTCCAGTTTGTACATCTCTAACCATTTTAAAGCCATTTTTGGCCATTTCTAACCCATTTTTGCTAATGTCTAAGCACTTTAAATCCATTTTCAGCATTTCTAACTCGTTATTGCACATCTCTATGCACTTTTAAGCCATTTTGGCCATTCCTAACCCATTTTTGCACATCTCTAATCACTTTTAAACCATTTTTTTTTCATTTCTAACCCATGTTTGCACATCTCTAAGCAATTTTGAATGGCATTTTTGGCCGTTTCTAACCATTTTTGCAAATCCCTAAGCACTTGAAAGCCATTTTTGGCATTTCTAACCCGTTTTTGGAAATCTCTAAGCACTTTTAAACCATTTTTTGTCCATTTCTAACCCATGTTTGCACATCTCTAAGCAATTTTGAATGGCATTTTTGGCCGTTTCTAACCCATTTTTGCAAATCCCTAAGCACTTTAAAGCCTTTTTTGGCTTTTTCTTTCCAGTTTGCACATCTCTACCCATTTCAAAGCCATTTTTGGCCATTTCTAACCCTTTTTTGCTAATGTCTAAGCACTTTAAAGCCATTTTGGCCATTTCTAACCAATTTTTGCAAATCCCAAAGCACTTTAAAGCCATTTTTGGCATTTGTAACCCATGTTTGCACATCTCTAAGCAATTTTGAATGGCATTTTTGGCCGTTTCTAACCCATTGTTGCAGATCTCTAAGCATTTTTAAGACTTTTTTGGCTTTTTCTTTCCAGTTTGCACATCTCTAACCATTTTGAAGCCATTTTTGGCCATTTCTAACCCTTTTTTGCTAATCTCTAAGCACTTTAAAGCCATTTTTAGCATTTCTAACCCATGTTTGCACATCTCTAAGCAATTTTGAATGACATTTTTGGCCATTTCTAACCCATTTTTGCCGATCTCTACGAACTTTTAAGCCTTTTTTGGCCTTTTCTATCCCGTCTGCACATCTCTAACAATTTTGAAGCCATTTTTGGCCATTTCTAACTCATGTTTGCTCATCCCTAAGCAATTCTGAATTGCATTTTTCGCTGTTTCTATCCCATTTTTGCAGATCTCTACGAACTTTTATGCCTTTTTTGGCCTTTTCTATCCAGTTTGCACACCTCTAACCATTTTGAAGCCATTTTTGGCCATTTCTAACCCTTTTTTGCAAATCTCTAAGCACTTTAAAGCCATTTTTAGCATTTCTAACCCATGTTTGCACATCTCTAAGCAATTTTGAATGGCATTTTTGGACGTTTCTAACCCTTGTTTGCACATCTCTAAGCAATTTTGAATGGCATTTTTGGCCGTTTCTAACCCATTTTTGCAAATCCCTAAGCACTTTAAAGCCTTTTTTGGCTTTTTTTTTTCCAGTTTGTACATCTCTAACCATTTTAAAGCCATTTTTGGCCATTTCTAACCCATTTTTGCTAATGTCTAAGCACTTTAAATCCATTTTCAGCATTTCTAACTCGTTATTGCACATCTCTATGCACTTTTAAGCCATTTTGGCCATTCCTAACCCATTTTTGCACATCTCTAATCACTTTTAAACCATTTTTTGTCCATTTCTAACCCATGTTTGCACATCTCTAAGCAATTTTGAATGGCATTTTTGGCCGTTTCTAACCATTTTTGCAAATCCCTAAGCACTTGAAAGCCATTTTTGGCATTTCTAACCCGTTTTTGGAAATCTCTAAGCACTTTTAAACCATTTTTTGTCCATTTCTAACCCATGTTTGCACATCTCTAAGCAATTTTGAATGGCATTTTTGGCCGTTTCTAACCCATTTTTGCAAATCCCTAAGCACTTTAAAGCCTTTTTTGGCTTTTTCTTTCCAGTTTGCACATCTCTACCCATTTCAAAGCCATTTTTGGCCATTTCTAACCCTTTTTTGCTAATGTCTAAGCACTTTAAAGCCATTTTGGCCATTTCTAACCAATTTTTGCAAATCCCAAAGCACTTTAAAGCCATTTTTGGCATTTGTAACCCATGTTTGCACATCTCTAAGCAATTTTGAATGGCATTTTTGGCCGTTTCTAACCCATTGTTGCAGATCTCTAAGCATTTTTAAGACTTTTTTGGCTTTTTCTTTCCAGTTTGCACATCTCTAACCATTTTGAAGCCATTTTTGGCCATTTCTAACCCTTTTTTGCTAATCTCTAAGCACTTTAAAGCCATTTTTAGCATTTCTAACCCATGTTTGCACATCTCTAAGCAATTTTGAATGACATTTTTGGCCATTTCTAACCCATTTTTGCCGATCTCTACGAACTTTTAAGCCTTTTTTGGCCTTTTCTATCCCGTCTGCACATCTCTAACAATTTTGAAGCCATTTTTGGCCATTTCTAACTCATGTTTGCTCATCCCTAAGCAATTCTGAATTGCATTTTTCGCTGTTTCTATCCCATTTTTGCAGATCTCTACGAACTTTTATGCCTTTTTTGGCCTTTTCTATCCAGTTTGCACACCTCTAACCATTTTGAAGCCATTTTTGGCCATTTCTAACCCTTTTTTGCAAATCTCTAAGCACTTTAAAGCCATTTTTAGCATTTCTAACCCATGTTTGCACATCTCTAAGCAATTTTGAATGGCATTTTTGGACGTTTCTAACCCTTGTTTGCACATCTCTAAGCAATTTTGAATGGCATTTTTGGCCGTTTCTAACCCATTTTTGCAAATCCCTAAGCACTTTAAAGCCTTTTTTGGCTTTTTTTTTTCCAGTTTGTACATCTCTAACCATTTTAAAGCCATTTTTGGCCATTTCTAACCCATTTTTGCTAATGTCTAAGCACTTTAAATCCATTTTCAGCATTTCTAACTCGTTATTGCACATCTCTATGCACTTTTAAGCCATTTTGGCCATTCCTAACCCATTTTTGCACATCTCTAATCACTTTTAAACCATTTTTTGTCCATTTCTAACCCATGTTTGCACATCTCTAAGCAATTTTGAATGGCATTTTTGGCCGTTTCTAACCATTTTTGCAAATCCCTAAGCACTTGAAAGCCATTTTTGGCATTTCTAACCCGTTTTTGGAAATCTCTAAGCACTTTTAAACCATTTTTTGTCCATTTCTAACCCATGTTTGCACATCTCTAAGCAATTTTGAATGGCATTTTTGGCCGTTTCTAACCCATTTTTGCAAATCCCTAAGCACTTTAAAGCCTTTTTTGGCT
This sequence comes from Lathamus discolor, assembly GCF_037157495.1. Lineage (NCBI taxonomy): Eukaryota > Metazoa > Chordata > Aves > Psittaciformes > Psittacidae > Lathamus > Lathamus discolor. The sequence goes on from NC_088908.1 coordinate 30,083,981, forward strand.
TTTTCTTTCCAGTTTGCACATCTCTACCCATTTCAAAGCCATTTTTGGCCATTTCTAACCCTTTTTTGCTAATGTCTAAGCACTTTAAAGCCATTTTGGCCATTTCTAACCAATTTTTGCAAATCCCAAAGCACTTTAAAGCCATTTTTGGCATTTGTAACCCATGTTTGCACATCTCTAAGCAATTTTGAATGGCATTTTTGGCCGTTTCTAACCCATTGTTGCAGATCTCTAAGCATTTTTAAGACTTTTTTGGCTTTTTCTTTCCAGTTTGCACATCTCTAACCATTTTGAAGCCATTTTTGGCCATTTCTAACCCTTTTTTGCTAATCTCTAAGCACTTTAAAGCCATTTTTAGCATTTCTAACCCATGTTTGCACATCTCTAAGCAATTTTGAATGACATTTTTGGCCATTTCTAACCCATTTTTGCCGATCTCTACGAACTTTTAAGCCTTTTTTGGCCTTTTCTATCCCGTCTGCACATCTCTAACAATTTTGAAGCCATTTTTGGCCATTTCTAACTCATGTTTGCTCATCCCTAAGCAATTCTGAATTGCATTTTTCGCTGTTTCTAACCCATTTTTGCAGATCTCTACGAACTTTTATGCCTTTTTTGGCCTTTTCTATCCAGTTTGCACACCTCTAACCATTTTGAAGCCATTTTTGGCCATTTCTAACCCTTTTTTGCAAATCTCTAAGCACTTTAAAGCCATTTTTAGCATTTCTAACCCATGTTTGCACATCTCTAAGCAATTTTGAATGGCATTTTTGGACGTTTCTAACCCTTGTTTGCACATCTCTAAGCAATTTTGAATGGCATTTTTGGCCGTTTCTAACCCATTTTTGCAAATCCCTAAGCACTTTAAAGCCTTTTTTGGCTTTTTTTTTTCCAGTTTGTACATCTCTAACCATTTTAAAGCCATTTTTGGCCATTTCTAACCCATTTTTGCTAATGTCTAAGCACTTTAAATCCATTTTCAGCATTTCTAACTCGTTATTGCACATCTCTATGCACTTTTAAGCCATTTTGGCCATTCCTAACCCATTTTTGCACATCTCTAATCACTTTTAAACCATTTTTTGTCCATTTCTAACCCATGTTTGCACATCTCTAAGCAATTTTGAATGGCATTTTTGGCCGTTTCTAACCATTTTTGCAAATCCCTAAGCACTTGAAAGCCATTTTTGGCATTTCTAACCCGTTTTTGGAAATCTCTAAGCACTTTTAAACCATTTTTTGTCCATTTCTAACCCATGTTTGCACATCTCTAAGCAATTTTGAATGGCATTTTTGGCCGTTTCTAACCCATTTTTGCAAATCCCTAAGCACTTTAAAGCCTTTTTTGGCTTTTTCTTTCCAGTTTGCACATCTCTACCCATTTCAAAGCCATTTTTGGCCATTTCTAACCCTTTTTTGCTAATGTCTAAGCACTTTAAAGCCATTTTGGCCATTTCTAACCAATTTTTGCAAATCCCAAAGCACTTTAAAGCCATTTTTGGCATTTGTAACCCATGTTTGCACATCTCTAAGCAATTTTGAATGGCATTTTTGGCCGTTTCTAACCCATTGTTGCAGATCTCTAAGCATTTTTAAGACTTTTTTGGCTTTTTCTTTCCAGTTTGCACATCTCTAACCATTTTGAAGCCATTTTTGGCCATTTCTAACCCTTTTTTGCTAATCTCTAAGCACTTTAAAGCCATTTTTAGCATTTCTAACCCATGTTTGCACATCTCTAAGCAATTTTGAATGACATTTTTGGCCATTTCTAACCCATTTTTGCCGATCTCTACGAACTTTTAAGCCTTTTTTGGCCTTTTCTATCCCGTCTGCACATCTCTAACAATTTTGAAGCCATTTTTGGCCATTTCTAACTCATGTTTGCTCATCCCTAAGCAATTCTGAATTGCATTTTTCGCTGTTTCTAACCCATTTTTGCAGATCTCTACGAACTTTTATGCCTTTTTTGGCCTTTTCTATCCAGTTTGCACACCTCTAACCATTTTGAAGCCATTTTTGGCCATTTCTAACCCTTTTTTGCAAATCTCTAAGCACTTTCAAGCCATATTTAGCATTTCTAACCCATGTTTGCACATCTCTAAGCAATTTTGAATGGCATTTTTGGACGTTTCTAACCCTTGTATGCACATCTCTAAGCAATTTTGAATGGCATTTTTGGCCGTTTCTAACCCATTTTTGCAAATCCCTAAGCACTTTAAAGCCTTTTTTGGCTTTTTTTTTTTCCAGTTTGTACATCTCTAACCATTTCAAAGCCATTTTTGGCCATTTCTAACCCTTTTTTGCTAATGTCTAAGCACTTTAAAGCCATTTTTGGCATTTGTAACCCATGTTTGCACATCTCTAAGCAATTTTGAATGGCATTTTTGGCCGTTTCTAACCCATTGTTGCAGATCTCTAAGCATTTTTAAGACTTTTTTGGCTTTTTCTTTCCAGTTTGCACATCTCTAACCATTTTGAAGCCATTTTTGGCCATTTCTAACCCTTTTTTGCTAATGTCTAAGCACTTTAAAGCCATTTTTAGCATTTCTAACCCATGTTTGCACATCTCTAAGCAATTTTGAATGACATTTTTGGCCATTTCTAACCCATTTTTGCCGATCTCTACGAACTTTTTAGCCTTTTTTGGCCTTTTCTATCCCGTCTGCACATCTCTAACAATTTTGAAGCCATTTTTGGCCATTTCTAACTCATGTTTGCTCATCCCTAAGCAATTCTGAATTGCATTTTTCGCTGTTTCTAACCCATTTTTGCAGATCTCTACGAACTTTTATGCCTTTTTTGGCCTTTTCTATCCAGTTTGCACACCTCTAACCATTTTGAAGCCATTTTTGGCCATTTCTAACCCTTTTTTGCAAATCTCTAAGCACTTTAAAGCCATTTTTAGCATTTCTAACCCATGTTTGCACATCTCTAAGCAATTTTGAATGGCATTTTTGGACGTTTCTAACCCTTGTTTGCACATCTCTAAGCAATTTTGAATGGCATTTTTGGCCGTTTCTAACCCATTTTTGCAAATCCCTAAGCACTTTAAAGCCTTTTTTGGCTTTTTTTTTTCCAGTTTGTACATCTCTAACCATTTTAAAGCCATTTTTGGCCATTTCTAACCCATTTTTGCTAATGTCTAAGCACTTTAAATCCATTTTCAGCATTTCTAACTCGTTATTGCACATCTCTATGCACTTTTAAGCCATTTTGGCCATTCCTAACCCATTTTTGCACATCTCTAATCACTTTTAAACCATTTTTTGTCCATTTCTAACCCATGTTTGCACATCTCTAAGCAATTTTGAATGGCATTTTTGGCCGTTTCTAACCATTTTTGCAAATCCCTAAGCACTTGAAAGCCATTTTTGGCATTTCTAACCCGTTTTTGGAAATCTCTAAGCACTTTTAAACCATTTTTTGTCCATTTCTAACCCATGTTTGCACATCTCTAAGCAATTTTGAATGGCATTTTTGGCCGTTTCTAACCCATTTTTGCAAATCCCTAAGCACTTTAAAGCCTTTTTTGGCTTTTTCTTTCCAGTTTGCACATCTCTACCCATTTCAAAGCCATTTTTGGCCATTTCTAACCCTTTTTTGCTAATGTCTAAGCACTTTAAAGCCATTTTGGCCATTTCTAACCAATTTTTGCAAATCCCAAAGCACTTTAAAGCCATTTTTGGCATTTGTAACCCATGTTTGCACATCTCTAAGCAATTTTGAATGGCATTTTTGGCCGTTTCTAACCCATTGTTGCAGATCTCTAAGCATTTTTAAGACTTTTTTGGCTTTTTCTTTCCAGTTTGCACATCTCTAACCATTTTGAAGCCATTTTTGGCCATTTCTAACCCTTTTTTGCTAATCTCTAAGCACTTTAAAGCCATTTTTAGCATTTCTAACCCATGTTTGCACATCTCTAAGCAATTTTGAATGACATTTTTGGCCATTTCTAACCCATTTTTGCCGATCTCTACGAACTTTTAAGCCTTTTTTGGCCTTTTCTATCCCGTCTGCACATCTCTAACAATTTTGAAGCCATTTTTGGCCATTTCTAACTCATGTTTGCTCATCCCTAAGCAATTCTGAATTGCATTTTTCGCTGTTTCTAACCCATTTTTGCAGATCTCTACGAACTTTTATGCCTTTTTTGGCCTTTTCTATCCAGTTTGCACACCTCTAACCATTTTGAAGCCATTTTTGGCCATTTCTAACCCTTTTTTGCAAATCTCTAAGCACTTTAAAGCCATTTTTAGCATTTCTAACCCATTTTTGCAAATCTCTAAGCACTTTCAAGCCATATTTAGCATTTCTAACCCATGTTTGCACATCTCTAAGCAATTTTGAATGGCATTTTTGGACGTTTCTAACCCTTGTATGCACATCTCTAAGCAATTTTGAATGGCATTTTTGGCCGTTTCTAACCCATTTTTGCAAATCCCTAAGCACTTTAAAGCCTTTTTTGGCTTTTTTTTTTCCAGTTTGTACATCTCTAACCATTTCAAAGCCATTTTTGGCCATTTCTAACCCTTTTTTGCTAATGTCTAAGCACTTTAAAGCCATTTTTGGCATTTGTAACCCATGTTTGCACATCTCTAAGCAATTTTCAATGGCATTTTTGGCCGTTTCTAACCCATTGTTGCAGATCTCTAAGCATTTTTAAGACTTTTTTGGCTTTTTCTTTCCAGTTTGCACATCTCTAACCATTTTGAAGCCATTTTTGGCCATTTCTAACCCTTTTTTGCTAATGTCTAAGCACTTTAAAGCCATTTTTAGCATTTCTAACCCATGTTTGCACATCTCTAAGCAATTTTGAATGACATTTTTGGCCATTTCTAACCCATTTTTGCCGATCTCTACGAACTTTTTAGCCTTTTTTGGCCTTTTCTATCCCGTCTGCACATCTCTAACAATTTTGAAGCCATTTTTGGCCATTTCTAACTCATGTTTGCTCATCCCTAAGCAATTCTGAATTGCATTTTTCGCTGTTTCTAACCCATTTTTGCAGATCTCTACGAACTTTTATGCCTTTTTTGGCCTTTTCTATCCAGTTTGCACACCTCTAACCATTTTGAAGCCATTTTTGGCCATTTCTAACCCTTTTTTGCAAATCTCTACGAACTTTTAAGCCATTTTTAGCATTTCTAACCCATGTTTGCACATCTCTAAGCAATTTTGAATGGCATTTTTGGACGTTTCTAACCCTTGTTTGCACATCTCTAAGCAATTTTGAATGGCATTTTTGGCCGTTTCTAACCCATTTTTGCAAATCCCTAAGCACTTTAAAGCCTTTTTTGGCTTTTTTTTTTCCAGTTTGTACATCTCTAACCATTTTAAAGCCATTTTTGGCCATTTCTAACCCTTTTTTGCTAATGTCTAAGCACTTTAAATCCATTTTCAGCATTTCTAACTCGTTATTGCACATCTCTATGCACTTTTAAGCCATTTTGGCCATTCCTAACCCATTTTTGCACATCTCTAATCACTTTTAAACCATTTTTTGTCCATTTCTAACCCATGTTTGCACATCTCTAAGCAATTTTGAATGGCATTTTTGGCCGTTTCTAACCATTTTTGCAAATCCCTAAGCACTTTAAAGCCATTTTTGGCATTTCTAACCCGTTTTTGGAAATCTCTAAGCACTTTTAAACCATTTTTTGTCCATTTCTAACCCATGTTTGCACATCTCTAAGCAATTTTGAATGGCATTTTTGGCCGTTTCTAACCCATTTTTGCAAATCCCTAAGCACTTTAAAGCCTTTTTTGGCTTTTTCTTTCCAGTTTGCACATCTCTACCCATTTCAAAGCCATTTTTGGCCATTTCTAACCCTTTTTTGCTAATGTCTAAGCACTTTAAAGCCATTTTGGCCATTTCTAACCAATTTTTGCAAATCCCAAAGCACTTTAAAGCCATTTTTGGCATTTGTAACCCATGTTTGCACATCTCTAAGCAATTTTGAATGGCATTTTTGGCCGTTTCTAACCCATTGTTGCAGATCTCTAAGCATTTTTAAGACTTTTTTGGCTTTTTCTTTCCAGTTTGCACATCTCTAACCATTTTGAAGCCATTTTTGGCCATTTCTAACCCTTTTTTGCTAATCTCTAAGCACTTTAAAGCCATTTTTAGCATTTCTAACCCATGTTTGCACATCTCTAAGCAATTTTGAATGACATTTTTGGCCATTTCTAACCCATTTTTGCCGATCTCTACGAACTTTTAAGCCTTTTTTGGCCTTTTCTATCCCGTCTGCACATCTCTAACAATTTTGAAGCCATTTTTGGCCATTTCTAACTCATGTTTGCTCATCCCTAAGCAATTCTGAATTGCATTTTTCGCTGTTTCTAACCCATTTTTGCAGATCTCTACGAACTTTTATGCCTTTTTTGGCCTTTTCTATCCAGTTTGCACACCTCTAACCATTTTGAAGCCATTTTTGGCCATTTCTAACCCTTTTTTGCAAATCTCTAAGCACTTTAAAGCCATTTTTAGCATTTCTAACCCATGTTTGCACATCTCTAAGCAATTTTGAATGGCATTTTTGGACGTTTCAAACCCATGTTTGCACATCTCTAAGCAATTTTGAATGGCATTTTTGGCCGTTTCTAACCCATTGTTGCAGATCTCTAAGCATTTTTAAGACTTTTTTGGCTTTTTCTTTCCAGTTTGAACATCTCTAACCATTTTGAAGCCATTTTTGGCCATTTCTAACCCTTTTTTGCTAATGTCTAAGCACTTTAAAGCCATTTTGGCCATTTTTAGCATTTCTAACCCATGTTTGCACATCTCGAAGCAATTTTGAATGGCATTTTTGGCCGTTTCTAACCCATTTTTGCAAATCCCTAAGCACTTTAAAGCCATTTTCAGCATTTCTAACTCGTTATTGCACATCTCTATGCACTTTTAAGCCATTTTGGCCATTCCTAACCCATTTTTGCACATCTCTAAGCACTTTTAAACCATTTTTTGTCCATTTCTAACCCATGTTTGCACATCTCTAAGCAATTTTGAATGGCATTTTTGGCCGTTTCTAACCCATTTTTGCAAATCCCTAAGCACTTTAAAGCCTTTTTTGGCTTTTTTTTTTCCAGTTTGTACATCTCTAACCATTTTAAAGCCATTTTTGGCCATTTCTAACCCTTTTTTGCTAATGTCTAAGCACTTTAAAGCCATTTTCAGCATTTCTAACTCGTTATTGCACATCTCTATGCACTTTTAAGCCATTTTGGCCATTCCTAACCCATTTTTGCACATCTCTAATCACTTTTAAACCATTTTTTGTCCATTTCTAACCCATGTTTGCACATCTCTAAGCAATTTTGAATGGCATTTTTGGCCGTTTCTAACCATTTTTGCAAATCCCTAAGCACTTTAAAGCCATTTTTGGCATTTCTAACCCGTTTTTGGAAATCTCTAAGCACTTTAAAGCCATGTTTGGCATTTCGAACCCATTTTTGCACATCTCTAAGCACTTTTAAACCATTTTTGGCCATTTCTAACCCATGCTTGCTCATCTCTAAGCAATTTTGAATGACATTTTTGGCCATTTCTAACCCATTTTTGCCGATCTCTACGAACTTTTAAGCCTTTTTTGGCCTTTTCTATCCCGTCTGCACATCTCTAACAATTTTGAAGCCATTTTTGGCCATTTCTGACTCATGTTTGCTCATCCCTAAGCAATTCTGAATTGCATTTTTCGCTGTTTCTATCCCATTTTTGCAGATCTCTACGAACTTTTATGCCTTTTTCGGCCTTTTCTATCCAGTTTGCACACCTCTAACCATTTTGAAGCCATTTTTGGCCATTTCTAACCCTTTTTTGCAAATCTCTAAGCACTTTAAAGCCATTTTTAGCATTTCTAACCCATTTTTGCAAATCTCTAAGCACTTTCAAGCCATTTTTAGCATTTCTAACCCATGTTTGCACATCTCTAAGCAATTTTGAATGGCATTTTTGGCCGTTTCTAACCCATTTTTGCAAATCCCTAAGCACTTTAAAGCCTTTTTTTGGCTTTTTTTTTTTCCAGTTTGTACATCTCTAACCATTTTAAAGCCATTTTTGGCCATTTCTAACCCTTTTTTGCTAATGTCTAAGCACTTTAAAGCCATTTTTGGCATTTGTAACCCATGTTTGCATATCTCTAAGCAATTTTGAATGGCATTTTTGGCTGTTTCTAACCCATTGTTGCAGATCTCTAAGCATTTTTAAGACTTTTTTGGCTTTTTCTTTCCAGTTTGCACATCTCTAACCATTTTGAAGCCATTTTTGGCCATTTCTAACCCTTTTTTGCTAATGTCTAAGCACTTTAAAGCCATTTTTAGCATTTCTAACCCATGTTTGCACATCTCTAAGCAATTTTGAATGACATTTTTGGCCATTTCTAACCCATTTTTGCCGATCTCTACGAACTTTTTAGCCTTTTCTGGCCTTTTCTATCCCGTCTGCACATCTCTAACAATTTTGAAGCCATTTTTGGCCATTTCTAACTCATGTTTGCTCATCCCCAAGCAATTCTGAATTGCATTTTTCGCTGTTTCCAACCCATTTTTGCAGATCTCTACGAACTTTTATGCCTTTTTTGGCCTTTTCTATCCAGTTTGCACACCTCTAACCATTTTGAAGCCATTTTTGGCCATTTCTAACCCTTTTTTGCAAATCTCTAAGCACTTTAAAGCCATTTTTAGCATTTCTAACCCATGTTTGCACATCTCTAAGCAATTTTGAATGGCATTTTTGGACGTTTCTAACCCTTGTTTGCACATCTCTAAGCAATTTTGAATGGCATTTTTGGCCGTTTCTAACACATTTTTGCAAATCCCTAAGCACTTTAAAGCCTTTTTTGGCTTTTTTTTTTCCAGTTTGTACATCTCTAACCATTTTAAAGCCATTTTTGGCCATTTCTAACCCATTTTTGCTAATGTCTAAGCACTTTAAATCCATTTTCAGCATTTCTAACTCGTTATTGCACATCTCTATGCACTTTTAAGCCATTTTGGCCATTCCTAACCCATTTTTGCACATCTCTAATCACTTTTAAACCATTTTTTGTCCATTTCTAACCCATGTTTGCACATCTCTAAGCAATTTTGAATGGCATTTTTGGCCGTTTCTAACCATTTTTGCAAATCCCTAAGCACTTTAAAGCCATTTTTGGCATTTCTAACCCGTTTTTGGAAATCTCTAAGCACTTTTAAACCATTTTTTGTCCATTTCTAACCCATGTTTGCACATCTCTAAGCAATTTTGAATGGCATTTTTGGCCGTTTCTAACCCATTTTTGCAAATCCCTAAGCACTTTAAAGCCTTTTTTGGCTTTTTCTTTCCAGTTTGCACATCTCTACCCATTTCAAAGCCATTTTTGGCCATTTCTAACCCTTTTTTGCTAATGTCTAAGCACTTTAAAGCCATTTTGGCCATTTCTAACCAATTTTTGCAAATCCCAAAGCACTTTAAAGCCATTTTTGGCATTTGTAACCCATGTTTGCACATCTCTAAGCAATTTTGAATGGCATTTTTGGCCGTTTCTAACCCATTGTTGCAGATCTCTAAGCATTTTTAAGACTTTTTTGGCTTTTTCTTTCCAGTTTGCACATCTCTAACCATTTTGAAGCCATTTTTGGCCATTTCTAACCCTTTTTTGCTAATCTCTAAGCACTTTAAAGCCATTTTTAGCATTTCTAACCCATGTTTGCACATCTCTAAGCAATTTTGAATGACATTTTTGGCCATTTCTAACCCATTTTTGCCGATCTCTACAAACTTTTAAGCCTTTTTTGGCCTTTTCTATCCCGTCTGCACATCTCTAACAATTTTGAAGCCATTTTTGGCCATTTCTAACTCATGTTTGCTCATCCCTAAGCAATTCTGAATTGCATTTTTCGCTGTTTCTAACCCATTTTTGCAGATCTCTACGAACTTTTATGCCTTTTTTGGCCTTTTCTATCCAGTTTGCACACCTCTAACCATTTTGAAGCCATTTTTGGCCATTTCTAACCCTTTTTTGCAAATCTCTAAGCACTTTAAAGCCATTTTTAGCATTTCTAACCCATTTTTGCAAATCTCTAAGCACTTTCAAGCCATTTTTAGCATTTCTAACCCATGTTTGCACATCTCTAAGCAATTTTGAATGGCATTTTTGGACGTTTCTAACCCTTGTTTGCACATCTCTAAGCAATTTTGAATGGCATTTTTGGCCGTTTCTAACCCATTTTTGCAAATCCCTAAGCACTTTAAAGCCTTTTTTGGCTTTTTTTTTTCCAGTTTGTACATCTCTAACCATTTTAAAGCCATTTTTGGCCATTTCTAACCCTTTTTTGCTAATGTCTAAGCACTTTAAATCCATTTTCAGCATTTCTAACTCGTTATTGCACATCTCTATGCACTTTTAAGCCATTTTGGCCATTCCTAACCCATTTTTGCACATCTCTAATCACTTTTAAACCATTTTTTGTCCATTTCTAACCCATGTTTGCACATCTCTAAGCAATTTTGAATGGCATTTTTGGCCGTTTCTAACCATTTTTGCAAATCCCTAAGCACTTTAAAGCCATTTTTGGCATTTCTAACCCGTTTTTGGAAATCTCTAAGCACTTTTAAACCATTTTTTGTCCATTTCTAACCCATGTTTGCACATCTCTAAGCAATTTTGAATGGCATTTTTGGCCGTTTCTAACCCATTTTTGCAAATCCCTAAGCACTTTAAAGCCTTTTTTGGCTTTTTCTTTCCAGTTTGCACATCTCTACCCATTTCAAAGCCATTTTTGGCCATTTCTAACCCTTTTTTGCTAATGTCTAAGCACTTTAAAGCCATTTTGGCCATTTCTAACCAATTTTTGCAAATCCCAAAGCACTTTAAAGCCATTTTTGGCATTTGTAACCCATGTTTGCACATCTCTAAGCAATTTTGAATGGCATTTTTGGCCGTTTCTAACCCATTGTTGCAGATCTCTAAGCATTTTTAAGACTTTTTTGGCTTTTTCTTTCCAGTTTGCACATCTCTAACCATTTTGAAGCCATTTTTGGCCATTTCTAACCCTTTTTTGCTAATGTCTAAGCACTTTAAAGCCATTTTTAGCATTTCTAACCCATGTTTGCACATCTCTAAGCAATTTTGAATGACATTTTTGGCCATTTCTAACCCATTTTTGCCGATCTCTACGAACTTTTTAGCCTTTTTTGGCCTTTTCTATCCCGTCTGCACATCTCTAACAATTTTGAAGCCATTTTTGGCCATTTCTAACTCATGTTTGCTCATCCCTAAGCAATTCTGAATTGCATTTTTCGCTGTTTCTAACCCATTTTTGCAGATCTCTACGAACTTTTATGCCTTTTTTGGCCTTTTCTATCCAGTTTGCACACCTCTAACCATTTTGAAGCCATTTTTGGCCATTTCTAACCCTTTTTTGCAAATCTCTAAGCACTTTAAAGCCATTTTTAGCATTTCTAACCCATGTTTGCACATCTCTAAGCAATTTTGAATGGCATTTTTGGACGTTTCTAACCCTTGTTTGCACATCTCTAAGCAATTTTGAATGGCATTTTTGGCCGTTTCTAACCCATTTTTGCAAATACCTAAGCACTTTAAAGCCTTTTTTGGCTTTTTTTTTTCCAGTTTGTACATCTCTAACCATTTTAAAGCCATTTTTGGCCATTTCTAACCCTTTTTTGCTAATGTCTAAGCACTTTAAATCCATTTTCAGCATTTCTAACTCGTTATTGCACATCTCTATGCACTTTTAAGCCATTTTGGCCATTCCTAACCCATTTTTGCACATCTCTAATCACTTTTAAACCATTTTTTGTCCATTTCTAACCCATGTTTGCACATCTCTAAGCAATTTTGAATGGCATTTTTGGCCGTTTCTAACCATTTTTGCAAATCCCTAAGCACTTTAAAGCCATTTTTGGCATTTCTAACCCGTTTTTGGAAATCTCTAAGCACTTTTAAACCATTTTTTGTCCATTTCTAACCCATGTTTGCACATCTCTAAGCAATTTTGAATGGCATTTTTGGCCGTTTCTAACCCATTTTTGCAAATCCCTAAGCACTTTAAAGCCTTTTTTGGCTTTTTCTTTCCAGTTTGCACATCTCTACCCATTTCAAAGCCATTTTTGGCCATTTCTAACCCTTTTTTGCTAATGTCTAAGCACTTTAAAGCCATTTTGGCCATTTCTAACCAATTTTTGCAAATCCCAAAGCACTTTAAATCCATTTTTGGCATTTGTAACCCATGTTTGCACATCTCTAAGCAATTTTGAATGGCATTTTTGGCCGTTTCTAACCCATTGTTGCAGATCTCTAAGCATTTTTAAGACTTTTTTGGCTTTTTCTTTCCAGTTTGCACATCTCTAACCATTTTGAAGCCATTTTTGGCCATTTCTAACCCTTTTTTGCTAATCTCTAAGCACTTTAAAGCCATTTTTAGCATTTCTAACCCATGTTTGCACATCTCTAAGCAATTTTGAATGACATTTTTGGCCATTTCTAACCCATTTTTGCCGATCTCTACGAACTTTTAAGCCTTTTTTGGCCTTTTCTATCCCGTCTGCACATCTCTAACAATTTTGAAGCCATTTTTGGCCATTTCTAACTCATGTTTGCTCATCCCTAAGCAATTCTGAATTGCATTTTTCGCTGTTTCTAACCCATTTTTGCAGATCTCTACGAACTTTTATGCCTTTTTTGGCCTTTTCTATCCAGTTTGCACACCTCTAACCATTTTGAAGCCATTTTTGGCCATTTCTAACCCTTTTTTGCAAATCTCTAAGCACTTTAAAGCCATTTTTAGCATTTCTAACCCATTTTTGCAAATCTCTAAGCAATTTCAAGCCATTTTTAGCATTTCTAACCCATTTTTGCACATCTCTAAGCAATTTTGAATGGCATTTTTGGACGTTTCTAACCCTTGTTTGCACATCTCTAAGCAATTTTGAATGGCATTTTTGGCCGTTTCTAACCCATTTTTGCAAATCCCTAAGCACTTTAAAGCCTTTTTTGGCTTTTTTTTTTCCAGTTTGTACATCTCTAACCATTTCAAAGCCATTTTTGGCCATTTCTAACCCTTTTTTGCTAATGTCTAAGCACTTTAAAGCCATTTTTGGCATTTGTAACCCATGTTTGCACATCTCTAAGCAATTTTGAATGGCATTTTTGGCCGTTTCTAACCCATTGTTGCAGATCTCTAAGCATTTTTAAGACTTTTTTGGCTTTTTCTTTCCAGTTTGCACATCTCTAACCATTTTGAAGCCATTTTTGGCCATTTCTAACCCTTTTTTGCTAATGTCTAAGCACTTTAAAGCCATTTTTAGCATTTCTAACCCATGTTTGCACATCTCTAAGCAATTTTGAATGACATTTTTGGCCATTTCTAACCCATTTTTGCCGATCTCTACGAACTTTTTAGCCTTTTTTGGCCTTTTCTATCCCGTCTGCACATCTCTAACAATTTTGAAGCCATTTTTGGCCATTTCTAACTCATGTTTGCTCATCCCTAAGCAATTCTGAATTGCATTTTTCGCTGTTTCTAACCCATTTTTGCAGATCTCTAAGAACTTTTATGCCTTTTTTGGCCTTTTCTATCCAGTTTGCACACCTCTAACCATTTTGAAGCCATTTTTGGCCATTTCTAACCCTTTTTTGCAAATCTCTAAGCACTTTAAAGCCATTTTTAGCATTTCTAACCCATGTTTGCACATCTCTAAGCAATTTTGAATGGCATTTTTGGACGTTTCAAACCCATGTTTGCACATCTCTAAGCAATTTTGAATGGCATTTTTGGCCGTTTCTAACCCATTGTTGCAGATCTCTAAGCATTTTTAAGACTTTTTTGGCTTTTTCTTTCCAGTTTGAACATCTCTAACCATTTTGAAGCCATTTTTGGCCATTTCTAACCCTTTTTTGCTAATGTCTAAGCACTTTAAAGCCATTTTGGCCATTTTTAGCATTTCTAACCCATGTTTGCACATCTCGAAGCAATTTTGAATGGCATTATTGGCCGTTTCTAACCCATTTTTGCAAATCCCTAAGCACTTTAAAGCCTTTTTTGGCTTTTTTTTTTTCCAGTTTGTACATCTCTAACCATTTTAAAGCCATTTTTGGCCATTTCTAACCCTTTTTTGCTAATGTCTAAGCACTTTAAAGCCATTTTCAGCATTTCTAACTCGTTATTGCACATCTCTATGCACTTTTAAGCCATTTTGGCCATTCCTAACCCATTTTTGCACATCTCTAATCACTTTTAAACCATTTTTTGTCCATTTCTAACCCATGTTTGCACATCTCTAAGCAATTTTGAATGGCATTTTTGGCCGTTTCTAACCATTTTTGCAAATCCCTAAGCACTTTAAAGCCATTTTTGGCATTTCTAACCCGTTTTTGGAAATCTCTAAGCACTTTAAAGCCATGTTTGGCATTTCGAACCCATTTTTGCACATCTGTAAGCACTTTTAAACCATTTTTGGCCATTTCTAACCCATGTTTGCACATCTCTAAGCAATTTTGAATGACATTTTTGGCCATTTCTAACCCATTTTTGCTGATCTCTACGAACTTTTAAGCCTTTTTTGGCCTTTTCTATCCCGTCTGCACATCTCTAACAATTTTGAAGCCATTTTTGGCCATTTCTAACTCATGTTTGCTCATCCCTAAGCAATTCTGAATTGCATTTTTCGCTGTTTCTATCCCATTTTTGCTGATCTCTACGAACTTTTATGCCTTTTTTGGCCTTTTCTATCCAGTTTGCACACCTCTAACCATTTTGAAGCCATTTTTGGCCATTTCTAACCCTTTTTTGCAAATCTCTAAGCACTTTAAAGCCATTTTTAGCATTTCTAACCCATGTTTGCACATCTCTAAGCAATTTTGAATGGCATTTTTGGACGTTTCTAACCCATTTTTGCAAATCCCTAAGCACTTTAAAGCCTTTTTTTGGCTTTTTTTTTTTCCAGTTTGTACATCTCTAACCATTTTAAAGCCATTTTTGGCCATTTCTAACCCTTTTTTGCTAATGTCTAAGCACTTTAAATCCATTTTCAGCATTTCTAACTCGTTATTGCACATCTCTATGCACTTTTAAGCCATTTTGGCCATTCCTAACCCATTTTTGCACATCTCTAATCACTTTTAAACCATTTTTTGTCCATTTCTAACCCATGTTTGCACATCTCTAAGCAATTTTGAATGGCATTTTTGGACGTTTCTAACCCTTGTTTGCACATCTCTAAGCAATTTTGAATGGCATTTTTGGACGTTTCTAACCCTTGTTTGCACATCTCTAAGCAATTTTGAATGGCATTTTTGGCCGTTTCTAACCCATTTTTGCAAATCCCTAAGCACTTTAAGGCCTTTTTTGGCTTTTTTTTTTTCCAGTTTGTACATCTCTAACCATTTCTAAGCCATTTTTGGCCATTTCTAACCCTTTTTTGCTAATGTCTAAGCACTTTAAAGCCATTTTTGGCATTTGTAACCCATGTTTGCACATCTCTAAGCAATTTTGAATGGCATTTTTGGCCGTTTCTAACCCATTGTTGCAGATCTCTAAGCATTTTTAAGACTTTTTTGGCTTTTTCTTTCCAGTTTGCACATCTCTAACCATTTTGAAGCCATTTTTGGCCATTTCTAACCCTTTTTTGCTAATCTCTAAGCACTTTAAAGCCATTTTTAGCATTTCTAACCCATGTTTGCACATCTCTAAGCAATTTTGAATGACATTTTTGGCCATTTCTAACCCATTTTTGCCGATCTCTACGAACTTTTAAGCCTTTTTTGGCCTTTTCTATCCCGTCTGCACATCTCTAACAATTTTGAAGCCATTTTTGGCCATTTCTAACTCATGTTTGCTCATCCCTAAGCAATTCTGAATTGCATTTTTCGCTGTTTCTATCCCATTTTTGCAGATCTCTACGAACTTTTATGCCTTTTTTGGCCTTTTCTATCCAGTTTGCACACCTCTAACCATTTTGAAGCCATTTTTGGCCATTTCTAACCCTTTTTTGCAAATCTCTAAGCACTTTAAAGCCATTTTTAGCATTTCTAACCCATTTTTGCAAATCTCTAAGCACTTTCAAGCCATTTTTAGCATTTCTAACCCATGTTTGCACATCTCTAAGCAATTTTGAATGGCATTTTTGGACGTTTCTAACCCTTGTTTGCACATCTCTAAGCAATTTTGAATGGCATTTTTGGCCGTTTCTAACCCATTTTTGCAAATCCCTAAGCACTTTAAAGCCTTTTTTGGCTTTTTCTTTCCAGTTTGCACATCTCTACCCATTTCAAAGCCATTTTTGGCCATTTCTAACCCTTTTTTGCTAATGTCTAAGCACTTTAAAGCCATTTTGGCAATTTCTAACCAATTTTTGCAAATCTCAAAGCACTTTAAAGCCATTTTTGGCATTTGTAACCCATGTTTGCACATCTCTAAGCAATTTTGAATGGCATTTTTGGCCGTTTCTAACCCATTGTTGCAGATCTCTAAGCATTTTTAAGACTTTTTTGTCCTTTTCTATGCAGTTTGTGCATCTCTAACCATTTTGAAGCCATTTTTGGCCATTTCTAACCCTTTTTTGCTAATGTCTAAGCACTTTCAAGCCATTTTTAGCATTTCTAACCCATGTTTGCACATCTCTAAGCAATTTTGAATGGCATTTTTGGCCGTTTCTAACCATTTTTGCAAATCCCTAAGCACTTTAAAGCCATTTTTGGCATTTCTAACCCATTTTTGGAAATCTCTAAGCACTTTAAAGCCATGTTTGGCATTTCGAACCCATTTTTGCACATCTCTAAGCACTTTTAAACCATTTTTGGCCATTTCTAACCCATGCTTGCTCATCTCTAAGCAATTTTGAATGACATTTTTGGCCATTTCTAACCCATTTTTGCTGATCTCTACGAACTTTTAAGCCTTTTTTGGCCTTTTCTATCCCGTCTGCACATCTCTAACAATTTTGAAGCCATTTTTGGCCATTTCTAACTCATGTTTGCTCATCCCTAAGCAATTCTGAATTGCATTTTTCACTGTTTCTAACCCATTTTTGCAGATCTCTACGAACTTTTATGCCTTTTTTGGCCTTTTCTATCCAGTTTGCACATCTCTAACCATTTTGAAGCCATTTTTGGCCATTTCTAACCCTTTTTTGCAAATCTCTAAGCACTTTAAAGCCATTTTTAGCATTTCTAACCCATGTTTGCAAATCTCTAAGCACTTTCAAGCCATTTTTAGCATTTCTAACCCATGTTTGCACATCTCTAAGCAATTTTGAATGGCATTTTTGGACGTTTCTAACCCTTGTTTGCACATCTCTAAGCAATTTTGAATGGCATTTTTGGCCGTTTCTAACCCATTTTTGCAAATCCCTAAGCACTTTAAAGCCTTTTTTGGCTTTTTCTTTCCAGTTTGCACATCTCTACCCATTTCAAAGCCATTTTTGGCCATTTCTAACCCTTTTTTGCTAATGTCTAAGCACTTTAAAGCCATTTTGGCAATTTCTAACCAATTTTTGCAAATCTCAAAGCACTTTAAATCCATTTTTGGCATTTGTAACCCATGTTTGCACATCTCTAAGCAATTTTGAATGGCATTTTTGGCCGTTTCTAACCCATTGTTGCAGATCTCTAAGCATTTTTAAGACTTTTTTGTCCTTTTCTATGCAGTTTGTGCATCTCTAACCATTTTGAAGCCATTTTTGGCCATTTCTAACCCTTTTTTGCTAATGTCTAAGCACTTTCAAGCCATTTTTAGCATTTCTAACCCATGTTTGCACATCTCTA
The DNA here is from genome assembly GCF_037157495.1 of Lathamus discolor. Lineage (NCBI taxonomy): Eukaryota > Metazoa > Chordata > Aves > Psittaciformes > Psittacidae > Lathamus > Lathamus discolor. Next base: position 30,101,743 of record NC_088908.1, read on the forward strand.
AGCAATTTTGAATGGCATTTTTGGCCGTTTCTAACCATTTTTGCAAATCCCTAAGCACTTTAAAGCCATTTTTGGCATTTCTAACCCATTTTTGGAAATCTCTAAGCACTTTAAAGCCATGTTTGGCATTTCGAACCCATTTTTGCACATCTCTAAGCACTTTTAAACCATTTTTGGCCATTTCTAACCCATGCTTGCTCATCTCTAAGCAATTTTGAATGACATTTTTGGCCATTTCTAACCCATTTTTGCTGATCTCTACGAACTTTTAAGCCTTTTTTGGCCTTTTCTATCCCGTCTGCACATCTCTAACAATTTTGAAGCCATTTTTGGCCATTTCTAACTCATGTTTGCTCATCCCTAAGCAATTCTGAATTGCATTTTTCACTGTTTCTAACCCATTTTTGCAGATCTCTACGAACTTTTATGCCTTTTTTGGCCTTTTCTATCCAGTTTGCACATCTCTAACCATTTTGAAGCCATTTTTGGCCATTTCTAACCCTTTTTTGCAAATCTCTAAGCACTTTAAAGCCATTTTTAGCATTTCTAACCCATGTTTGCAAATCTCTAAGCACTTTCAAGCCATTTTTAGCATTTCTAACCCATGTTTGCACATCTCTAAGCAATTTTGAATGGCATTTTTGGCCGTTTCTAACCATTTTTGCAAATCCCTAAGCACTTTAAAGCCATTTTTGGCATTTCTAACCCGTTTTTGGAAATCTCTAAGCACTTTAAAGCCATGTTTGGCATTTCGAACCCATTTTTGCACATCTCTAAGCACTTTTAAACCATTTTTGGCCATTTCTAACCCATGCTTGCTCATCTCTAAGCAATTTTGAATGACATTTTTGGCCATTTCTAACCCATTTTTGCCGATCTCTACGAACTTTTAAGCCTTTTTTGGCCTTTTCTATCCCGTCTGCACATCTCTAACAATTTTGAAGCCATTTTTGGCCATTTCTAACTCATGTTTGCTCATCCCTAAGCAATTCTGAATTGCATTTTTCGCTGTTTCTATCCCATTTTTGCAGATCTCTACGAACTTTTATGCCTTTTTTGGCCTTTTCTATCCAGTTTGCACATCTCTAACCATTTTGAAGCCATTTTTGGCCATTTCTAACCCTTTTTTGCAAATCTCTAAGCACTTTAAAGCCATTTTTAGCATTTCTAACCCATTTTTGCAAATCTCTAAGCACTTTCAAGCCATTTTTAGCATTTCTAACCCATGTTTGCACATCTCTAAGCAATTTTGAATGGCATTTTTGGACGTTTCTAACCCTTGTTTGCACATCTCTAAGCAATTTTGAATGGCATTTTTGGCCGTTTCTAACCCATTTTTGCAAATCCCTAAGCACTTTAAAGCCTTTTTTGGCTTTTTCTTTCCAGTTTGCACATCTCTACCCATTTCAAAGCCATTTTTGGCCATTTCTAACCCTTTTTTGCTAATGTCTAAGCACTTTAAAGCCATTTTGGCCATTTCTAACCAATTTTTGCAAATCCCAAAGCACTTTAAAGCCATTTTTGGCATTTGTAACCCATGTTTGCACATCTCTAAGCAATTTTGAATGGCATTTTTGGCCGTTTCTATCCCATTTTTGCAGATCTCTAAGCATTTTTGAGACTTTTTTGTCTTTTTCTATGCAGTTTGTGCATCTCTAACCATTTTGAAGCCATTTTTGGCCATTTCTAACCCTTTTTTGCTAATCTCTAAGCACTTTCAAGCCATTTTTAGCATTTCTAACCCATGTTTGCACATCTTGAAGCAATTTTGAATGGCATTTTTAGCATTTCTAACCCATGTTTGCACATCTCTAAGCAATTTTGAATGGCATTTTTGGACGTTTCTAACCCATGTTTGCACATCTCTAAGCAATTTTGAATGGCATTTTTGGCCGTTTCTAACCCATTTTTGCAAATCCCTTAGCACTTTAAAGCCTTTTTTGGCTTTTTCTTTCCAGTTTGCACATCTCTACCCATTTCAAAGCCATTTTTGGCCATTTCTAACCCTTTTTTGCTAATGTCTAAGCACTTTAAAGCCATTTTGGCCATTTCTAACCAATTTTTGCAAATCCCAAAGCACTTTAAAGCCATTTTTGGCATTTGTAACCCATGTTTGCACATCTCTAAGCAATTTTGAATGGCATTTTTGGCCGTTTCTAACCCATTGTTGCAGATCTCTAAGCATTTTTAAGACTTTTTTGTCCTTTTCTATGCAGTTTGTGCATCTCTAACCATTTTGAAGCCATTTTTGGCCATTTCTAACCCTTTTTTGCTAATCTCTAAGCACTTTCAAGCCATTTTTAGCATTTCTAACCCATGTTTGCACATCTCGAAGCAATTTTGAATGGCATTTTTGGACGTTTCTAACCCATTTTTGCAAATCCCTAAGCACTTTAAAGCCATTTTCAGCATTTCTAACTCGTTATTGCACATCTCTATGCACTTTTAAGCCATTTTGGCCATTCCTAACCCATTTTTGCACATCTCTAAGCACTTTTAAACCATTTTTGGTCCATTTCTAACCCATGTTTGCACATCTCTAAGCAATTTTGAATGGCATTTTTGGCCGTTTCTAACCATTTTTGCAAATCCCTAAGCACTTTAAAGCCATTTTTGGCATTTCTAACCCATTTTTGCAAATCTCTAAGCACTTTCAAGCCATTTTTAGCATTTCTAACCCTTGTTTGCACATCTCTAAGCAATTTTGAATGGCATTTTTGGCCGTTTCTAACCCATTTTTGCAAATCCCTAAGCACTTTAAAGCCTTTTTTGGCTTTTTCTTTCCAGTTTGCACATCTCTACCCATTTCAAAGCCATTTTTGGCCATTTCTAACCCTTTTTTGCTAATGTCTAAGCACTTTAAAGCCATTTTGGCAATTTCTAACCAATTTTTGCAAATCTCAAAGTACTTTAAAGCCATTTTTGGCATTTGTAACCCATGTTTGCACATCTCTAAGCAATTTTGAATGGCATTTTTGGCCGTTTCTAACCCATTGTTGCAGATCTCTAAGCATTTTTAAGACTTTTTTGTCCTTTTCTATGCAGTTTGTGCATCTCTAACCATTTTGAAGCCATTTTTGGCCATTTCTAACCCTTTTTTGCTAATGTCTAAGCACTTTCAAGCCATTTTTAGCATTTCTAACCCATGTTTGCACATCTCTAAGCAATTTTGAATGGCATTTTTGGCCGTTTCTAACCATTTTTGCAAATCCCTAAGCACTTTAAAGCCATTTTTGGCATTTCTAACCCATTTTTGGAAATCTCTAAGCACTTTAAAGCCATGTTTGGCATTTCGAACCCATTTTTGCACATCTCTAAGCACTTTTAAACCATTTTTGGCCATTTCTAACCCATGCTTGCTCATCTCTAAGCAATTTTGAATGACATTTTTGGCCATTTCTAACCCATTTTTGCCGATCTCTACGAACTTTTAAGCCTTTTTTGGCCTTTTCTATCCCGTCTGCACATCTCTAACAATTTTGAAGCCATTTTTGGCCATTTCTAACTCATGTTTGCTCATCCCTAAGCAATTCTGAATTGCATTTTTCACTCTTTCTATCCCATTTTTGCAGATCTCTACGAACTTTTATGCCTTTTTTGGCCTTTTCTATCCAGTTTGCACATCTCTAACCATTTTGAAGCCATTTTTGGCCATTTCTAACCCTTTTTTGCAAATCTCTAAGCACTTTAAAGCCATTTTTAGCATTTCTAACCCATGTTTGCAAATCTCTAAGCACTTTCAAGCCATTTTTAGCATTTCTAACCCATGTTTGCACATCTCTAAGCAATTTTGAATGGCATTTTTGGACGTTTCTAACCCATGTTTGCACATCTCTAAGCAATTTTGAATGGCATTTTTGGCCGTTTCTAACCCATTTTTGCAAATCCCTAAGCACTTTAAAGCCATTTTCAGCATTTCTAACTCGTTATTGCACATCTCTATGCACTTTTAAGCCATTTTGGCCATTCCTAACCCATTTTTGCACATCTCTAAGCACTTTTAAACCATTTTTTGTCCATTTCTAACCCATGTTTGCACATCTCTAAGCAATTTTGAATGGCATTTTTGGCCGTTTCTAACCATTTTTGCAAATCCCTAAGCACTTTAAAGCCATTTTTGGCATTTCTAACCCGTTTTTGGAAATCTCTAAGCACCTTAAAGCCATGTTTGGCATTTCGAACCCATTTTTGCACATCTCTAAGCACTTTTAAACCATTTTTGGCCATTTCTAACCCATGCTTGCTCATCTCTAAGCAATTTTGAATGACATTTTTGGCCATTTCTAACCCATTTTTGCCGATCTCTACGAACTTTTAAGCCTTTTTTGGCCTTTTCTATCCCGTCTGCACATCTCTAACAATTTTGAAGCCATTTTTGGCCATTTCTAACTCATGTTTGCTCATCCCTAAGCAATTCTGAATTGCATTTTTCACTCTTTCTATCCCATTTTTGCAGATCTCTACGAACTTTTATGCCTTTTTTGGCCTTTTCTATCCAGTTTGCACATCTCTAACCATTTTGAAGCCATTTTTGGCCATTTCTAACCCTTTTTTGCAAATCTCTAAGCACTTTAAAGCCATTTTTAGCATTTCTAACCCATGTTTGCAAATCTCTAAGCACTTTCAAGCCATTTTTAGCATTTCTAACCCATGTTTGCACATCTCTAAGCAATTTTGAATGGCATTTTTGGACGTTTCTAACCCATGTTTGCACATCTCTAAGCAATTTTGAATGGCATTTTTGGCCGTTTCTAACCCATTTTTGCAAATCCCTAAGCACTTTAAAGCCATTTTCAGCATTTCTAACTCGTTATTGCACATCTCTATGCACTTTTAAGCCATTTTGGCCATTCCTAACCCATTTTTGCACATCTCTAAGCACTTTTAAACCATTTTTTGTCCATTTCTAACCCATGTTTGCACATCTCTAAGCAATTTTGAATGGCATTTTTGGCCGTTTCTAACCATTTTTGCAAATCCCTAAGCACTTTAAAGCCATTTTTGGCATTTCTAACCCGTTTTTGGAAATCTCTAAGCACCTTAAAGCCATGTTTGGCATTTCGAACCCATTTTTGCACATCTCTAAGCACTTTTAAACCATTTTTGGCCATTTCTAACCCATGCTTGCTCATCTCTAAGCAATTTTGAATGACATTTTTGGCCATTTCTAACCCATTTTTGCCGATCTCTACGAACTTTTAAGCCTTTTTTGGCCTTTTCTATCCCGTCTGCACATCTCTAACAATTTTGAAGCCATATTTGGCCATTTCTAACTCATGTTTGCTCATCCCTAAGCAATTCTGAATTGCATTTTTCGCTGTTTCTATCCCATTTTTGCAGATCTCTACGAACTTTTATGCCTTTTTTGGCCTTTTCTATCCAGTTTGCACACCTCTAACCATTTTGAAGCCATTTTTGGCCATTTCTAACCCTTTTTTGCAAATCTCTAAGCACTTTAAAGCCATTTTTAGCATTTCTAACCCATTTTTGCAAATCTCTAAGCACTTTCAAGCCATTTTTAGCATTTCTAACCCATGTTTGCACATCTCTAAGCAATTTTGAATGGCATTTTTGGACGTTTCTAACCCTTGTTTGCACATCTCTAAGCAATTTTGAATGGCATTTTTGGCCGTTTCTAACCCATTTTTGCAAATCCCTAAGCACTTTAAAGCCTTTTTTGGCTTTTTCTTTCCAGTTTGCACATCTCTACCCATTTCAAAGCCATTTTTGGCCATTTCTAACCCTTTTTTGCTAATGTCTAAGCACTTTAAAGCCATTTTGGCAATTTCTAACCAATTTTTGAAAATCTCAAAGCACTTTAAAGCCATTTTTGGCATTTGTAACCCATGTTTGCACATCTCTAAGCAATTTTGAATGGCATTTTTGGCCGTTTCTAACCCATTGTTGCAGATCTCTAAGCATTTTTAAGACTTTTTTGTCCTTTTCTATGCAGTTTGTGCATCTCTAACCATTTTGAAGCCATTTTTGGCCATTTCTAACACTTTTTTGCTAATGTCTAAGCACTTTCAAGCCATTTTTAGCATTTCTAACCCATGTTTGCACATCTCGAAGCAATTTTGAATGGCATTTTTGGCCGTTTCTAACCATTTTTGCAAATCCCTAAGCACTTTAAAGCCATTTTTGGCATTTCTAACCCATTTTTGGAAATCTCTAAGCACTTTAAAGCCATGTTTGGCATTTCGAACCCATTTTTGCACATCTCTAAGCACTTTTAAACCATTTTTGGCCATTTCTAACCCATGCTTGCTCATCTCTAAGCAATTTTGAATGACATTTTTGGCCATTTCTAACCCATTTTTGCCGATCTCTACGAACTTTTAAGCCTTTTTTGGCCTTTTCTATCCCGTCTGCACATCTCTAACAATTTTGAAGCCATTTTTGGCCATTTCTAACTCATGTTTGCTCATCCCTAAGCAATTCTGAATTGCATTTTTCGCTGTTTCTATCCCATTTTTGCAGATCTCTACGAACTTTTATGCCTTTTTTGGCCTTTTCTATCCAGTTTGCACATCTCTAACCATTTTGAAGCCATTTTTGGCCATTTCTAACCCTTTTTTGCAAATCTCTAAGCACTTTAAAGCCATTTTTAGCATTTCTAACCCATGTTTGCAAATCTCTAAGCACTTTCAAGCCATTTTTAGCATTTCTAACCCATGTTTGCACATCTCTAAGCAATTTTGAATGGCATTTTTGGACGTTTCTAACCCATGTTTGCACATCTCTAAGCAATTTTGAATGGCATTTTTGGCCGTTTCTAACCCATTTTTGCAAATCCCTAAGCACTTTAAAGCCATTTTCAGCATTTCTAACTCGTTATTGCACATCTCTATGCACTTTTAAGCCATTTTGGCCATTCCTAACCCATTTTTGCACATCTCTAAGCACTTTTAAACCATTTTTTGTCCATTTCTAACCCATGTTTGCACATCTCTAAGCAATTTTGAATGGCATTTTTGGCCGTTTCTAACCATTTTTGCAAATCCCTAAGCACTTTAAAGCCATTTTTGGCATTTCTAACCCGTTTTTGGAAATCTCTAAGCACTTTAAAGCCATGTTTGGCATTTCGAACCCATTTTTGCACATCTCTAAGCACTTTTAAACCATTTTTGGCCATTTCTAACCCATGCTTGCTCATCTCTAAGCAATTTTGAATGACATTTTTGGCCATTTCTAACCCATTTTTGCCGATCTCTACGAACTTTTAAGCCTTTTTTGGCCTTTTCTATCCCGTCTGCACATCTCTAACAATTTTGAAGCCATTTTTGGCCATTTCTATCTCATGTTTGCTCATCCCTAAGCAATTCTGAATTGCATTTTTCGCTGTTTCTAACCCATTTTTGCAGATCTCTACGAAATTTTATGCCTTTTTTGGCCTTTTCTATCCAGTTTGCACACCTCTAACCATTTTGAAGCCATTTTTGGCCATTTCTAACCCTTTTTTGCAAATCTCTAAGCACTTTCAAGCCATTTTTAGCATTTCTAACCCATGTTTGCACGTCTCTAAGCAATTTTGAATGGCATTTTTGGACGTTTCTAACCCTTGTTTGCACATCTCTAAGCAATTTTGAATGGCATTTTTGGCCGTTTCTAACCCATTTTTGCAAATCCCTAAGCACTTTAAAGCCTTTTTTGGCTTTTTCTTTCCAGTTTGCACATCTCTACCCATTTCAAAGCCATTTTTGGCCATTTCTAACCCTTTTTTGCTAATGTCTAAGCACTTTAAAGCCATTTTGGCAATTTCTAACCAATTTTTGAAAATCTCAAAGCACTTTAAAGCCATTTTTGGCATTTGTAACCCATGTTTGCACATCTCTAAGCAATTTTGAATGGCATTTTTGGCCGTTTCTAACCCATTGTTGCAGATCTCTAAGCATTTTTAAGACTTTTTTGTCCTTTTCTATGCAGTTTGTGCATCTCTAACCATTTTGAAGCCATTTTTGGCCATTTCTAACACTTTTTTGCTAATGTCTAAGCACTTTCAAGCCATTTTTAGCATTTCTAACCCATGTTTGCACATCTCGAAGCAATTTTGAATGGCATTTTTGGCCGTTTCTAACCATTTTTGCAAATCCCTAAGCACTTTAAAGCCATTTTTGGCATTTCTAACCCATTTTTGGAAATCTCTAAGCACTTTAAAGCCATGTTTGGCATTTCGAACCCATTTTTGCACATCTCTAAGCACTTTTAAACCATTTTTGGCCATTTCTAACCCATGCTTGCTCATCTCTAAGCAATTTTGAATGACATTTTTGGCCATTTCTAACCCATTTTTGCCGATCTCTACGAACTTTTAAGCCTTTTTTGGCCTTTTCTATCCCGTCTGCACATCTCTAACAATTTTGAAGCCATTTTTGGCCATTTCTAACTCATGTTTGCTCATCCCTAAGCAATTCTGAATTGCATTTTTCGCTGTTTCTATCCCATTTTTGCAGATCTCTACGAACTTTTATGCCTTTTTTGGCCTTTTCTATCCAGTTTGCACATCTCTAACCATTTTGAAGCCATTTTTGGCCATTTCTAACCCTTTTTTGCAAATCTCTAAGCACTTTAAAGCCATTTTTAGCATTTCTAACCCATGTTTGCAAATCTCTAAGCACTTTCAAGCCATTTTTAGCATTTCTAACCCATGTTTGCACATCTCTAAGCAATTTTGAATGGCATTTTTGGACGTTTCTAACCCATGTTTGCACATCTCTAAGCAATTTTGAATGGCATTTTTGGCCGTTTCTAACCCATTTTTGCAAATCCCTAAGCACTTTAAAGCCATTTTCAGCATTTCTAACTCGTTATTGCACATCTCTATGCACTTTTAAGCCATTTTGGCCATTCCTAACCCATTTTTGCACATCTCTAAGCACTTTTAAACCATTTTTTGTCCATTTCTAACCCATGTTTGCACATCTCTAAGCAATTTTGAATGGCATTTTTGGCCGTTTCTAACCATTTTTGCAAATCCCTAAGCACTTTAAAGCCATTTTTGGCATTTCTAACCCGTTTTTGGAAATCTCTAAGCACTTTAAAGCCATGTTTGGCATTTCGAACCCATTTTTGCACATCTCTAAGCACTTTTAAACCATTTTTGGCCATTTCTAACCCATGCTTGCTCATCTCTAAGCAATTTTGAATGACATTTTTGGCCATTTCTAACCCATTTTTGCCGATCTCTACGAACTTTTAAGCCTTTTTTGGCCTTTTCTATCCCGTCTGCACATCTCTAACAATTTTGAAGCCATTTTTGGCCATTTCTATCTCATGTTTGCTCATCCCTAAGCAATTCTGAATTGCATTTTTCGCTGTTTCTAACCCATTTTTGCAGATCTCTACGAAATTTTATGCCTTTTTTGGCCTTTTCTATCCAGTTTGCACACCTCTAACCATTTTGAAGCCATTTTTGGCCATTTCTAACCCTTTTTTGCAAATCTCTAAGCACTTTCAAGCCATTTTTAGCATTTCTAACCCATGTTTGCACGTCTCTAAGCAATTTTGAATGGCATTTTTGGACGTTTCTAACCCTTGTTTGCACATCTCTAAGCAATTTTGAATGGCATTTTTGGCCGTTTCTAACCCATTTTTGCAAATCCCTAAGCACTTTAAAGCCTTTTTTGGCTTTTTCTTTCCAGTTTGCACATCTCTACCCATTTTAAAGCCATTTTTGGCCATTTCTAACCCTTTTTTGCTAATGTCTAAGCACTTTAAAGCCATTTTTGGCATTTGTAACCCATGTTTGCACATCTCTAAGCAATTTTGAATGGCATTTTTGGCCGTTTCTAACCCATTGTTGCAGATCTCTAAGCATTTTTAAGACTTTTTTGGCTTTTTCTTTCCAGTTTGCACATCTCTAACCATTTTGAAGCCATTTTTGGCCATTTCTAACCCTTTTTTGCTAATCTCTAAGCACTTTCAAGCCATGTTTGGCATTTCGAACCCATTTTTGCACATCTCTAAGCAATTTTGAATGACATTTTTGGCCATTTCTAACCCATTTTTGCCGATCTCTACGAACTTTTAAGCCTTTTTTGGCCTTTTCTATCCCATCTGCACATCTCTAACAATTTTGAAGCCATTTTTGGCCATTTCTAACTCATGTTTGCTCATCCCTAAGCAATTCTGAATTGCATTTTTCGCTGTTTCTAACCCATTTTTGCAGATCTCTACGAACTGTTATGCCTTTTTTGGCCTTTTCTATCCAGTTTGCACACCTCTAACCATATTGAAGCCATTTTTGGCCATTTCTAACCTTTTTTTGCAAATCTCTAAGCACTTTAAAGCCATTTTTAGCATTTCTAACCCATTTTTGCAAATCTCTAAGCACTTTCAAGCCATTTTTAGCATTTCTAACCCATGTTTACACATCTCTAAGCAATTTTGAATGGCATTTTTGGACGTTTCTAACCCTTGTTTGCACATCTCTAAGCAATTTTGAATGGCATTTTTGGCCGTTTCTAACCCATTTTTGCAAATCCCTAAGCACTTTAAAGCCTTTTTTGGCTTTTTCTTTCCAGTTTGCACATCTCTACCCATTTCAAAGCCATTTTTGGCCATTTCTAACCCTTTTTTGCTAATGTCTAAGCACTTTAAAGCCATTTTGGCAATTTCTAACCAATTTTTGCAAATCTCAAAGCACTTTAAAGACATTTTTGGCATTTGTAACCCATGTTTGCACATCTCTAAGCAATTTTGAATGGCATTTTTGGCCGTTTCTAACCCATTGTTGCAGATCTCTAAGCATTTTTAAGACTTTTTTGTCCTTTTCTATGCAGTTTGTGCATCTCTAACCATTTTGAAGCCATTTTTGGCCATTTCTAACCCTTTTTTGCTAATGTCTAAGCACTTTCAAGCCATTTTTAGCATTTCTAACCCATGTTTGCACATCTCTAAGCAATTTTGAATGGCATTTTTGGACGTTTCCAACCCATGTTTGCACATCTCTAAGCAATTTTGAATGGCATTTTTGGCCGTTTCTAACCCATTTTTGCAAATCCCTAAGCACTTTAAAGCCATTTTCAGCATTTCTAACTCGTTATTGCACATCTCTATGCACTTTTAAGCCATTTTGGCCATTCCTAACCCATTTTTGCACATCTCTAAGCACTTTTAAACCATTTTTTGTCCATTTCTAACCCATGTTTGCACATCTCTAAGCAATTTTGAATGGCATTTTTGGCCGTTTCTAACCATTTTTGCAAATCCCTAAGCTCTTTAAAGCCATTTTTGGCATTTCTAACCCGTTTTTGGAAATCTCTAAGCACTTTAAAGCCATGTTTGGCATTTCGAACCCATTTTTGCACATCTCTAAGCACTTTTAAACCATTTTTGGCCATTTCTAACCCATGCTTGCTCATCTCTAAGCAATTTTGAATGACATTTTTGGCCATTTCTAACCCATTTTTGCCGATCTCTACGAACTTTTAAGCCTTTTTTGGCCTTTTCTATCCCGTCTGCACATCTCTAACAATTTTGAAGCCATTTTTGGCCATTTCTAACTCATGTTTGCTCATCCCTAAGCAATTCTGAATTGCATTTTTCGCTGTTTCTATCCCATTTTTGCAGATCTCTACGAACTTTTATGCCTTTTTTGGCCTTTTCTATCCAGTTTGCACATCTCTAACCATTTTGAAGCCATTTTTGGCCATTTCTAACCCTTTTTTGCAAATCTCTAAGCACTTTAAAGCCATTTTTAGCATTTCTAACCCATTTTTGCAAATCTCTAAGCACTTTCAAGCCATTTTTAGCATTTCTAACCCATGTTTGCACATCTCTAAGCAATTGTGAATGGCATTTTTGGACTTTTCTAACCCTTGTTTGCACATCTCTAAGCAATTTTGAATGGCATTTTTGGCCGTTTCTAACCCATTTTTGCAAATCCCTAAGCACTTTAAAGCCTTTTTTGGCTTTTTCTTTCCAGTTTGCACATCTCTACCCATTTCAAAGCCATTTTTGGCCATTTCTAACCCTTTTTTGCTAATGTCTAAGCACTTTAAAGCCATTCTGGCAATTTCTAACCAATTTTTGCAAATCTCAAAGCACTTTAAAGCCATTTTTGGCATTTGTAACCCATGTTTGCACATCTCTAAGCAATTTTGAATGGCATTTTTGGCCGTTTCTAACCCATTGTTGCAGATCTCTAAGCATTTTTAAGACTTTTTTGTCCTTTTCTATGCAGTTTGTGCATCTCTAACCATTTTGAAGCCATTTTTGGCCATTTCTAACCCTTTTTTGCTAATGTCTAAGCACTTTCAAGCCATTTTTAGCATTTCTAACCCATGTTTGCACATCTCGAAGCAATTTTGAATGGCATTTTTGGCCGTTTCTAACCATTTTTGCAAATCCCTAAGCACTTTAAAGCCATTTTTGGCATTTCTAACCCATTTTTGGAAATCTCTAAGCACTTTAAAGCCATGTTTGGCATTTCTAACCCATTTTTGCAAATCTCTAAGCACTTTCAAGCCATTTTTAGCATTTCTAACCCATGTTTGCACATCTCTAAGCAATTTTGAATGGCATTTTTGGACGTTTCTAACCCATGTTTGCACATCTCTAAGCAATTTTGAATGGCATTTTTGGCCGTTTCTAACCCATTTTTGCAAATCCCTAAGCACTTTAAAGCCTTTTTTGGCTTTTTCTTTCCAGTTTGCACATCTCTACCCATTTCAAAGCCATTTTTGGCCATTTCTAACCCTTTTTTTGCTAATGTCTAAGCACTTTAAAGCCATTTTTGGCATTTGTAACCCATGTTTGCACATCTCTAAGCAATTTTGAATGGCATTTTTGGCCGTTTCTAACCCATTGTTGCAGATCTCTAAGCATTTTTAAGACTTTTTTGTCCTTTTCTATGCAGTTTGTGCATCTCTAACCATTTTGAAGCCATTTTTGGCCATTTCTAACCCTTTTTTGCTAATGTCTAAGCACTTTCAAGCCATTTTTAGCATTTCTAACCCATGTTTGCACATCTCGAAGCAATTTTGAATGGCATTTTTGGACGTTTCTAACCCTTGTTTGCACATCTCTAAGCAATTTTGAATGGCATTTTTGGCCGTTTCTAACCCATTTTTGCAAATCCCTAAGCACTTTAAAGCCTTTTTTGGCTTTTTCTTTCCAGTTTGCACATCTCTACCCATTTCAAAGCCATTTTTGGCCATTTCTAACCCTTTTTTGCTAATGTCTAAGCACTTTAAAGCCATTTTGGCAATTTCTAACCAATTTTTGCAAATCTCAAAGCACTTTAAAGCCATTTTTGGCATTTGTAACCCATGTTTGCACATCTCTAAGCAATTTTGAATGGCATTTTTGGCCGTTTCTAACCCATTGTTGCAGATCTCTAAGCATTTTTAAGACTTTTTTGTCCTTTTCTATGCAGTTTGTGCATCTCTAACCATTTTGAAGCCATTTTTGGCCATTTCTAACCCTTTTTTGCTAATGTCTAAGCACTTTCAAGCCATTTTTAGCATTTCTAACCCATGTTTGCACATCTCTAAGCAATTTTGAATGGCATTTTTGGACGTTTCCAACCCATGTTTGCTCATCTCTTAGCAATTTTGAATGGCATTTTTGGCCGTTTCTAACCCATTTTTGCAAATCCCTAAGCACTTTAAAGCCATTTTCAGCATTTCTAACTCGTTATTGCACATCTCTATGCACTTTTAAGCCATTTTGGCCATTCCTAACCCATTTTTGCACATCTCTAAGCACTTTTAAACCATTTTTGGCCATTTCTAACCCATGCTTGCTCATCTCTAAGCAATTTTGAATGACATTTTTGGCCATTTCTAACCCATTTTTGCCGATCTCTACGAACTTTTAAGCCTTTTTTGGCCTTTTCTATCCCGTCTGCACATCTCTAACAATTTTGAAGCCATTTTTGGCCATTTCTAACTCATGTTTGCTCATCCCTAAGCAATTCTGAATTGCATTTTTCGCTGTTTCTATCCCATTTTTGCAGATCTCTACGAACTTTTATGCCTTTTTTGGCCTTTTCTATCCAGTTTGCACATCTCTAACCATTTTGAAGCCATTTTTGGCCATTTCTAACCCTTTTTTGCAAATCTCTAAGCACTTTAAAGCCATTTTTAGCATTTCTAACCCATTTTTGCAAATCTCTAAGCACTTTCAAGCCATTTTTAGCATTTCTAACCCATGTTTGCACATCTCTAAGCAATTTTGAATGGCATTTTTGGACGTTTCTAACCCTTGTTTGCACATCTCTAAGCAATTTTGAATGGCATTTTTGGCCGTTTCTAACCCATTTTTGCAAATCCCTAAGCACTTTAAAGCCTTTTTTGGCTTTTTCTTTCCAGTTTGCACATCTCTACCCATTTCAAAGCCATTTTTGGCCATTTCTAACCCTTTTTTGCTAATGTCTAAGCACTTTAAAGCCATTTTGGCCATTTCTAACCAATTTTTGCAAATCCCAAAGCACTTTAAAGCCATTTTTGGCATTTGTAACCCATGTTTGCACATCTCTAAGCAATTTTGAATGGCATTTTTGGCCGTTTCTATCCCATTTTTGCAGATCTCTAAGCATTTTTAAGACTTTTTTGTCTTTTTCTATGCAGTTTGTGCATCTCTAACCATTTTGAAGCCATTTTTGGCCATTTCTAACCCTTTTTTGCTAATCTCTAAGCACTTTCAAGCCATTTTTAGCATTTCTAACCCATGTTTGCACATCTTGAAGCAATTTTGAATGGCATTTTTAGCATTTCTAACCCATGTTTGCACATCTCTAAGCAATTTTGAATGGCATTTTTGGACGTTTCTAACCCATGTTTGCACATCTCTAAGCAATTTTGAATGGCATTTTTGGCCGTTTCTAACCCATTTTTGCAAATCCCTTAGCACTTTAAAGCCTTTTTTGGCTTTTTCTTTCCAGTTTGCACATCTCTACCCATTTCAAAGCCATTTTTGGCCATTTCTAACCCTTTTTTGCTAATGTCTAAGCACTTTAAAGCCATTTTGGCCATTTCTAACCAATTTTTGCAAATCCCAAAGCACTTTAAAGCCATTTTTGGCATTTGTAACCCATGTTTGCACATCTCTAAGCAATTTTGAATGGCATTTTTGGCCGTTTCTAACCCATTGTTGCAGATCTCTAAGCATTTTTAAGACTTTTTTGTCCTTTTCTATGCAGTTTGTGCATCTCTAACCATTTTGAAGCCATTTTTGGCCATTTCTAACCCTTTTTTGCTAATCTCTAAGCACTTTCAAGCCATTTTTAGCATTTCTAACCCATGTTTGCACATCTCGAAGCAATTTTGAATGGCATTTTTGGACGTTTCTAACCCATTTTTGCAAATCCCTAAGCACTTTAAAGCCATTTTCAGCATTTCTAACTCGTTATTGCACATCTCTATGCACTTTTAAGCCATTTTGGCCATTCCTAACCCATTTTTGCACATCTCTAAGCACTTTTAAACCATTTTTGGTCCATTTCTAACCCATGTTTGCACATCTCTAAGCAATTTTGAATGGCATTTTTGGCCGTTTCTAACCATTTTTGCAAATCCCTAAGCACTTTAAAGCCATTTTTGGCATTTCTAACCCGTTTTTGGAAATCTCTAAGCACTTTAAAGCCATGTTTGGCATTTCGAACCCATTTTTGCACATCTCTAAGCACTTTTAAACCATTTTTGGCCATTTCTAACCCATTTTTGCCGATCTCTACGAACTTTTTAGCCTTTTTTGGCCTTTTCTATCCCGTCTGCACATCTCTAACAATTTTGAAGCCATTTTTGGCCATTTCTAACTCATGTTTGCTCATCCCTAAGCAATTCTGAATTGCATTTTTCGCTGTTTCTATCCCATTTTTGCAGATCTCTACGAACTTTTATGCCTTTTTTGGCCTTTTCTATCCAGTTTGCACATCTCTAACCATTTTGAAGCCATTTTTGGCCATTTCTAACCCTTTTTTGCAAATCTCTAAGCACTTTAAAGCCATTTTTAGCATTTCTAACCCATTTTTGCAAATCTCTAAGCACTTTCAAGCCATTTTTAGCATTTCTAACCCATGTTTGCACATCTCTAAGCAATTTTGAATGGCATTTTTGGACGTTTCTAACCCTTGTTTGCACATCTCTAAGCAATTTTGAATGGCATTTTTGGCCGTTTCTAACCCATTTTTGCAAATCCCTAAGCACTTTAAAGCCTTTTTTGGCTTTTTCTTTCCAGTTTGCACATCTCTACCCATTTCAAAGCCATTTTTGGCCATTTCTAACCCTTTTTTGCTAATGTCTAAGCACTTTAAAGCCATTTTGGCCATTTCTAACCAATTTTTGCAAATCCCAAAGCACTTTAAAGCCATTTTTGGCATTTGTAACCCATGTTTGCACATCTCTAAGCAATTTTGAATGGCATTTTTGGCCGTTTCTAACCCATTGTTGCAGATCTCTAAGCATTTTTAAGACTTTTTTGTCCTTTTCTATGCAGTTTGTGCATCTCTAACCATTTTGAAGCCATTTTTGGCCATTTCTAACCCTTTTTTGCTAATCTCTAAGCACTTTCAAGCCATTTTTAGCATTTCTAACCCATGTTTGCACATCTCGAAGCAATTTTGAATGGCATTTTTAGCATTTCTAACCCATGTTTGCACATCTCGAAGCAATTTTGAATGGCATTTTTGGCCGTTTCTAACCCATTTTTGCAAATCCCTAAGCACTTTAAAGCCATTTTCAGCATTTCTAACTCGTTATTGCACATCTCTATGCACTTTTAAGCCATTTTGGCCATTCCTAACCCATTTTTGCACATCTCTAAGCACTTTTAAACCATTTTTGGTCCATTTCTAACCCATGTTTGCACATCTCTAAGCAATTTTGAATGGCATTTTTGGCCGTTTCTAACCATTTTTGCAAATCCCTAAGCACTTTAAAGCCATTTTTGGCATTTCTAACCCGTTTTTGGAAATCTCTAAGCACTTTAAAGCCATGTTTGGCATTTCGAACCCATTTTTGCACATCTCTAAGCACTTTTAAACCATTTTTGGCCATTTCCAACCCATGCTTGCTCATCTCTAAGCAATTTTGAATGACATTTTTGGCCATTTCTAACCCATTTTTGCCGATCTCTACGAACTTTTAAGCCTTTTTTGGCCTTTTCTATCCCGTCTGCACATCTCTAACAATTTTGAAGCCATTTTTGGCCATTTCTAACTCATGTTTGCTCATCCCTAAGCAATTCTGAATTGCATTTTTCGCTGTTTCTATCCCATTTTTGCAGATCTCTACGAACTTTTATGCCTTTTTTGGCCTTTTCTATCCAGTTTGCACATCTCTAACCATTTTGAAGCCATTTTTGGCCATTTCTAACCCTTTTTTGCAAATCCCTAAGCACTTTAAAGCCATTTTTAGCATTTCTAACCCATTTTTGCAAATCTCTAAGCACTTTCAAGCCATTTTTAGCATTTCTAACCCATGTTTGCACATCTCTAAGCAATTTTGAATGGCATTTTTGGACGTTTCTAACCCATGTTTGCACATCTCTAAGCAATTTTGGATGGCATTTTTGGCCGTTTCTAACCCATTTTTGCAAATCCCTTAGCACTTTAAAGCCTTTTTTGGCTTTTTCTTTCCAGTTTGCACATCTCTACCCATTTCAAAGCCATTTTTGGCCATTTCTAACCCTTTTTTGCTAATGTCTAAGCACTTTAAAGCCATTTTGGCCATTTCTAACCAATTTTTGCAAATCCCAAAGCACTTTAAAGCCATTTTTGGCATTTGTAACCCATGTTTGCACATCTCTAAGCAATTTTGAATGGCATTTTTGGCCGTTTCTAACCCATTGTTGCAGATCTCTAAGCATTTTTAAGACTTTTTTGTCCTTTTCTATGCAGTTTGTGCATCTCTAACCATTTTGAAGCCATTTTTGGCCATTTCTAACCCTTTTTTGCTAATCTCTAAGCACTTTCAAGCCATTTTTAGCATTTCTAACCCATGTTTGCACATCTCGAAGCAATTTTGAATGGCATTTTTGGACGTTTCTAACCCATTTTTGCAAATCCCTAAGCACTTTAAAGCCATTTTCAGCATTTCTAACTCGTTATTGCACATCTCTATGCACTTTTAAGCCATTTTGGCCATTCCTAACCCATTTTTGCACATCTCTAAGCACTTTTAAACCATTTTTTGTCCATTTCTAACCCATGTTTGCACATCTCTAAGCAATTTTGAATGGCATTTTTGGCCGTTTCTAACCATTTTTGCAAATCCCTAAGCACTTTAAAGCCATTTTTGGCATTTCTAACCCGTTTTTGGAAATCTCTAAGCACTTTAAAGCCATGTTTGGCATTTCGAACCCATTTTTGCACATCTCTAAGCACTTTTAAACCATTTTTGGCCATTTCTAACCCATGCTTGCTCATCTCTAAGCAATTTTGAATGACATTTTTGGCCATTTCTAACCCATTTTTGCCGATCTCTACGAACTTTTAAGCCTTTTTTGGCCTTTTCTATCCCGTCTGCACATCTCTAACAATTTTGAAGCCATTTTTGGCCATTTCTAACTCATGTTTGCTCATCCCTAAGCAATTCTGAATTGCATTTTTCGCTGTTTCTATCCCATTTTTGCAGATCTCTACGAACTTTTATGCCTTTTTTGGCCTTTTCTATCCAGTTTGCACATCTCTAACCATTTTGAAGCCATTTTTGGCCATTTCTAACCCTTTTTTGCAAATCTCTAAGCACTTTAAAGCCATTTTTAGCATTTCTAACCCATTTTTGCAAATCTCTAAGCACTTTCAAGCCATTTTTAGCATTTCTAACCCATGTTTGCACATCTCTAAGCAATTTTGAATGGCATTTTTGGACGTTTCTAACCCTTGTTTGCACATCTCTAAGCAATTTTGAATGGCATTTTTGGCCGTTTCTAACCCATTTTTGCAAATCCCTAAGCACTTTAAAGCCTTTTTTGGCTTTTTCTTTCCAGTTTGCACATCTCTACCCATTTCAAAGCCATTTTTGGCCATTTCTAACCCTTTTTTGCTAATGTCTAAGCACTTTAAAGCCATTTTGGCCATTTCTAACCAATTTTTGCAAATCCCAAAGCACTTTAAAGCCATTTTTGGCATTTGTAACCCATGTTTGCACATCTCTAAGCAATTTTGAATGGCATTTTTGGCCGTTTCTATCCCATTTTTGCAGATCTCTAAGCATTTTTAAGACTTTTTTGTCTTTTTCTATGCAGTTTGTGCATCTCTAACCATTTTGAAGCCATTTTTGGCCATTTCTAACCCTTTTTTGCTAATCTCTAAGCACTTTCAAGCCATTTTTAGCATTTCTAACCCATGTTTGCACATCTTGAAGCAATTTTGAATGGCATTTTTAGCATTTCTAACCCATGTTTGCACATCTCTAAGCAATTTTGAATGGCATTTTTGGACGTTTCTAACCCATGTTTGCACATCTCTAAGCAATTTTGAATGGCATTTTTGGCCGTTTCTAACCCATTTTTGCAAATCCCTTAGCACTTTAAAGCCTTTTTTGGCTTTTTCTTTCCAGTTTGCACATCTCTACCCATTTCAAAGCCATTTTTGGCCATTTCTAACCCTTTTTTGCTAATGTCTAAGCACTTTAAAGCCATTTTGGCCATTTCTAACCAATTTTTGCAAATCCCAAAGCACTTTAAAGCCATTTTTGGCATTTGTAACCCATGTTTGCACATCTCTAAGCAATTTTGAATGGCATTTTTGGCCGTTTCTAACCCATTGTTGCAGATCTCTAAGCATTTTTAAGACTTTTTTGTCCTTTTCTATGCAGTTTGTGCATCTCTAACCATTTTGAAGCCATTTTTGGCCATTTCTAACCCTTTTTTGCTAATCTCTAAGCACTTTCAAGCCATTTTTAGCATTTCTAACCCATGTTTGCACATCTCGAAGCAATTTTGAATGGCATTTTTGGACGTTTCTAACCCATTTTTGCAAATCCCTAAGCACTTTAAAGCCATTTTCAGCATTTCTAACTCGTTATTGCACATCTCTATGCACTTTTAAGCCATTTTGGCCATTCCTAACCCATTTTTGCACATCTCTAAGCACTTTTAAACCATTTTTGGTCCATTTCTAACCCATGTTTGCACATCTCTAAGCAATTTTGAATGGCATTTTTGGCCGTTTCTAACCATTTTTGCAAATCCCTAAGCACTTTAAAGCCATTTTTGGCATTTCGAACCCATTTTTGCACATCTCTAAGCACTTTTAAACCATTTTTGGCCATTTCTAACCCATTTTTGCCGATCTCTACGAACTTTTTAGCCTTTTTTGGCCTTTTCTATCCCGTCTGCACATCTCTAACAATTTTGAAGCCATTTTTGGCCATTTCTAACTCATGTTTGCTCATCCCTAAGCAATTCTGAATTGCATTTTTCGCTGTTTCTATCCCATTTTTGCAGATCTCTACGAACTTTTATGCCTTTTTTGGCCTTTTCTATCCAGTTTGCACATCTCTAACCATTTTGAAGCCATTTTTGGCCATTTCTAACCCTTTTTTGCAAATCTCTAAGCACTTTAAAGCCATTTTTAGCATTTCTAACCCATTTTTGCAAATCTCTAAGCACTTTCAAGCCATTTTTAGCATTTCTAACCCATGTTTGCACATCTCTAAGCAATTTTGAATGGCATTTTTGGACGTTTCTAACCCTTGTTTGCACATCTCTAAGCAATTTTGAATGGCATTTTTGGCCGTTTCTAACCCATTTTTGCAAATCCCTAAGCACTTTAAAGCCTTTTTTGGCTTTTTCTTTCCAGTTTGCACATCTCTACCCATTTCAAAGCCATTTTTGGCCATTTCTAACCCTTTTTTGCTAATGTCTAAGCACTTTAAAGCCATTTTGGCCATTTCTAACCAATTTTTGCAAATCCCAAAGCACTTTAAAGCCATTTTTGGCATTTGTAACCCATGTTTGCACATCTCTAGGCAATTTTGAATGGCATTTTTGGCCGTTTCTAACCCATTGTTGCAGATCTCTAAGCATTTTTAAGACTTTTTTGTCCTTTTCTATGCAGTTTGTGCATCTCTAACCATTTTGAAGCCATTTTTGGCCATTTCTAACCCTTTTTTGCTAATCTCTAAGCACTTTCAAGCCATTTTTAGCATTTCTAACCCATGTTTGCACATCTCGAAGCAATTTTGAATGGCATTTTTAGCATTTCTAACCCATGTTTGCACATCTCGAAGCAATTTTGAATGGCATTTTTGGCCGTTTCTAACCCATTTTTGCAAATCCCTAAGCACTTTAAAGCCATTTTCAGCATTTCTAACTCGTTATTGCACATCTCTATGCACTTTTAAGCCATTTTGGCCATTCCTAACCCATTTTTGCACATCTCTAAGCACTTTTAAACCATTTTTGGTCCATTTCTAACCCATGTTTGCACATCTCTAAGCAATTTTGAATGGCATTTTTGGCCGTTTCTAACCATTTTTGCAAATCCCTAAGCACTTTAAAGCCATTTTTGGCATTTCTAACCCGTTTTTGGAAATCTCTAAGCACTTTAAAGCCATGTTTGGCATTTCGAACCCATTTTTGCACATCTCTAAGCACTTTTAAACCATTTTTGGCCATTTCCAACCCATGCTTGCTCATCTCTAAGCAATTTTGAATGACATTTTTGGCCATTTCTAACCCATTTTTGCCGATCTCTACGAACTTTTAAGCCTTTTTTGGCCTTTTCTATCCCGTCTGCACATCTCTAACAATTTTGAAGCCATTTTTGGCCATTTCTAACTCATGTTTGCTCATCCCTAAGCAATTCTGAATTGCATTTTTCGCTGTTTCTAACCCATTTTTGCAGATCTCTACGAACTTTTATGCCTTTTTTGGCCTTTTCTATCCAGTTTGCACATCTCTAACCATTTTGAAGCCATTTTTGGCCATTTCTAACCCTTTTTTGCAAATCTCTAAGCACCTTAAAGCCATTTTTAGCATTTCTAACCCATGTTTGCAAATCTCTAAGCACTTTCAAGCCATTTTTAGCATTTCTAACCCATGTTTGCACATCTCTAAGCAATTTTGAATGACATTTTTGGCCATTTCTAACCCATTTTTGCCGATCTCTACGAACTTTTAGGCCTTTTTTGGCCTTTTCTATCCCGTCTGCACATCTCTAACAATTATGAAGCCATTTTTGGCCATTTCTAACTCATGTTTGCTCATCCCTAAGCAATTCTGAATTGCATTTTTCGCTGTTTCTAACCCATTTTTGCAGATCTCTACGAACTTTTATGCCTTTTTTGGCCTTTTCTATCCAGTTTGCACACCTCTAACCATTTTGAAGCCATTTTTGGCCATTTCTAACCTTTTTTTGCAAATCTCTAAGCACTTTAAAGCCATTTTTAGCATTTCTAACCTATTTTTGCAAATCTCTAAGCACTTTCAAGCCATTTTTAGCATTTCTAACCCATGTTTGCACATCTCTAAGCAATTTTGAATGGCATTTTTGGACGTTTCTAACCCATGTTTGCACATCTCTAAGCAATTTTGAATGGCATTTTTGGCCGTTTCTAACCCATTTTTGCAAATCCCTAAGCACTTTAAAGCCTTTTTTGGCTTTTTCTTTCCAGTTTGCACATCTCTACCCATTTCAAAGCCATTTTTGGCCATTTCTAACCCTTTTTTGCTAATGTCTAAGCACTTTAAAGCCATTTTGGCCATTTCTAACCAATTTTTACAAATCCCAAAGCACTTTAAAGCCATTTTTGGCATTTGTAACCCATGTTTGCACATCTCTAAGCAATTTTGAATGGCATTTTTGGCCGTTTCTAACCCATTGTTGCAGATCTCTAAGCATTTTTAAGACTTTTTTGTCCTTTTCTATGCAGTTTGTGCATCTCTAACCATTTTGAAGCCATTTTTGGCCATTTCTAACCCTTTTTTGCTAATCTCTAAGCACTTTCAAGCCATTTTTAGCATTTCTAACCCATGTTTGCACATCTCGAAGCAATTTTGAATGGCATTTTTGGACGTTTCTAACCCATTTTTGCAAATCCCTAAGCACTTTAAAGCCATTTTCAGCATTTCTAACTCGTTATTGCACATCTCTATGCACTTTTAAGCCATTTTGGCCATTCCTAACCCATTTTTGCACATCTCTAAGCACTTTTAAACCATTTTTTGTCCATTTCTAACCCATGTTTGCACATCTCTAAGCAATTTTGAATGGCATTTTTGGCCTTTTCTAACCATTTTTGCAAATCCCTAAGCACTTTAAAGCCATTTTTGGCATTTCTAACCCGTTTTTGGAAATCTCTAAGCACTTTAAAGCCATGTTTGGCATTTCGAACCCATTTTTGCACATCTCTAAGCACTTTTAAACCATTTTTGGCCATTTCTAACCCATGCTTGCTCATCTCTAAGCAATTTTGAATGACATTTTTGGCCATTTCTAACCCATTTTTGCCGATCTCTACGAACTTTTTAGCCTTTTTTGGCCTTTTCTATCCCGTCTGCACATCTCTAACAATTTTGAAGCCATTTTTGGCCATTTCTAACTCATGTTTGCTCATCCCTAAGCAATTCTGAATTGCATTTTTCGCTGTTTCTATCCCATTTTTGCAGATCTCTACGAACTTTTATGCCTTTTTTGGCCTTTTCTATCCAGTTTGCACATCTCTAACCATTTTGAAGCCATTTTTGGCCATTTCTAACCCTTTTTTGCAAATCTCTAAGCACTTTAAAGCCATTTTTAGCATTTCTAACCCATTTTTGCAAATCTCTAAGCACTTTCAAGCCATTTTTAGCATTTCTAACCCATGTTTGCACATCTCTAAGCAATTTTGAATGGCATTTTTGGACGTTTCTAACCCATGTTTGCACATCTCTAAGCAATTTTGAATGGCATTTTTGGCCGTTTCTAACCCATTTTTGCAAATCCCTAAGCACTTTAAAGCCTTTTTTGGCTTTTTCTTTCCAGTTTGCACATCTCTACCCATTTCAAAGCCATTTTTGGCCATTTCTAACCCTTTTTTGCTAATGTCTAAGCACTTTAAAGCCATTTTGGCCATTTCTAACCAATTTTTGCAAATCCCAAAGCATTTTAAAGCCATTTTTGGCATTTGTAACCCATGTTTGCACATCTCTAAGCAATTTTGAATGGCATTTTTGGCCGTTTCTAACCCATTGTTGCAGATCTCTAAGCATTTTTAAGACTTTTTTGTCCTTTTCTATGCAGTTTGTGCATCTCTAACCATTTTGAAGCCATTTTTGGCCATTTCTAACCCTTTTTTGCTAATGTCTAAGCACTTTCAAGCCATTTTTAGCATTTCTAACCCATGTTTGCACATCTCTAAGCAATTTTGAATGACATTTTTGGCCATTTCTAACTCATGTTTGCTCATCCCTAAGCAATTCTGAATTGCATTTTTCGCTGTTTCTATCCCATTTTTGCAGATCTCTACGAACTTTTATGCCTTTTTTGGCCTTTTCTATCTAGTTTGCACATCTCTAACCATTTTGAAGCCATTTTTGGCCATTTCTAACCCTTTTTTGCAAATCTCTAAGCACTTTAAAGCCATTTTTAGCATTTCTAACCCATTTTTGCAAATCTCTAAGCACTTTCAAGCCATTTTTAGCATTTCTAACCCATGTTTGCACATCTCTAAGCAATTTTGAATGGCATTTTTGGACGTTTCTAACCCATGTTTGCACATCTCTAAGCAATTTTGAATGGCATTTTTGGCCGTTTCTAACCCATTTTTGCAAATCCCTAAGCACTTTAAAGCCTTTTTTGGCTTTTTCTTTCCAGTTTGCACATCTCTACCCATTTCAAAGCCATTTTTGGCCATTTCTAACCCTTTTTTGCTAATGTCTAAGCACTTTAAAGCCATTTTGGCCATTTCTAACCAATTTTTGCAAATCCCAAAGCATTTTAAAGCCATTTTTGGCATTTGTAACCCATGTTTGCACATCTCTAAGCAATTTTGAATGGCATTTTTGGCCGTTTCTAACCCATTTTTGCAGACCTCTAAGCATTTTTAAGACTTTTTTGTCCTTTTCTATGCAGTTTGTGCATCTCTAACCATTTTGAAGCCATTTTTGGCCATTTCTAACCCTTTTTTGCTAATGTCTAAGCACTTTCAAGCCATTTTTAGCATTTCTAACCCATGTTTGCACATCTCTAAGCAATTTTGAATGGCATTTTTGGACGTTTCCAACCCATGTTTGCTCATCTCTTAGCAATTTTGAATGGCATTTTTGGCCGTTTCTAACCCATTTTTGCAAATCCCTAAGCACTTTAAAGCCATTTTCAGCATTTCTAACTCGTTATTGCACATCTCTATGCACTTTTAAGCCATTTTGGCCATTTCTAACCCATTTTTGCACATCTCTAAGCACTTTTAAACCATTTTTTGTCCATTTCTAACCCATGTTTGCACATCTCTAAGCAATTTTGAATGGCATTTTTGGCCGTTTCTAACCATTTTTGCAAATCCCTAAGCACTTTAAAGCCATTTTTGGCATTTCTAACCCGTTTTTGGAAATCTCTAAGCACTTTAAAGCCATGTTTGGCATTTCGAACCCATTTTTGCACATCTCTAAGCACTTTTAAACCATTTTTGGCCATTTCTAACCCATGCTTGCTCATCTCTAAGCAATTTTGAATGACATTTTTGGCCATTTCTAACCCATTTTTGCCGATCTCTACGAACTTTTAAGCCTTTTTTGGCCTTTTCTATCCCGTCTGCACATCTCTAACAATTTTGAAGCCATTTTTGGCCATTTCTAACTCATGTTTGCTCATCTCTAAGCAATTCTGAATTGCATTTTTCGCTGTTTCTATCCCATTTTTGCAGATCTCTACGAACTTTTATGCCTTTTTTGGCCTTTTCTATCCAGTTTGCACATCTCTAACCATTTTGAAGCCATTTTTGGCCATTTCTAACCCTTTTTTGCAAATCTCTAAGCACCTTAAAGCCATTTTTAGCATTTCTAACCCATGTTTGCACATCTCTAAGCAATTTTGAATGACATTTTTGGCCATTTCTAACCCATTTTTGCCGATCTCTACGAACTTTTAAGCCTTTTTTGGCCTTTTCTATCCCGTCTGCACATCTCTAACAATTTTGAAGCCATTTTTGGCCATTTCTAACTCATGTTTGCTCATCCCTAAGCAATTCTGAATTGCATTTTTCGCTGTTTCTAACCCATTTTTGCAGATCTCTACGAACTTTTATGCCTTTTTTGGCCTTTTCTATCCAGTTTGCACATCTCTAACCATTTTGAAGCCATTTTTGGCCATTTCTAACCCTTTTTTGCAAATCTCTAAGCACCTTAAAGCCATTTTTGGACATTTCTAACCCATTTTTGCAAATCCCTAAGCACTTTAAAGCCATTTTCAGCATTTCTAACTCGTTATTGCACATCTCTATGCACTTTTAAGCCATTTTGGCCATTCCTAACCCATTTTTGCACATCTCTAAGCACTTTTAAACCATTTTTTGTCCATTTCTAACCCATGTTTGCACATCTCTAAGCAACTTTGAATGGCATTTTTGGCCGTTTCTAACCATTTTTGCAAATCCCTAAGCACTTTAAAGCCTTTTTTGGCATTTCTAACCCGTTTTTGGAAATCTCTAAGCACTTTAAAGCCATGTTTGGCATTTCGAACCCATTTTTGCACATCTCTAAGCACTTTTAAACCATTTTTGGCCATTTCTAACCCATGCTTGCTCATCTCTAAGCAATTTTGAATGACATTTTTGGCCATTTCTAACCCATTTTTGCCGATCTCTACGAACTTTTAAGCCTTTTTTGGCCTTTTCTATCCCGTCTGCACATCTCTAACAATTTTGAAGCCATTTTTGGCCATTTCTAACTCATGTTTGCTCATCCCTAAGCAATTCTGAATTGCATTTTTCGCTGTTTCTATCCCATTTTTGCAGATCTCTACGAACTTTTATGCCTTTTTTGGCCTTTTCTATCCAGTTTGCACACCTCTAACCATTTTGAAGCCATTTTTGGCCATTTCTAACCCTTTTTTGCAAATCTCTAAGCACTTTAAAGCCATTTTTAGCATTTCTAACCCATTTTTGCAAATCTCTAAGCACTTTCAAGCCATTTTTAGCATTTCTAACCCATGTTTGCACATCTCTAAGCAATTTTGAATGGCATTTTTGGACGTTTCTAACCCATGTTTGCACATCTCTAAGCAATTTTGAATGGCATTTTTGGCCGTTTCTAACCCATTTTTGCAAATCCCTAAGCACTTTAAAGCCTTTTTTGGCTTTTTCTTTCCAGTTTGCACATCTCTACCCATTTCAAAGCCATTTTTGGCCATTTCTAACCCTTTTTTGCTAATGTCTAAGCACTTTAAAGCCATTTTGGCCATTTCTAACCAATTTTTGCAAATCCCAAAGCACTTTAAAGCCATTTTTGGCATTTGTAACCCATGTTTGCACATCTCTAAGCAATTTTGAATGGCATTTTTGGCCGTTTCTATCCCATTTTTGCAGATCTCTAAGCATTTTTAAGACTTTTTTGTCCTTTTCTATGCAGTTTGTGCATCTCTAACCATTTTGAAGCCATTTTTGGCCATTTCTAACCCTTTTTTGCTAATCTCTAAGCACTTTCAAGCCATTTTTAGCATTTCTAACCCATGTTTGCACATCTCGAAGCAATTTTGAATGGCATTTTTGGACGTTTCTAACCCATGTTTGCACATCTCTAAGCAATTTTGAATGGCATTTTTGGCCGTTTCTAACCCATTTTTGCAAATCCCTAAGCACTTTAAAGCCATTTTCAGCATTTCTAACTCGTTATTGCACATCTCTATGCACTTTTAAGCCATTTTGGCCATTCCTAACCCATTTTTGCACATCTCTAAGCACTTTTAAACCATTTTTGGTCCATTTCTAACCCATGTTTGCACATCTCTAAGCAATTTTGAATGGCATTTTTGGCCGTTTCTAACCATTTTTGCAAATCCCTAAGCACTTTAAAGCCATTTTTGGCATTTCTAACCCGTTTTTGGAAATCTCTAAGCACTTTAAAGCCATGTTTGGCATTTCGAACCCATTTTTGCACATCTCTAAGCACTTTTAAACCATTTTTGGCCATTTCTAACCCATTTTTGCCGATCTCTACGAACTTTTAAGCCTTTTTTGGCCTTTTCTATCCCGTCTGCACATCTCTAACAATTTTGAAGCCATTTTTGGCCATTTCTAACTCATGTTTGCTCATCCCTAAGCAATTCTGAATTGCATTTTTCGCTGTTTCTAACCCATTTTTGCAGATCTCTACGAACTTTTATGCCTTTTTTGGCCTTTTCTATCCAGTTTGCACATCTCTAACCATTTTGAAGCCATTTTTGGCCATTTCTAACCCTTTTTTGCAAATCTCTAAGCACCTTAAAGCCATTTTTAGCATTTCTAACCCATGTTTGCAAATCTCTAAGCACTTTCAAGCCATTTTTAGCATTTCTAACCCATGTTTGCACATCTCTAAGCAATTTTGAATGACATTTTTGGCCATTTCTAACCCATTTTTGCCGATCTCTACGAACTTTTAAGCCTTTTTTGGCCTTTTCTATCCCGTCTGCACATCTCTAACAATTATGAAGCCATTTTTGGCCATTTCTGACTCATGTTTGCTCATCCCTAAGCAATTCTGAATTGCATTTTTCGCTGTTTCTAACCCATTTTTGCAGATCTCTACGAACTTTTATGCCTTTTTTGGCCTTTTCTATCCAGTTTGCACACCTCTAACCATTTTGAAGCCATTTTTGGCCATTTCTAACCCTTTTTTGCAACTCTCTAAGCACTTTAAAGCCATTTTTAGCATTTCTAACCTATTTTTGCAAATCTCTAAGCACTTTCAAGCCATTTTTAGCATTTCTAACCCATGTTTGCACATCTCTAAGCAATTTTGAATGGCATTTTTGGACGTTTCTAACCCATGTTTGCACATCTCTAAGCAATTTTGAATGGCATTTTTGGCCGTTTCTAACCCATTTTTGCAAATCCCTAAGCACTTTAAAGCCATTTTTGGCATTTGTAACCCATGTTTGCACATCTCTAAGCAATTTTGAATGGCATTTTTGGCCGTTTCTATCCCATTTTTGCAGATCTCTAAGCATTTTTAAGACTTTTTTGTCCTTTTCTATGCAGTTTGTGCATCTCTAACCATTTTGAAGCCATTTTTGGCCATTTCTAACCCTTTTTTGCTAATCTCTAAGCACTTTCAAGCCATTTTTAGCATTTCTAACCCATGTTTGCACATCTCGAAGCAATTTTGAATGGCATTTTTGGACGTTTCTAACCCATGTTTGCACATCTCTAAGCAATTTTGAATGGCATTTTTGGCCGTTTCTAACCCATTTTTGCAAATCCCTAAGCACTTTAAAGCCATTTTCAGCATTTCTAACTCGTTATTGCACATCTCTATGCACTTTTAAGCCATTTTGGCCATTCCTAACCCATTTTTGCACATCTCTAAGCACTTTTAAACCATTTTTGGTCCATTTCTAACCCATGTTTGCACATCTCTAAGCAATTTTGAATGGCATTTTTGGCCGTTTCTAACCATTTTTGCAAATCCCTAAGCACTTTAAAGCCATTTTTGGCATTTCTAACCCGTTTTTGGAAATCTCTAAGCACTTTAAAGCTATGTTTGGCATTTCGAACCCATTTTTGCACATCTCTAAGCACTTTTAAACCATTTTTGGCCATTTCTAACCCATGCTTGCTCATCTCTAAGCAATTTTGAATGACATTTTTGGCCATTTCTAACCCATTTTTGCCGATCTCTACGAACTTTTAAGCCTTTTTTGGCCTTTTCTATCCCGTCTGCACATCTCTAACAATTTTGAAGCCATTTTTGGCCATTTCTAACTCATGTTTGCTCATCCCTAAGCAATTCTGAATTGCATTTTTCGCTGTTTCTAACCCATTTTTGCAGATCTCTACGAACTTTTATGCCTTTTTTGGCCTTTTCTATCCAGTTTGCACATCTCTAACCATTTTGAAGCCATTTTTGGCCATTTCTAACCCTTTTTTGCAAATCTCTAAGCACCTTAAAGCCATTTTTAGCATTTCTAACCCATGTTTGCAAATCTCTAAGCACTTTCAAGCCATTTTTAGCATTTCTAACCCATGTTTGCACATCTCTAAGCAATTTTGAATGACATTTTTGGCCATTTCTAACCCATTTTTGCCGATCTCTACGAACTTTTACGCCTTTTTTGGCCTTTTCTATCCCGTCTGCACATCTCTAACAATTATGAAGCCATTTTTGGCCATTTCTGACTCATGTTTGCTCATCCCTAAGCAATTCTGAATTGCATTTTTCGCTGTTTCTAACCCATTTTTGCAGATCTCTACGAACTTTTATGCCTTTTTTGGCCTTTTCTATCCAGTTTGCACACCTCTAACCATTTTGAAGCCATTTTTGGCCATTTCTAACCCTTTTTTGCAAATCTCTAAGCACTTTAAAGCCATTTTTAGCATTTCTAACCTATTTTTGCAAATCTCTAAGCACTTTCAAGCCATTTTTAGCATTTCTAACCCATGTTTGCACATCTCTAAGCAATTTTGAATGGCATTTTTGGACGTTTCTAACCCATGTTTGCACATCTCTAAGCAATTTTGAATGGCATTTTTGGCCGTTTCTAACCCATTTTTGCAAATCCCTAAGCACTTTAAAGCCTTTTTTGGCTTTTTCTTTCCAGTTTGCACATCTCTACCCATTTCAAAGCCATTTTTGGCCATTTCTAACCCTTTTTTGCTAATGTCTAAGCACTTTAAAGCCATTTTGGCAATTTCTAACCAATTTTTGCAAATCCCAAAGCACTTTAAAGCCATTTTTGGCATTTGTAACCCATGTTTGCACATCTCTAAGCAATTTTGAATGGCATTTTTGGCCGTTTCTAACCCATTGTTGCAGATCTCTAAGCATTTTTAAGACTTTTTTGTCCTTTTCTATGCAGTTTGTGCATCTCTAACCATTTTGAAGCCATTTTTGGCCATTTCTAACCCTTTTTTGCTAATCTCTAAGCACTTTCAAGCCATTTTTAGCATTTCTAACCCATGTTTGCACATCTCGAAGCAATTTTGAATGGCATTTTTGGACGTTTCTAACCCATTTTTGCAAATCCCTAAGCACTTTAAAGCCATTTTCAGCATTTCTAACTCGTTATTGCACATCTCTATGCACTTTTAAGCCATTTTGGCCATTCCTAACCCATTTTTGCACATCTCTAAGCAATTTTAAACCGTTTTTTGTCCATTTCTAACCCATGTTTGCACATCTCTAAGCAATTTTGAATGGCATTTTTGGCCGTTTCTAACCATTTTTGCAAATCCCTAAGCACTTTAAAGCCATTTTTGGCATTTCTAACCCGTTTTTGGAAATCTCTAAGCACTTTAAAGCCATGTTTGGCATTTCGAACCCATTTTTGCACATCTCTAAGCACTTTTAAACCATTTTTGGCCATTTCTAACCCATGCTTGCTCATCTCTAAGCAATTTTGAATGACATTTTTGGCCATTTCTAACCCATTTTTGCCGATCTCTACGAACTTTTAAGCCTTTTTTGGCCTTTTCTATCCCGTCTGCACATCTCTAACAATTTTGAAGCCATTTTTGGCCATTTCTAACTCATGTTTGCTCATCCCTAAGCAATTCTGAATTGCATTTTTCGCTGTTTCTAACCCATTTTTGCAGATCTCTACGAACTTTTATGCCTTTTTTGGCCTTTTCTATCCAGTTTGCACATCTCTAACCATTTTGAAGCCATTTTTGGCCATTTCTAACCCTTTTTTGCAAATCTCTAAGCACCTTAAAGCCATTTTTAGCATTTCTAACCCATGTTTGCAAATCTCTAAGCACTTTCAAGCCATTTTTAGCATTTCTAACCCATGTTTGCACATCTCTAAGCAATTTTGAATGGCATTTTTGGACGTTTCTAACCCATGTTTGCACATCTCTAAGCAATTTTGAATGGCATTTTTGGCCGTTTCTAACCCATTTTTGCAAATCCCTAAGCACTTTAAAGCCTTTTTTGGCTTTTTCTTTCCAGTTTGCACATCTCTACCCATTTCAAAGCCATTTTTGGCCATTTCTAACCCTTTTTTGCTAATGTCTAAGCACTTTAAAGCCATTTTGGCCATTTCTAACCAATTTTTGCAAATCCCAAAGCACTTTAAAGCCATTTTTGGCATTTGTAACCCATGTTTGCACATCTCTAAGCAATTTTGAATGGCATTTTTGGCCGTTTCTAACCCATTGTTGCAGATCTCTAAGCATTTTTAAGACTTTTTTGTCCTTTTCTATGCAGTTTGTGCATCTCTAACCATTTTGAAGCCATTTTTGGCCATTTCTAACCCTTTTTTGCTAATCTCTAAGCACTTTCAAGCCATTTTTAGCATTTCTAACCCATGTTTGCACATCTCGAAGCAATTTTGAATGGCATTTTTGGACGTTTCTAACCCATTTTTGCAAATCCCTAAGCACTTTAAAGCCATTTTCAGCATTTCTAACTCGTTATTGCACATCTCTATGCACTTTTAAGCCATTTTGGCCATTCCTAACCCATTTTTGCACATCTCTAAGCAATTTTAAACCGTTTTTTGTCCATTTCTAACCCATGTTTGCACATCTCTAAGCAATTTTGAATGGCATTTTTGGCCGTTTCTAACCATTTTTGCAAATCCCTAAGCACTTTAAAGCCATTTTTGGCATTTCTAACCCGTTTTTGGAAATCTCTAAGCACTTTAAAGCCATGTTTGGCATTTCGAACCCATTTTTGCACATCTCTAAGCACTTTTAAACCATTTTTGGCCATTTCTAACCCATGCTTGCTCATCTCTAAGCAATTTTGAATGACATTTTTGGCCATTTCTAACCCATTTTTGCCGATCTCTACGAACTTTTAAGCCTTTTTTGGCCTTTTCTATCCCGTCTGCACATCTCTAACAATTTTGAAGCCATTTTTGGCCATTTCTAACTCATGTTTGCTCATCCCTAAGCAATTCTGAATTGCATTTTTCGCTGTTTCTAACCCATTTTTACAGATCTCTACGAACTTTTATGCCTTTTTTGGCCTTTTCTATCCAGTTTGCACATCTCTAACCATTTTGAAGCCATTTTTGGCCATTTCTAACCCTTTTTTGCAAATCTCTAAGCACTTTAAAGCCATTTTTAGCATTTCTAACCTATTTTTGCAAATCTCTAAGCACTTTCAAGCCATTTTTAGCATTTCTAACCCATGTTTGCACATCTCTAAGCAATTTTGAATGGCATTTTTGGACGTTTCTAACCCATGTTTGCACATCTCTAAGCAATTTTGAATGGCATTTTTGGCCGTTTCTAACCCATTTTTGCAAATCCCTAAGCACTTTAAAGCCTTTTTTGGCTTTTTCTTTCCAGTTTGCACATCTCTACCCATTTCAAAGCCATTTTTGGCCATTTCTAACCCTTTTTTGCTAATGTCTAAGCACTTTAAAGCCATTTTGGCCATTTCTAACCAATTTTTGCAAATCCCAAAGCACTTTAAAGCCATTTTTGGCATTTGTAACCCATGTTTGCACATCTCTAAGCAATTTTGAATGGCATTTTTGGCCGTTTCTAACACATTGTTGCAGATCTCTAAGCATTTTTAAGACTTTTTTGTCCTTTTCTATGCAGTTTGTGCATCTCTAACCATTTTGAAGCCATTTTTGGCCATTTCTAACCCTTTTTTGCTAATCTCTAAGCACTTTCAAGCCATTTTTAGCATTTCTAACCCATGTTTGCACATCTCGAAGCAATTTTGAATGGCATTTTTGGACGTTTCTAACCCATTTTTGCAAATCCCTAAGCACTTTAAAGCCATTTTCAGCATTTCTAACTCGTTATTGCACATCTCTATGCACTTTTAAGCCATTTTGGCCATTCCTAACCCATTTTTGCACATCTCTAAGCACTTTTAAACCATTTTTGGTCCATTTCTAACCCATGTTTGCACATCTCTAAGCAATTTTGAATGGCATTTTTGGCCGTTTCTAACCATTTTTGCAAATCCCTAAGCACTTTAAAGCCATTTTTGGCATTTCTAACCCGTTTTTGGAAATCTCTAAGCACTTTAAAGCCATGTTTGGCATTTCGAACCCATTTTTGCACATCTCTAAGCACTTTTAAACCATTTTTGGCCATTTCTAACCCATGCTTGCTCATCTCTAAGCAATTTTGAATGACATTTTTGGCCATTTCTAACCCATTTTTGCCGATCTCTACGAACTTTTAAGCCTTTTTTGGCCTTTTCTATCCCGTCTGCACATCTCTAACAATTTTGAAGCCATTTTTGGCCATTTCTAACTCATGTTTGCTCATCCCTAAGCAATTCTGAATTGCATTTTTCGCTGTTTCTATCCCATTTTTGCAGATCTCTACGAACTTTTATGCCTTTTTTGGCCTTTTCTATCCAGTTTGCACATCTCTAACCATTTTGAAGCCATTTTTGGCCATTTCTAACCCTTTTTTGCAAATCTCTAAGCACTTTAAAGCCATTTTTAGCATTTCTAACCTATTTTTGCAAATCTCTAAGCACTTTCAAGCCATTTTTAGCATTTCTAACCCATGTTTGCACATCTCTAAGCAATTTTGAATGGCATTTTTGGACGTTTCTAACCCATGTTTGCACATCTCTAAGCAATTTTGAATGGCATTTTTGGCCGTTTCTAACCCATTTTTGCAAATCCCTAAGCACTTTAAAGCCTTTTTTGGCTTTTTCTTTCCAGTTTGCACATCTCTACCCATTTCAAAGCCATTTTTGGCCATTTCTAACCCTTTTTTGCTAATGTCTAAGCACTTTAAAGCCATTTTGGCCATTTCTAACCAATTTTTGCAAATCCCAAAGCACTTTAAAGCCATTTTTGGCATTTGTAACCCATGTTTGCACATCTCTAAGCAATTTTGAATGGCATTTTTGGCCGTTTCTAACACATTGTTGCAGATCTCTAAGCATTTTTAAGACTTTTTTGTCCTTTTCTATGCAGTTTGTGCATCTCTAACCATTTTGAAGCCATTTTTGGCCATTTCTAACCCTTTTTTGCTAATCTCTAAGCACTTTCAAGCCATTTTTAGCATTTCTAACCCATGTTTGCACATCTCGAAGCAATTTTGAATGGCATTTTTGGACGTTTCTAACCCATTTTTGCAAATCCCTAAGCACTTTAAAGCCATTTTCAGCATTTCTAACTCGTTATTGCACATCTCTATGCACTTTTAAGCCATTTTGGCCATTCCTAACCCATTTTTGCACATCTCTAAGCACTTTTAAACCATTTTTGGTCCATTTCTAACCCATGTTTGCACATCTCTAAGCAATTTTGAATGGCATTTTTGGCCGTTTCTAACCATTTTTGCAAATCCCTAAGCACTTTAAAGCCATTTTTGGCATTTCTAACCCGTTTTTGGAAATCTCTAAGCACTTTAAAGCCATGTTTGGCATTTCGAACCCATTTTTGCACATCTCTAAGCACTTTTAAACCATTTTTGGCCATTTCTAACCCATGCTTGCTCATCTCTAAGCAATTTTGAATGACATTTTTGGCCATTTCTAACCCATTTTTGCCGATCTCTACGAACTTTTAAGCCTTTTTTGGCCTTTTCTATCCCGTCTGCACATCTCTAACAATTTTGAAGCCATTTTTGGCCATTTCTAACTCATGTTTGCTCATCCCTAAGCAATTCTGAATTGCATTTTTCGCTGTTTCTATCCCATTTTTGCAGATCTCTACGAACTTTTATGCCTTTTTTGGCCTTTTCTATCCAGTTTGCACATCTCTAACCATTTTGAAGCCATTTTTGGCCATTTCTAACCCTTTTTTGCAAATCTCTAAGCACTTTAAAGCCATTTTTAGCATTTCTAACCCATTTTTGCAAATCTCTAAGCACTTTCAAGCCATTTTTCGCATTTCTAACCCATGTTTGCACATCTCTAAGCAATTTTGAATGGCATTTTTGGACGTTTCTAACCCTTGTTTGCACATCTCTAAGCAATTTTGAATGGCATTTTTGGCCGTTTCTAACCCATTTTTGCAAATCCCTAAGCACTTTAAAGCCTTTTTTGGCTTTTTCTTTCCAGTTTGCACATCTCTACCCATTTCAAAGCCATTTTTGGCCATTTCTAACCCTTTTTTGCTAATGTCTAAGCACTTTAAAGCCATTTTGGCCATTTCTAACCAATTTTTGCAAATCCCAAAGCACTTTAAAGCCATTTTTGGCATTTGTAACCCATGTTTGCACATCTCTAAGCAATTTTGAATGGCATTTTTAGCCGTTTCTAACCCATTGTTGCAGATCTCTAAGTATTTTTAAGACTTTTTTGTCCTTTTCTATGCAGTTTGTGCATCTCTAACCATTTTGAAGCCATTTTTGGCCATTTCTAACCCTTTTTTGCTAATGTCTAAGCACTTTCAAGCCATTTTTAGCATTTCTAACCCATGTTTGCACATCTCGAAGCAATTTTGAATGGCATTTTTGGCCGTTTCTAACCATTTTTGCAAATCCCTAAGCACTTTAAAGCCATTTTTGGCATTTCTAACCCGTTTTTGGAAATCTCTAAGCACTTTAAAGCCATGTTTGGCATTTCAACCCATTTTTGCACATCTCTAAGCACTTTTAAACCATTTTTGGCCATTTCTAACCCATGCTTGCTCATCTCTAAGCAATTTTGAATGACATTTTTGGCCATTTCTAACCCATTTTTGCCGATCTCTACGAACTTTTAAGCCTTTTTTGGCCTTTTCTATCCCGTCTGCACATCTCTAACAATTTTGAAGCCATTTTTGGCCATTTCTAACTCATGTTTGCTCATCCCTAAGCAATTCTGAATTGCATTTTTCGCTGTTTCTAACCCATTTTTGCAGATCTCTATGAACTTTTATGCCTTTTTTGGCCTTTTCTATCCAGTTTGCACATCTCTAACCATTTTGAAGCCATTTTTGGCCATTTCTAACCCTTTTTTGCAAATCTCTAAGCACTTTAAAGCCATTTTTAGCATTTCTAACCCATTTTTGCAAATCTCTAAGCACTTTCAAGCCATTTTTAGCATTTCTAACCCATGTTTGCACATCTCTAAGCAATTTTGAATGGCATTTTTGGACGTTTCTAACCCATGTTTGCACATCTCTAAGCAATTTTGAATGGCATTTTTGGCCGTTTCTAACCCATTTTTGCAAATCCCTAAGCACTTTAAAGCCTTTTTTGGCTTTTTCTTTCCAGTTTGCACATCTCTACCCATTTCAAAGCCATTTTTGGCCATTTCTAACCCTTTTTTGCTAATGTCTAAGCACTTTAAAGCCATTTTGGCCATTTCTAACCAATTTTTGCAAATCCCAAAGCACTTTAAAGCCATTTTTGGCATTTGTAACCCATGTTTGCACATCTCTAAGCAATTTTGAATGGCATTTTTGGACGTTTCTAACCCATTGTTGCAGATCTCTAAGCATTTTTAAGACTTTTTTGTCCTTTTCTATGCAGTTTGTGCATCTCTAACCATTTTGAAGCCATTTTTGGCCATTTCTAACCCTTTTTTGCTAATCTCTAAGCACTTTCAAGCCATTTTTAGCATTTCTAACCCATGTTTGCACATCTCGAAGCAATTTTGAATGGCATTTTTGGACGTTTCTAACCCATTTTTGCAAATCCCTAAGCACTTTAAAGCCATTTTCAGCATTTCTAACTCGTTATTGCACATCTCTATGCACTTTTAAGCCATTTTGGCCATTCCTAACCCATTTTTGCACATCTCTAAGCACTTTTAAACCATTTTTGGTCCATTTCTAACCCATGTTTGCACATCTCTAAGCAATTTTGAATGGCATTTTTGGCCGTTTCTAACCATTTTTGCAAATCCCTAAGCACTTTAAAGCCATTTTTGGCATTTCTAACCCGTTTTTGGAAATCTCTAAGCACTTTAAAGCCATGTTTGGCATTTCGAACCCATTTTTGCACATCTCTAAGCACTTTTAAACCATTTTTGGCCATTTCTAACCCATGCTTGCTCATCTCTAAGCAATTTTGAATGACATTTTTGGCCATTTCTAACCCATTTTTGCCGATCTCTACGAACTTTTAAGCCTTTTTTGGCCTTTTCTATCCCGTCTGCACATCTCTAACAATTTTGAAGCCATTTTTGGCCATTTCTAACTCATGTTTGCTCATCCCTAAGCAATTCTGAATTGCATTTTTCGCTGTTTCTATCCCATTTTTGCAGATCTCTACGAACTTTTATGCCTTTTTTGGCCTTTTCTATCCAGTTTGCACATCTCTAACCATTTTGAAGCCATTTTTGGCCATTTCTAACCCTTTTTTGCAAATCTCTAAGCACTTTAAAGCCATTTTTAGCATTTCTAACCCATTTTTGCAAATCTCTAAGCACTTTCAAGCCATTTTTCGCATTTCTAACCCATGTTTGCACATCTCTAAGCAATTTTGAATGGCATTTTTGGACGTTTCTAACCCTTGTTTGCACATCTCTAAGCAATTTTGAATGGCATTTTTGGCCGTTTCTAACCCATTTTTGCAAATCCCTAAGCACTTTAAAGCCTTTTTTGGCTTTTTCTTTCCAGTTTGCACATCTCTACCCATTTCAAAGCCATTTTTGGCCATTTCTAACCCTTTTTTGCTAATGTCTAAGCACTTTAAAGCCATTTTGGCCATTTCTAACCAATTTTTGCAAATCCCAAAGCACTTTAAAGCCATTTTTGGCATTTGTAACCCATGTTTGCACATCTCTAAGCAATTTTGAATGGCATTTTTAGCCGTTTCTAACCCATTGTTGCAGATCTCTAAGTATTTTTAAGACTTTTTTGTCCTTTTCTATGCAGTTTGTGCATCTCTAACCATTTTGAAGCCATTTTTGGCCATTTCTAACCCTTTTTTGCTAATGTCTAAGCACTTTCAAGCCATTTTTAGCATTTCTAACCCATGTTTGCACATCTCGAAGCAATTTTGAATGGCATTTTTGGCCGTTTCTAACCATTTTTGCAAATCCCTAAGCACTTTAAAGCCATTTTTGGCATTTCTAACCCGTTTTTGGAAATCTCTAAGCACTTTAAAGCCATGTTTGGCATTTCAACCCATTTTTGCACATCTCTAAGCACTTTTAAACCATTTTTGGCCATTTCTAACCCATGCTTGCTCATCTCTAAGCAATTTTGAATGACATTTTTGGCCATTTCTAACCCATTTTTGCCGATCTCTACGAACTTTTAAGCCTTTTTTGGCCTTTTCTATCCCGTCTGCACATCTCTAACAATTTTGAAGCCATTTTTGGCCATTTCTAACTCATGTTTGCTCATCCCTAAGCAATTCTGAATTGCATTTTTCGCTGTTTCTAACCCATTTTTGCAGATCTCTATGAACTTTTATGCCTTTTTTGGCCTTTTCTATCCAGTTTGCACATCTCTAACCATTTTGAAGCCATTTTTGGCCATTTCTAACCCTTTTTTGCAAATCTCTAAGCACTTTAAAGCCATTTTTAGCATTTCTAACCCATTTTTGCAAATCTCTAAGCACTTTCAAGCCATTTTTAGCATTTCTAACCCATGTTTGCACATCTCTAAGCAATTTTGAATGGCATTTTTGGACGTTTCTAACCCATGTTTGCACATCTCTAAGCAATTTTGAATGGCATTTTTGGCCGTTTCTAACCCATTTTTGCAAATCCCTAAGCACTTTAAAGCCTTTTTTGGCTTTTTCTTTCCAGTTTGCACATCTCTACCCATTTCAAAGCCATTTTTGGCCATTTCTAACCCTTTTTTGCTAATGTCTAAGCACTTTAAAGCCATTTTGGCCATTTCTAACCAATTTTTGCAAATCCCAAAGCACTTTAAAGCCATTTTTGGCATTTGTAACCCATGTTTGCACATCTCTAAGCAATTTTGAATGGCATTTTTGGACGTTTCTAACCCATTGTTGCAGATCTCTAAGCATTTTTAAGACTTTTTTGTCCTTTTCTATGCAGTTTGTGCATCTCTAACCATTTTGAAGCCATTTTTGGCCATTTCTAACCCTTTTTTGCTAATCTCTAAGCACTTTCAAGCCATTTTTAGCATTTCTAACCCATGTTTGCACATCTCGAAGCAATTTTGAATGGCATTTTTGGACGTTTCTAACCCATTTTTGCAAATCCCTAAGCACTTTAAAGCCATTTTCAGCATTTCTAACTCGTTATTGCACATCTCTATGCACTTTTAAGCCATTTTGGCCATTCCTAACCCATTTTTGCACATCTCTAAGCACTTTTAAACCATTTTTTGTCCATTTCTAACCCATGTTTGCACATCTCTAAGCAATTTTGAATGGCATTTTTGGCCGTTTCTAACCATTTTTGCAAATCCCTAAGCACTTTAAAGCCATTTTTGGCATTTCTAACCCGTTTTTGGAAATCTCTAAGCACTTTAAAGCCATGTTTGGCATTTCGAACCCATTTTTGCACATCTCTAAGCACTTTTAAACCATTTTTGGCCATTTCTAACCCATGCTTGCTCATCTCTAAGCAATTTTGAATGACATTTTTGGCCATTTCTAACCCATTTTTGCCGATCTCTACGAACTTTTAAGCCTTTTTTGGCCTTTTCTATCCCGTCTGCACATCTCTAACAATTTTGAAGCCATTTTTGGCCATTTCTAACTCATGTTTGCTCATCCCTAAGCAATTCTGAATTGCATTTTTCGCTGTTTCTATCCCATTTTTGCAGATCTCTACGAACTTTTATGCCTTTTTTGGCCTTTTCTATCCAGTTTGCACATCTCTAACCATTTTGAAGCCATTTTTGGCCATTTCTAACCCTTTTTTTGCAAATCTCTAAGCACTTTAAAGCCATTTTTAGCATTTCTAACCCATTTTTGCAAATCTCTAAGCACTTTCAAGCCATTTTTAGCATTTCTAACCCATGTTTGCACATCTCTAAGCAATTTTGAATGGCATTTTTGGACGTTTCTAACCCTTGTTTGCACATCTCTAAGCAATTTTGAATGGCATTTTTGGCCGTTTCTAACCCATTTTTGCAAATCCCTAAGCACTTTAAAGCCTTTTTTGGCTTTTTCTTTCCAGTTTGCACATCTCTACCCATTTCAAAGCCATTTTTGGCCATTTCTAACCCTTTTTTGCTAATGTCTAAGCACTTTAAAGCCATTTTGGCCATTTCTAACCAATTTTTGCAAATCCCAAAGCACTTTAAAGCCATTTTTGGCATTTGTAACCCATGTTTGCACATCTCTAAGCAATTTTGAATGGCATTTTTGGCCGTTTCTATCCCATTTTTGCAGATCTCTAAGCATTTTTAAGACTTTTTTGTCCTTTTCTATGCAGTTTGTGCATCTCTAACCATTTTGAAGCCATTTTTGGCCATTTCTAACCCTTTTTTG
Organism: Lathamus discolor; assembly: GCF_037157495.1. Lineage (NCBI taxonomy): Eukaryota > Metazoa > Chordata > Aves > Psittaciformes > Psittacidae > Lathamus > Lathamus discolor. The sequence goes on from NC_088908.1 coordinate 30,143,094, forward strand.
CTAATCTCTAAGCACTTTCAAGCCATTTTTAGCATTTCTAACCCATGTTTGCACATCTCGAAGCAATTTTGAATGGCATTTTTGGACGTTTCTAACCCATGTTTGCACATCTCTAAGCAATTTTGAATGGCATTTTTGGCCGTTTCTAACCCATTTTTGCAAATCCCTAAGCACTTTAAAGCCATTTTCAGCATTTCTAACTCGTTATTGCACATCTCTATGCACTTTTAAGCCATTTTGGCCATTCCTAACCCATTTTTGCACATCTCTAAGCACTTTTAAACCATTTTTGGTCCATTTCTAACCCATGTTTGCACATCTCGAAGCAATTTTGAATGGCATTTTTGGCCGTTTCTAACCATTTTTGCAAATCCCTAAGCACTTTAAAGCCATTTTTGGCATTTCTAACCCGTTTTTGGAAATCTCTAAGCACTTTAAAGCCATGTTTGGCATTTCAACCCATTTTTGCACATCTCTAAGCACTTTTAAACCATTTTTGGCCATTTCTAACCCATGCTTGCTCATCTCTAAGCAATTTTGAATGACATTTTTGGCCATTTCTAAGCCATTTTTGCCGATCTCTACGAACTTTTAAGCCTTTTTTGGCCTTTTCTATCCCATCTGCACATCTCTAACAATTTTGAAGCCATTTTTGGCCATTTCTAACTCATGTTTGCTCATCCCTAAGCAATTCTGAATTGCATTTTTCGCTGTTTCTATCCCATTTTTGCAGATCTCTATGAACTTTTATGCCTTTTTTGGCCTTTTCTATCCAGTTTGCACATCTCTAACCATTTTGAAGCCATTTTTGGCCATTTCTAACCCTTTTTTGCAAATCTCTAAGCACTTTAAAGCCATTTTTAGCATTTCTAACCCATTTTTGCAAATCTCTAAGCACTTTCAAGCCATTTTTAGCATTTCTAACCCATGTTTGCACATCTCTAAGCAATTTTGAATGGCATTTTTGGACGTTTCTAACCCATGTTTGCACATCTCTAAGCAATTTTGAATGGCATTTTTGGCCGTTTCTAACCCATTTTTGCAAATCCCTAAGCACTTTAAAGCCTTTTTTGGCTTTTTCTTTCCAGTTTGCACATCTCTACCCATTTCAAAGCCATTTTTGGCCATTTCTAACCCTTTTTTGCTAATGTCTAAGCACTTTAAAGCCATTTTGGCCATTTCTAACCAATTTTTGCAAATCCCAAAGCACTTTAAAGCCATTTTTGGCATTTGTAACCCATGTTTGCACATCTCTAAGCAATTTTGAATGGCATTTTTGGACGTTTCTAACCCATTGTTGCAGATATCTAAGCATTTTTAAGACTTTTTTGTCCTTTTCTATGCAGTTTGTGCATCTCTAACCATTTTGAAGCCATTTTTGGCCATTTCTAACCCTTTTTTGCTAATCTCTAAGCACTTTCAAGCCATTTTTAGCATTTCTAACCCATGTTTGCACATCTCGAAGCAATTTTGAATGGCATTTTTGGACGTTTCTAACCCATTTTTGCAAATCCCTAAGCACTTTAAAGCCATTTTCAGCATTTCTAACTCGTTATTGCACATCTCTATGCACTTTTAAGCCATTTTGGCCATTCCTAACCCATTTTTGCACATCTCTAAGCACTTTTAAACCATTTTTTGTCCATTTCTAACCCATGTTTGCACATCTCTAAGCAATTTTGAATGGCATTTTTGGCCGTTTCTAACCATTTTTGCAAATCCCTAAGCACTTTAAAGCCTTTTTTGGCATTTCTAACCCGTTTTTGGAAATCTCTAAGCACTTTAAAGCCATGTTTGGCATTTCGAACCCATTTTTGCACATCTCTAAGCACTTTTAAACCATTTTTGGCCATTTCTAACCCATGCTTGCTCATCTCTAAGCAATTTTGAATGACATTTTTGGCCATTTCTAACCCATTTTTGCCGATCTCTACGAACTTTTAAGCCTTTTTTGGCCTTTTCTATCCCGTCTGCACATCTCTAACAATTTTGAAGCCATTTTTGGCCATTTCTAACTCATGTTTGCTCATCCCTAAGCAATTCTGAATTGCATTTTTCGCTGTTTCTATCCCATTTTTGCAGATCTCTACGAACTTTTATGCCTTTTTTGGCCTTTTCTATCCAGTTTGCACATCTCTAACCATTTTGAAGCCATTTTTGGCCATTTCTAACCCTTTTTTTGCAAATCTGTAAGCACTTTAAAGCCATTTTTAGCATTTCTAACCCATTTTTGCAAATCTCTAAGCACTTTCAAGCCATTTTTAGCATTTCTAACCCATGTTTGCACATCTCTAAGCAATTTTGAATGGCATTTTTGGACGTTTCTAACCCTTGTTTGCACATCTCTAAGCAATTTTGAATGGCATTTTTGGCCGTTTCTAACCCATTTTTGCAAATCCCTAAGCACTTTAAAGCCTTTTTTGGCTTTTTCTTTCCAGTTTGCACATCTCTACCCATTTCAAAGCCATTTTTGGCCATTTCTAACCCTTTTTTGCTAATGTCTAAGCACTTTAAAGCCATTTTGGCCATTTCTAACCAATTTTTGCAAATCCCAAAGCACTTTAAAGCCATTTTTGGCATTTGTAACCCATGTTTGCACATCTCTAAGCAATTTTGAATGGCATTTTTGGCCGTTTCTATCCCATTTTTGCAGATCTCTAAGCATTTTTAAGACTTTTTTGTCCTTTTCTATGCAGTTTGTGCATCTCTAACCATTTTGAAGCCATTTTTGGCCATTTCTAACCCTTTTTTGCTAATCTCTAAGCACTTTCAAGCCATTTTTAGCATTTCTAACCCATGTTTGCACATCTCTAAGCAATTTTGAATGGCATTTTTGGACGTTTCTAACCCATGTTTGCACATCTCTAAGCAATTTTGAATGGCATTTTTGGCCGTTTCTAACCCATTTTTGCAAATCCCTAAGCACTTTAAAGCCATTTTCAGCATTTCTAACTCGTTATTGCACATCTCTATGCACTTTTAAGCCATTTTGGCCATTCCTAACCCATTTTTGCACATCTCTAAGCACTTTTAAACCATTTTTGGTCCATTTCTAACCCATGTTTGCACATCTCTAAGCAATTTTGAATGGCATTTTTGGCCGTTTCTAACCATTTTTGCAAATCCCTAAGCACTTTAAAGCCATTTTTGGCATTTCTAACCCGTTTTTGGAAATCTCTAAGCACTTTAAAGCCATGTTTGGCATTTCGAACCCATTTTTGCACATCTCTAAGCACTTTTAAACCATTTTTGGCCATTTCTAACCCATGCTTGCTCATCTCTAAGCAATTTTGAATGACATTTTTGGCCATTTCTAACCCATTTTTGCCGATCTCTACGAACTTTTAAGCCTTTTTTGGCCTTTTCTATCCCGTCTGCACATCTCTAACAATTTTGAAGCCATTTTTGGCCATTTCTAACTCATGTTTGCTCATCCCTAAGCAATTCTGAATTGCATTTTTCGCTGTTTCTAACCCATTTTTGCAGATCTCTACGAACTTTTATGCCTTTTTTGGCCTTTTCTATCCAGTTTGCACATCTCTAACCATTTTGAAGCCATTTTTGGCCATTTCTAACCCTTTTTTGCAAATCTCTAAGCACTTTAAAGCCATTTTTAGCATTTCTAACCCATGTTTGCAAATCTCTAAGCACTTTCAAGCCATTTTTAGCATTTCTAACCCATGTTTGCACATCTCTAAGCAATTTTGAATTACATTTTTGGCCATTTCTAACCCATTTTTGCCGATCTCTACGAACTTTTAAGCCTTTTTTGGCCTTTTCTATCCCGTCTGCACATCTCTAACAATTATGAAGCCATTTTTGGCCATTTCTAACTCATGTTTGCTCATCCCTAAGCAATTCTGAATTGCATTTTTCGCTGTTTCTAACCCATTTTTGCAGATCTCTACGAACTTTTATGCCTTTTTTGGCCTTTTCTATCCAGTTTGCACACCTCTAACCATTTTGAAGCCATTTTTGGCCATTTCTAACCTTTTTTTGCAAATCTCTAAGCACTTTAAAGCCATTTTTAGCATTTCTAACCTATTTTTGCAAATCTCTAAGCACTTTCAAGCCATTTTTAGCATTTCTAACCCATGTTTGCACATCTCTAAGCAATTTTGAATGGCATTTTTGGACGTTTCTAACCCATGTTTGCACATCTCTAAGCAATTTTGAATGGCATTTTTGGCCGTTTCTAACCCATTTTTGCAAATCCCTAAGCACTTTAAAGCCTTTTTTGGCTTTTTCTTTCCAGTTTGCACATCTCTACCCATTTCAAAGCCATTTTTGGCCATTTCTAACCCTTTTTTGCTAATGTCTAAGCACTTTAAAGCCATTTTGGCCATTTCTAACCAATTTTTGCAAATCCCAAAGCACTTTAAAGCCATTTTTGGCATTTGTAACCCATGTTTGCACATCTCTAAGCAATTTTGAATGGCATTTTTGGCCGTTTCTAACCCATTGTTGCAGATCTCTAAGCATTTTTAAGACTTTTTTGTCCTTTTCTATGCAGTTTGTGCATCTCTAACCATTTTGAAGCCATTTTTGGCCATTTCTAACCCTTTTTTGCTAATCTCTAAGCACTTTCAAGCCATTTTTAGCATTTCTAACCCATGTTTGCACATCTCGAAGCAATTTTGAATGGCATTTTTGGCCGTTTCTAACCCATTTTTGCAAATCCCTAAGCACTTTAAAGCCATTTTCAGCATTTCTAACTCGTTATTGCACATCTCTATGCACTTTTAAGCCATTTTGGCCATTCCTAACCCATTTTTGCACATCTCTAAGCACTTTTAAACCATTTTTGGTCCATTTCTAACCCATGTTTGCACATCTCTAAGCAATTTTGAATGGCATTTTTGGCCGTTTCTAACCATTTTTGCAAATCCCTAAGCACTTTAAAGCCATTTTTGGCATTTCTAACCCGTTTTTGGAAATCTCTAAGCACTTTAAAGCCATGTTTGGCATTTCGAACCCATTTTTGCACATCTCTAAGCACTTTTAAACCATTTTTGGCCATTTCTAACCCATGCTTGCTCATCTCTAAGCAATTTTGAATGACATTTTTGGCCATTTCTAACCCATTTTTGCCGATCTCTACGAACTTTTAAGCCTTTTTTGGCCTTTTCTATCCCGTCTGCACATCTCTAACAATTTTGAAGCCATTTTTGGCCATTTCTAACTCATGTTTGCTCATCCCTAAGCAATTCTGAATTGCATTTTTCGCTGTTTCTATCCCATTTTTGCAGATCTCTACGAACTTTTATGCCTTTTTTGGCCTTTTCTATCCAGTTTGCACATCTCTAACCATTTTGAAGCCATTTTTGGCCATTTCTAACCCTTTTTTGCAAATCTCTAAGCACTTTAAAGCCATTTTTAGCATTTCTAACCCATTTTTGCAAATCTCTAAGCACTTTCAAGCCATTTTTCGCATTTCTAACCCATGTTTGCACATCTCTAAGCAATTTTGAATGGCATTTTTGGACGTTTCTAACCCATGTTTGCACATCTCTAAGCAATTTTGAATGGCATTTTTGGCCGTTTCTAACCCATTTTTGCAAATCCCTAAGCACTTTAAAGCCTTTTTTGGCTTTTTCTTTCCAGTTTGCACATCTCTACCCATTTCAAAGCCATTTTTGGCCATTTCTAACCCTTTTTTGCTAATGTCTAAGCACTTTAAAGCCATTTTGGCCATTTCTAACCAATTTTTGCAAATCCCAAAGCACTTTAAAGCCATTTTTGGCATTTGTAACCCATGTTTGCACATCTCTAAGCAATTTTGAATGGCATTTTTGGACGTTTCTAACCCATTGTTGCAAATCCCTAAGCACTTTAAAGCCATTTTCAGCATTTCTAACTCGTTATTGCACATCTCTATGCACTTTTAAGCCATTTTGGCCATTCCTAACCCATTTTTGCACATCTCTAAGCACTTTTAAACCATTTTTTGTCCATTTCTAACCCATGTTTGCACATCTCTAAGCAATTTTGAATGGCATTTTTGGCCGTTTCTAACCATTTTTGCAAATCCCTAAGCACTTTAAAGCCTTTTTTGGCATTTCTAACCCGTTTTTGGAAATCTCTAAGCACTTTAAAGCCATGTTTGGCATTTCGAACCCATTTTTGCACATCTCTAAGCACTTTTAAACCATTTTTGGCCATTTCTAACCCATGCTTGCTCATCTCTAAGCAATTTTGAATGACATTTTTGGCCATTTCTAACCCATTTTTGCCGATCTCTACGAACTTTTAAGCCTTTTTTGGCCTTTTCTATCCCGTCTGCACATCTCTAACAATTTTGAAGCCATTTTTGGCCATTTCTAACTCATGTTTGCTCATCCCTAAGCAATTCTGAATTGCATTTTTCGCTGTTTCTATCCCATTTTTGCAGATCTCTACGAACTTTTATGCCTTTTTTGGCCTTTTCTATCCAGTTTGCACATCTCTAACCATTTTGAAGCCATTTTTGGCCATTTCTAACCCTTTTTTTGCAAATCTCTAAGCACTTTAAAGCCATTTTTAGCATTTCTAACCCATTTTTGCAAATCTCTAAGCACTTTCAAGCCATTTTTAGCATTTCTAACCCATGTTTGCACATCTCTAAGCAATTTTGAATGGCATTTTTGGACGTTTCTAACCCTTGTTTGCACATCTCTAAGCAATTTTGAATGGCATTTTTGGCCGTTTCTAACCCATTTTTGCAAATCCCTAAGCACTTTAAAGCCTTTTTTGGCTTTTTCTTTCCAGTTTGCACATCTCTACCCATTTCAAAGCCATTTTTGGCCATTTCTAACCCTTTTTTGCTAATGTCTAAGCACTTTAAAGCCATTTTGGCCATTTCTAACCAATTTTTGCAAATCCCAAAGCACTTTAAAGCCATTTTTGGCATTTGTAACCCATGTTTGCACATCTCTAAGCAATTTTGAATGGCATTTTTGGCCGTTTCTATCCCATTTTTGCAGATCTCTAAGCATTTTTAAGACTTTTTTGTCCTTTTCTATGCAGTTTGTGCATCTCTAACCATTTTGAAGCCATTTTTGGCCATTTCTAACCCTTTTTTGCTAATCTCTAAGCACTTTCAAGCCATTTTTAGCATTTCTAACCCATGTTTGCACATCTCGAAGCAATTTTGAATGGCATTTTTGGACGTTTCTAACCCATGTTTGCACATCTCTAAGCAATTTTGAATGGCATTTTTGGCCGTTTCTAACCCATTTTTGCAAATCCCTAAGCACTTTAAAGCCATTTTCAGCATTTCTAACTCGTTATTGCACATCTCTATGCACTTTTAAGCCATTTTGGCCATTCCTAACCCATTTTTGCACATCTCTAAGCACTTTTAAACCATTTTTGGTCCATTTCTAACCCATGTTTGCACATCTCTAAGCAATTTTGAATGGCATTTTTGGCCGTTTCTAACCATTTTTGCAAATCCCTAAGCACTTTAAAGCCATTTTTGGCATTTCTAACCCGTTTTTGGAAATCTCTAAGCACTTTAAAGCCATGTTTGGCATTTCGAACCCATTTTTGCACATCTCTAAGCACTTTTAAACCATTTTTGGCCATTTCTAACCCATGCTTGCTCATCTCTAAGCAATTTTGAATGACATTTTTGGCCATTTCTAACCCATTTTTGCCGATCTCTACGAACTTTTAAGCCTTTTTTGGCCTTTCTATCCCGTCTGCACATCTCTAACAATTTTGAAGCCATTTTTGGCCATTTCTAACTCATGTTTGCTCATCCCTAAGCAATTCTGAATTGCATTTTTCGCTGTTTCTAACCCATTTTTGCAGATCTCTACGAACTTTTATGCCTTTTTTGGCCTTTTCTATCCAGTTTGCACATCTCTAACCATTTTGAAGCCATTTTTGGCCATTTCTAACCCTTTTTTGCAAATCTCTAAGCACTTTAAAGCCATTTTTAGCATTTCTAACCCATGTTTGCAAATCTCTAAGCACTTTCAAGCCATTTTTAGCATTTCTAACCCATGTTTGCACATCTCTAAGCAATTTTGAATTACATTTTTGGCCATTTCTAACCCATTTTTGCCGATCTCTACGAACTTTTAAGCCTTTTTTGGCCTTTTCTATCCCGTCTGCACATCTCTAACAATTATGAAGCCATTTTTGGCCATTTCTAACTCATGTTTGCTCATCCCTAAGCAATTCTGAATTGCATTTTTCGCTGTTTCTATCCCATTTTTGCAGATCTCTACGAACTTTTATGCCTTTTTTGGCCTTTTCTATCCAGTTTGCACACCTCTAACCATTTTGAAGCCATTTTTGGCCATTTCTAACCTTTTTTTGCAAATCTCTAAGCACTTTAAAGCCATTTTTAGCATTTCTAACCTATTTTTGCAAATCTCTAAGCACTTTCAAGCCATTTTTAGCATTTCTAACCCATGTTTGCACATCTCTAAGCAATTTTGAATGGCATTTTTGGACGTTTCTAACCCATGTTTGCACATCTCTAAGCAATTTTGAATGGCATTTTTGGCCGTTTCTAACCCATTTTTGCAAATCCCTAAGCACTTTAAAGCCTTTTTTGGCTTTTTCTTTCCAGTTTGCACATCTCTACCCATTTCAAAGCCATTTTTGGCCATTTCTAACCCTTTTTTGCTAATGTCTAAGCACTTTAAAGCCATTTTGGCCATTTCTAACCAATTTTTGCAAATCCCAAAGCACTTTAAAGCCATTTTTTGGCATTTGTAACCCATGTTTGCACATCTCTAAGCAATTTTGAATGGCATTTTTGGCCGTTTCTAACCCATTGTTGCAGATCTCTAAGCATTTTTAAGACTTTTTTGTCCTTTTCTATGCAGTTTGTGCATCTCTAACCATTTTGAAGCCATTTTTGGCCATTTCTAACCCTTTTTTGCTAATCTCTAAGCACTTTCAAGCCATTTTTAGCATTTCTAACCCATGTTTGCACATCTCGAAGCAATTTTGAATGGCATTTTTGGCCGTTTCTAACCCATTTTTGCAAATCCCTAAGCACTTTAAAGCCATTTTCAGCATTTCTAACTCGTTATTGCACATCTCTATGCACTTTTTAGCCATTTTGGCCATTCCTAACCCATTTTTGCACATCTCTAAGCACTTTTAAACCATTTTTTGTCCATTTCTAACCCATGTTTGCACATCTCTAAGCAATTTTGAATGGCATTTTTGGCCGTTTCTAACCATTTTTGCAAATCCCTAAGCACTTTAAAGCCATTTTTGGCATTTCTAACCCGTTTTTGGAAATCTCTAAGCACTTTAAAGCCATGTTTGGCATTTCGAACCCATTTTTGCACATCTCTAAGCACTTTTAAACCATTTTTGGCCATTTCTAACCCATGCTTGCTCATCTCTAAGCAATTTTGAATGACATTTTTGGCCATTTCTAACCCATTTTTGCCGATCTCTACGAACTTTTAAGCCTTTTTTGGCCTTTTCTATCCCGTCTGCACATCTCTAACAATTTTGAAGCCATTTTTGGCCATTTCTAACTCATGTTTGCTCATCCCTAAGCAATTCTGAATTGCATTTTTCGCTGTTTCTAACCCATTTTTGCAGATCTCTACGAACTTTTATGCCTTTTTTGGCCTTTTCTATCCAGTTTGCACATCTCTAACCATTTTGAAGCCATTTTTGGCCATTTCTAACCCTTTTTTGCAAATCTCTAAGCACTTTAAAGCCATTTTTAGCATTTCTAACCCATTTTTGCAAATCTCTAAGCACTTTCAAGCCATTTTTAGCATTTCTAACCCATGTTTGCACATCTCTAAGCAATTTTGAATGGCATTTTTGGACGTTTCTAACCCTTGTTTGCACATCTCTAAGCAATTTTGAATGGCATTTTTGGCCGTTTCTAACCCATTTTTGCAAATCCCTAAGCACTTTAAAGCCTTTTTTGGCTTTTTCTTTCCAGTTTGCACATCTCTACCCATTTCAAAGCCATTTTTGGCCATTTCTAACCCTTTTTTGCTAATGTCTAAGCACTTTAAAGCCATTTTGGCCATTTCTAACCAATTTTTGCAAATCCCAAAGCACTTTAAAGCCATTTTTGGCATTTGTAACCCATGTTTGCACATCTCTAAGCAATTTTGAATGGCATTTTTGGCCGTTTCTATCCCATTTTTGCAGATCTCTAAGCATTTTTAAGACTTTTTTGTCCTTTTCTATGCAGTTTGTGCATCTCTAACCATTTTGAAGCCATTTTTGGCCATTTCTAACCCTTTTTTGCTAATCTCTAAGCACTTTCAAGCCATTTTTAGCATTTCTAACCCATGTTTGCACATCTCGAAGCAATTTTGAATGGCATTTTTGGACGTTTCTAACCCATGTTTGCACATCTCTAAGCAATTTTGAATGGCATTTTTGGCCGTTTCTAACCCATTTTTGCAAATCCCTAAGCACTTTAAAGCCATTTTCAGCATTTCTAACTCGTTATTGCACATCTCTATGCACTTTTAAGCCATTTTGGCCATTCCTAACCCATTTTTGCACATCTCTAAGCACTTTTAAACCATTTTTGGTCCATTTCTAACCCATGTTTGCACATCTCTAAGCAATTTTGAATGACATTTTTGGCCGTTTCTAACCATTTTTGCAAATCCCTAAGCACTTTAAAGCCATTTTTGGCATTTCTAACCCGTTTTTGGAAATCTCTAAGCACTTTAAAGCCATGTTTGGCATTTCGAACCCATTTTTGCACATCTCTAAGCACTTTTAAACCATTTTTGGCCATTTCTAACCCATGCTTGCTCATCTCTAAGCAATTTTGAATGACATTTTTGGCCATTTCTAACCCATTTTTGCCGATCTCTACGAACTTTTAAGCCTTTTTTGGCCTTTTCTATCCCGTCTGCACATCTCTAACAATTTTGAAGCCATTTTTGGCCATTTCTAACTCATGTTTGCTCATCCCTAAGCAATTCTGAATTGCATTTTTCGCTGTTTCTATCCCATTTTTGCAGATCTCTACGAACTTTTATGCCTTTTTTGGCCTTTTCTATCCAGTTTGCACATCTCTAACCATTTTGAAGCCATTTTTGGCCATTTCTAACCCTTTTTTGCAAATCTCTAAGCACTTTAAAGCCATTTTTAGCATTTCTAACCCATGTTTGCAAATCTCTAAGCACTTTCAAGCCATTTTTAGCATTTCTAACCCATGTTTGCACATCTCTAAGCAATTTTGAATTACATTTTTGGCCATTTCTAACCCATTTTTGCCGATCTCTACGAACTTTTAAGCCTTTTTTGGCCTTTTCTATCCCGTCTGCACATCTCTAACAATTATGAAGCCATTTTTGGCCATTTCTAACTCATGTTTGCTCATCCCTAAGCAATTCTGAATTGCATTTTTCGCTGTTTCTAACCCATTTTTGCAGATCTCTACGAACTTTTATGCCTTTTTTGGCCTTTTCTATCCAGTTTGCACACCTCTAACCATTTTGAAGCCATTTTTGGCCATTTCTAACCTTTTTTTGCAAATCTCTAAGCACTTTAAAGCCATTTTTAGCATTTCTAACCTATTTTTGCAAATCTCTAAGCACTTTCAAGCCATTTTTAGCATTTCTAACCCATGTTTGCACATCTCTAAGCAATTTTGAATGGCATTTTTGGACGTTTCTAACCCATGTTTGCACATCTCTAAGCAATTTTGAATGGCATTTTTGGCCGTTTCTAACCCATTTTTGCAAATCCCTAAGCACTTTAAAGCCTTTTTTGGCTTTTTCTTTCCAGTTTGCACATCTCTACCCATTTCAAAGCCATTTTTGGCCATTTCTAACCCTTTTTTGCTAATGTCTAAGCACTTTAAAGCTATTTTGGCCATTTCTAACCAATTTTTGCAAATCCCAAAGCACTTTAAAGCCATTTTTGGCATTTGTAACCCATGTTTGCACATCTCTAAGCAATTTTGAATGGCATTTTTGGCCGTTTCTAACCCATTGTTGCAGATCTCTAAGCATTTTTAAGACTTTTTTGTCCTTTTCTATGCAGTTTGTGCATCTCTAACCATTTTGAAGCCATTTTTGGCCATTTCTAACCCTTTTTTGCTAATCTCTAAGCACTTTCAAGCCATTTTTAGCATTTCTAACCCATGTTTGCACATCTCGAAGCAATTTTGAATGGCATTTTTGGACGTTTCTAACCCATGTTTGCACATCTCTAAGCAATTTAAAGCCATTTTCAGCATTTCTAACTCGTTATTGCACATCTCTATGCACTTTTAAGCCATTTTGGCCATTCCTAACCCATTTTTGCACATCTCTAAGCACTTTTAAACCATTTTTTGTCCATTTCTAACCCATGTTTGCACATCTCTAAGCAATTTTGAATGGCATTTTTGGCCGTTTCTAACCATTTTTGCAAATCCCTAAGCACTTTAAAGCCATTTTTGGCATTTCTAACCCGTTTTTGGAAATCTCTAAGCACTTTAAAGCCATGTTTGGCATTTCGAACCCATTTTTGCACATCTCTAAGCACTTTTAAACCATTTTTGGCCATTTCTAACCCATGCTTGCTCATCTCTAAGCAATTTTGAATGACATTTTTGGCCATTTCTAACCCATTTTTGCCGATCTCTACGAACTTTTAAGCCTTTTTTGGCCTTTTCTATCCCGTCTGCACATCTCTAACAATTTTGAAGCCATTTTTGGCCATTTCTAACTCATGTTTGCTCATCCCTAAGCAATTCTGAATTGCATTTTTCGCTGTTTCTATCCCATTTTTGCAGATCTCTACGAACTTTTATGCCTTTTTTGGCCTTTTCTATCCAGTTTGCACATCTCTAACCATTTTGAAGCCATTTTTGGCCATTTCTAACCCTTTTTTGCAAATCTCTAAGCACTTTCAAGCCATTTTTAGCATTTCTAACCCATTTTTGCAAATCTCTAAGCACTTTCAAGCCATTTTTAGCATTTCTAACCCATGTTTGCACATCTCTAAGCAATTTTGAATGGCATTTTTGGACGTTTCTAACCCTTGTTTGCACATCTCTAAGCAATTTTGAATGGCATTTTTGGCCGTTTCTAACCCATTTTTGCAAATCCCTAAGCACTTTAAAGCCTTTTTTGGCTTTTTCTTTCCAGTTTGCACATCTCTACCCATTTCAAAGCCATTTTTGGCCATTTCTAACCCTTTTTTGCTAATGTCTAAGCACTTTAAAGCCATTTTGGCCATTTCTAACCAATTTTTGGAAATCCCAAAGCACTTTAAAGCCATTTTTGGCATTTGTAACCCATGTTTGCACATCTCTAAGCAATTTTGAATGGCATTTTTGGCCGTTTCTAACCCATTGTTGCAGATCTCTAAGCATTTTTAAGACTTTTTTGTCCTTTTCTATGCAGTTTGTGCATCTCTAACCATTTTGAAGCCATTTTTGGCCATTTCTAACCCTTTTTTGCTAATGTCTAAGCACTTTCAAGCCATTTTTAGCATTTCTAACCCATGTTTGCACATCTCGAAGCAATTTTGAATGGCATTTTTGGCCGTTTCTAACCATTTTTGCAAATCCCTAAGCACTTTAAAGCCATTTTTGGCATTTCTAACCCGTTTTTGGAAATCTCTAAGCACTTTAAAGCCATGTTTGGCATTTCAACCCATTTTTGCACATCTCTAAGCACTTTTAAACCATTTTTGGCCATTTCTAACCCATGCTTGCTCATCTCTAAGCAATTTTGAATGACATTTTTGGCCATTTCTAACCCATTTTTGCCGATCTCTACGAACTTTTAAGCCTTTTTTGGCCTTTTCTATCCCATCTGCACATCTCTAACAATTTTGAAGCCATTTTTGGCCATTTCTAACTCATGTTTGCTCATCCCTAAGCAATTCTGAATTGCATTTTTCGCTGTTTCTATCCCATTTTTGCAGATCTCTATGAACTTTTATGCCTTTTTTGTCCTTTTCTATGCAGTTTGTGCATCTCTAACCATTTTGAAGCCATTTTTGGCCATTTCTAACCCTTTTTTGCTAATCTCTAAGCACTTTCAAGCCATTTTTAGCATTTCTAACCCATGTTTGCACATCTCGAAGCAATTTTGAATGGCATTTTTGGACGTTTCTAACCCATGTTTGCACATCTCTAAGCAATTTTGAATGGCATTTTTGGCCGTTTCTAACCCATTTTTGCAAATCCCTAAGCACTTTAAAGCCATTTTCAGCATTTCTAACTCGTTATTGCACATCTCTATGCACTTTTAAGCCATTTTGGCCATTCCTAACCCATTTTTGCACATCTCTAAGCACTTTTAAACCATTTTTGGTCCATTTCTAACCCATGTTTGCACATCTCTAAGCAATTTTGAATGGCATTTTTGGCCGTTTCTAACCATTTTTGCAAATCCCTAAGCACTTTAAAGCCATTTTTGGCATTTCTAACCCGTTTTTGGAAATCTCTAAGCACTTTAAAGCCATGTTTGGCATTTCGAACCCATTTTTGCACATCTCTAAGCACTTTTAAACCATTTTTGGCCATTTCTAACCCATGCTTGCTCATCTCTAAGCAATTTTGAATGACATTTTTGGCCATTTCTAACCCATTTTTGCCGATCTCTACGAACTTTTAAGCCTTTTTTGGCCTTTTCTATCCCGTCTGCACATCTCTAACAATTTTGAAGCCATTTTTGGCCATTTCTAACTCATGTTTGCTCATCCCTAAGCAATTCTGAATTGCATTTTTCGCTGTTTCTAACCCATTTTTGCAGATCTCTACGAACTTTTATGCCTTTTTTGGCCTTTTCTATCCAGTTTGCACATCTCTAACCATTTTGAAGCCATTTTTGGCCATTTCTAACCCTTTTTTGCAAATCTCTAAGCACTTTAAAGCCATTTTTAGCATTTCTAACCCATGTTTGCAAATCTCTAAGCACTTTCAAGCCATTTTTAGCATTTCTAACCCATGTTTGCACATCTCTAAGCAATTTTGAATTACATTTTTGGCCATTTCTAACCCATTTTTGCCGATCTCTACGAACTTTTAAGCCTTTTTTGGCCTTTTCTATCCCGTCTGCACATCTCTAACAATTATGAAGCCATTTTTGGCCATTTCTAACTCATGTTTGCTCATCCCTAAGCAATTCTGAATTGCATTTTTCGCTGTTTCTAACCCATTTTTGCAGATCTCTACGAACTTTTATGCCTTTTTTGGCCTTTTCTATCCAGTTTGCACACCTCTAACCATTTTGAAGCCATTTTTGGCCATTTCTAACCTTTTTTTGCAAATCTCTAAGCACTTTAAAGCCATTTTTAGCATTTCTAACCTATTTTTGCAAATCTCTAAGCACTTTCAAGCCATTTTTAGCATTTCTAACCCATGTTTGCACATCTCTAAGCAATTTTGAATGACATTTTTGGACGTTTCTAACCCATGTTTGCACATCTCTAAGCAATTTTGAATGGCATTTTTGGCCGTTTCTAACCCATTTTTGCAAATCCCTAAGCACTTTAAAGCCTTTTTTGGCTTTTTCTTTCCAGTTTGCACATCTCTACCCATTTCAAAGCCATTTTTGGCCATTTCTAACCCTTTTTTGCTAATGTCTAAGCACTTTAAAGCTATTTTGGCCATTTCTAACCAATTTTTGCAAATCCCAAAGCACTTTAAAGCCATTTTTGGCATTTGTAACCCATGTTTGCACATCTCTAAGCAATTTTGAATGGCATTTTTGGCCGTTTCTAACCCATTGTTGCAGATCTCTAAGCATTTTTAAGACTTTTTTGTCCTTTTCTATGCAGTTTGTGCATCTCTAACCATTTTGAAGCCATTTTTGGCCATTTCTAACCCTTTTTTGCTAATCTCTAAGCACTTTCAAGCCATTTTTAGCATTTCTAACCCATGTTTGCACATCTCGAAGCAATTTTGAATGGCATTTTTGGCCGTTTCTAACCCATTTTTGCAAATCCCTAAGCACTTTAAAGCCATTTTCAGCATTTCTAACTCGTTATTGCACATCTCTATGCACTTTTAAGCCATTTTGGCCATTCCTAACCCATTTTTGCACATCTCTAAGCACTTTTAAACCATTTTTTGTCCATTTCTAACCCATGTTTGCACATCTCTAAGCAATTTTGAATGGCATTTTTGGCCGTTTCTAACCCATTTTTGCAAATCCCTAAGCACTTTAAAGCCTTTTTTGGCTTTTTCTTTCCAGTTTGCACATCTCTACCCATTTCAAAGCCATTTTTGGCCATTTCTAACCCTTTTTTGCTAATGTCTAAGCACTTTAAAGCCATTTTGGCAATTTCTAACCAATTTTTGCAAATCTCAAAGCACTTTAAAGCCATTTTTGGCATTTGTAACCCATGTTTGCACATCTCTAAGCAATTTTGAATGGCATTTTTGGCCGTTTCTAACCCATTGTTGCAGATCTCTAAGCATTTTTAAGACTTTTTTGTCCTTTTCTATGCAGTTTGTGCATCTCTAACCATTTTGAAGCCATTTTTGGCCATTTCTAACCCTTTTTTGCTAATGTCTAAGCACTTTCAAGCCATTTTTAGCATTTCTAACCCATGTTTGCACATCTCGAAGCAATTTTGAATGGCATTTTTGGCCGTTTCTAACCATTTTTGCAAATCCCTAAGCACTTTAAAGCCATTTTTGGCATTTCTAACCCGTTTTTGGAAATCTCTAAGCACTTTAAAGACATGTTTGGCATTTCAACCCATTTTTGCACATCTCTAAGCACTTTTAAACCATTTTTGGCCATTTCTAACCCATGCTTGCTCATCTCTAAGCAATTTTGAATGACATTTTTGGCCATTTCTAACCCATTTTTGCCGATCTCTACGAACTTTTAAGCCTTTTTTGGCCTTTTCTATCCCATCTGCACATCTCTAACAATTTTGAAGCCATTTTTGGCCATTTCTAACTCATGTTTGCTCATCCCTAAGCAATTCTGAATTGCATTTTTCGCTGTTTCTATCCCATTTTTGCAGATCTCTATGAACTTTTATGCCTTTTTTGGCCTTTTCTATCCAGTTTGCACATCTCTAACCATTTTGAAGCCATTTTTGGCCATTTCTAACCCTTTTTTGCAAATCTCTAAGCACTTTAAAGCCATTTTTAGCATTTCTAACCCATTTTTGCAAATCTCTAAGCACTTTCAAGCCATTTTTAGCATTTCTAACCCATGTTTGCACATCTCTAAGCAATTTTGAATGGCATTTTTGGACGTTTCTAACCCATGTTTGCACATCTCTAAGCAATTTTGAATGGCATTTTTGGCCGTTTCTAACCCATTTTTGCAAATCCCTAAGCACTTTAAAGCCTTTTTTGTCTTTTTCTTTCCAGTTTGCACATCTCTACCCATTTCAAAGCCATTTTTGGCCATTTCTAACCCTTTTTTGCTAATGTCTAAGCACTTTAAAGCCATTTTGGCCATTTCTAACCAATTTTTGCAAATCCCAAAGCACTTTAAAGCCATTTTTGGCATTTGTAACCCATGTTTGCACATCTCTAAGCAATTTTGAATGGCATTTTTGGCCGTTTCTAACCCATTGTTGCAGATCTCTAAGCATTTTTAAGACTTTTTTGTCCTTTTCTATGCAGTTTGTGCATCTCTAACCATTTTGAAGCCATTTTTGGCCATTTCTAACCCTTTTTTGCTAATCTCTAAGCACTTTCAAGCCATTTTTAGCATTTCTAACCCATGTTTGCACATCTCGAAGCAATTTTGAATGGCATTTTTGGCCGTTTCTAACCCATTTTTGCAAATCCCTAAGCACTTTAAAGCCATTTTCAGCATTTCTAACTCGTTATTGCACATCTCTATGCACTTTTAAGCCATTTTGGCCATTCCTAACCCATTTTTGCACATCTCTAAGCACTTTTAAACCATTTTTTGTCCATTTCTAACCCATGTTTGCACATCTCTAAGCAATTTTGAATGGCATTTTTGGCCGTTTCTAACCATTTTTGCAAATCCCTAAGCACTTTAAAGCCATTTTTGGCATTTCTAACCCGTTTTTGGAAATCTCTAAGCACTTTAAAGCCATGTTTGGCATTTCGAACCCATTTTTGCACATCTCTAAGCACTTTTAAACCATTTTTGGCCATTTCTAACCCATGCTTGCTCATCTCTAAGCAATTTTGAATGACATTTTTGGCCATTTCTAACCCATTTTTGCCGATCTCTACGAACTTTTAAGCCTTTTTTGGCCTTTTCTATCCCGTCTGCACATCTCTAACAATTTTAAAGCCATTTTTGGCCATTTCTAACTCATGTTTGCTCATCCCTAAGCAATTCTGAATTGCATTTTTCGCTGTTTCTATCCCATTTTTGCAGATCTCTACGAACTTTTATGCCTTTTTTGGCCTTTTCTATCCAGTTTGCACATCTCTAACCATTTTGAAGCCATTTTTGGCCATTTCTAACCCTTTTTTGCAAATCTCTAAGCACTTTCAAGCCATTTTTAGCATTTCTAACCCATTTTTGCAAATCTCTAAGCACTTTCAAGCCATTTTTAGCATTTCTAACCCATGTTTGCACATCTCTAAGCAATTTTGAATGGCATTTTTGGACGTTTCTAACCCTTGTTTGCACATCTCTAAGCAATTTTGAATGGCATTTTTGGCCGTTTCTAACCCATTTTTGCAAATCCCTAAGCACTTTAAAGCCTTTTTTGGCTTTTTCTTTCCAGTTTGCACATCTCTACCCATTTCAAAGCCATTTTTGGCCATTTCTAACCCTTTTTTGCTAATGTCTAAGCACTTTAAAGCCATTTTGGCCATTTCTAACCAATTTTTGCAAATCCCAAAGCACTTTAAAGCCATTTTTGGCATTTGTAACCCATGTTTGCACATCTCTAAGCAATTTTGAATGGCATTTTTGGACGTTTCTAACCCATTGTTGCAGATCTCTAAGCATTTTTAAGACTTTTTTGTCCTTTTCTATGCAGTTTGTGCATCTCTAACCATTTTGAAGCCATTTTTGGCCATTTCTAACCCTTTTTTGCTAATGTCTAAGCACTTTCAAGCCATTTTTAGCATTTCTAACCCATGTTTGCACATCTCGAAGCAATTTTGAATGGCATTTTTGGCCGTTTCTAACCATTTTTGCAAATCCCTAAGCACTTTAAAGCCATTTTTGGCATTTCTAACCCGTTTTTGGAAATCTCTAAGCACTTTAAAGCCATGTTTGGCATTTCAACCCATTTTTGCACATCTCTAAGCACTTTTAAACCATTTTTGGCCATTTCTAACCCATGCTTGCTCATCTCTAAGCAATTTTGAATGACATTTTTGGCCATTTCTAACCCATTTTTGCCGATCTCTACGAACTTTTAAGCCTTTTTTGGCCTTTTCTATCCCATCTGCACATCTCTAACAATTTTGAAGCCATTTTTGGCCATTTCTAACTCATGTTTGCTCATCCCTAAGCAATTCTGAATTGCATTTTTCGCTGTTTCTATCCCATTTTTGCAGATCTCTATGAACTTTTATGCCTTTTTTGTCCTTTTCTATGCAGTTTGTGCATCTCTAACCATTTTGAAGCCATTTTTGGCCATTTCTAACCCTTTTTTGCTAATCTCTAAGCACTTTCAAGCCATTTTTAGCATTTCTAACCCATGTTTGCACATCTCGAAGCAATTTTGAATGGCATTTTTGGACGTTTCTAACCCATGTTTGCACATCTCTAAGCAATTTTGAATGGCATTTTTGGCCGTTTCTAACCCATTTTTGCAAATCCCTAAGCACTTTAAAGCCATTTTCAGCATTTCTAACTCGTTATTGCACATCTCTATGCACTTTTAAGCCATTTTGGCCATTCCTAACCCATTTTTGCACATCTCTAAGCACTTTTAAACCATTTTTGGTCCATTTCTAACCCATGTTTGCACATCTCTAAGCAATTTTGAATGGCATTTTTGGCCGTTTCTAACCATTTTTGCAAATCCCTAAGCACTTTAAAGCCATTTTTGGCATTTCTAACCCGTTTTTGGAAATCTCTAAGCACTTTAAAGCCATGTTTGGCATTTCGAACCCATTTTTGCACATCTCTAAGCACTTTTAAACCATTTTTGGCCATTTCTAACCCATGCTTGCTCATCTCTAAGCAATTTTGAATGACATTTTTGGCCATTTCTAACCCATTTTTGCCGATCTCTACGAACTTTTAAGCCTTTTTTGGCCTTTTCTATCCCGTCTGCACATCTCTAACAATTTTGAAGCCATTTTTGGCCATTTCTAACTCATGTTTGCTCATCCCTAAGCAATTCTGAATTGCATTTTTCGCTGTTTCTAACCCATTTTTGCAGATCTCTACGAACTTTTATGCCTTTTTTGGCCTTTTCTATCCAGTTTGCACATCTCTAACCATTTTGAAGCCATTTTTGGCCATTTCTAACCCTTTTTTGCAAATCTCTAAGCACTTTAAAGCCATTTTTAGCATTTCTAACCCATGTTTGCAAATCTCTAAGCACTGTCAAGCCATTTTTAGCATTTCTAACCCATGTTTGCACATCTCTAAGCAATTTTGAATTACATTTTTGGCCATTTCTAACCCATTTTTGCCGATCTCTACGAACTTTTAAGCCTTTTTTGGCCTTTTCTATCCCGTCTGCACATCTCTAACAATTATGAAGCCATTTTTGGCCATTTCTAACTCATGTTTGCTCATCCCTAAGCAATTCTGAATTGCATTTTTCGCTGTTTCTAACCCATTTTTGCAGATCTCTACGAACTTTTATGCCTTTTTTGGCCTTTTCTATCCAGTTTGCACACCTCTAACCATTTTGAAGCCATTTTTGGCCATTTCTAACCTTTTTTTGCAAATCTCTAAGCACTTTAAAGCCATTTTTAGCATTTCTAACCTATTTTTGCAAATCTCTAAGCACTTTCAAGCCATTTTTAGCATTTCTAACCCATGTTTGCACATCTCTAAGCAATTTTGAATGGCATTTTTGGACGTTTCTAACCCATGTTTGCACATCTCTAAGCAATTTTGAATGGCATTTTTGGCCGTTTCTAACCCATTTTTGCAAATCCCTAAGCACTTTAAAGCCTTTTTTGGCTTTTTCTTTCCAGTTTGCACATCTCTACCCATTTCAAAGCCATTTTTGGCCATTTCTAACCCTTTTTTGCTAATGTCTAAGCACTTTAAAGCTATTTTGGCCATTTCTAACCAATTTTTGCAAATCCCAAAGCACTTTAAAGCCATTTTTGGCATTTGTAACCCATGTTTGCACATCTCTAAGCAATTTTGAATGGCATTTTTGGCCGTTTCTAACCCATTGTTGCAGATCTCTAAGCATTTTTAAGACTTTTTTGTCCTTTTCTATGCAGTTTGTGCATCTCTAACCATTTTGAAGCCATTTTTGGCCATTTCTAACCCTTTTTTGCTAATCTCTAAGCACTTTCAAGCCATTTTTAGCATTTCTAACCCATGTTTGCACATCTCGAAGCAATTTTGAATGGCATTTTTGGCCGTTTCTAACCCATTTTTGCAAATCCCTAAGCACTTTAAAGCCATTTTCAGCATTTCTAACTCGTTATTGCACATCTCTATGCACTTTTAAGCCATTTTGGCCATTCCTAACCCATTTTTGCACATCTCTAAGCACTTTTAAACCATTTTTTGTCCATTTCTAACCCATGTTTGCACATCTCTAAGCAATTTTGAATGGCATTTTTGGCCGTTTCTAACCCATTTTTGCAAATCCCTAAGCACTTTAAAGCCTTTTTTGGCTTTTTCTTTCCAGTTTGCACATCTCTACCCATTTCAAAGCCATTTTTGGCCATTTCTAACCCTTTTTTGCTAATGTCTAAGCACTTTAAAGCCATTTTGGCAATTTCTAACCAATTTTTGCAAATCTCAAAGCACTTTAAAGCCATTTTTGGCATTTGTAACCCATGTTTGCACATCTCTAAGCAATTTTGAATGGCATTTTTGGCCGTTTCTAACCCATTGTTGCAGATCTCTAAGCATTTTTAAGACTTTTTTGTCCTTTTCTATGCAGTTTGTGCATCTCTAACCATTTTGAAGCCATTTTTGGCCATTTCTAACCCTTTTTTGCTAATGTCTAAGCACTTTCAAGCCATTTTTAGCATTTCTAACCCATGTTTGCACATCTCGAAGCAATTTTGAATGGCATTTTTGGCCGTTTCTAACCATTTTTGCAAATCCCTAAGCACTTTAAAGCCATTTTTGGCATTTCTAACCCGTTTTTGGAAATCTCTAAGCACTTTAAAGCCATGTTTGGCATTTCAACCCATTTTTGCACATCTCTAAGCACTTTTAAACCATTTTTGGCCATTTCTAACCCATGCTTGCTCATCTCTAAGCAATTTTGAATGACATTTTTGGCCATTTCTAACCCATTTTTGCCGATCTCTACGAACTTTTAAGCCTTTTTTGGCCTTTTCTATCCCATCTGCACATCTCTAACAATTTTGAAGCCATTTTTGGCCATTTCTAACTCATGTTTGCTCATCCCTAAGCAATTCTGAATTGCATTTTTCGCTGTTTCTATCCCATTTTTGCAGATCTCTATGAACTTTTATGCCTTTTTTGGCCTTTTCTATCCAGTTTGCACATCTCTAACCATTTTGAAGCCATTTTTGGCCATTTCTAACCCTTTTTTGCAAATCTCTAAGCACTTTAAAGCCATTTTTAGCATTTCTAACCCATTTTTGCAAATCTCTAAGCACTTTCAAGCCATTTTTAGCATTTCTAACCCATGTTTGCACATCTCTAAGCAATTTTGAATGGCATTTTTGGACGTTTCTAACCCATGTTTGCACATCTCTAAGCAATTTTGAATGGCATTTTTGGCCGTTTCTAACCCATTTTTGCAAATCCCTAAGCACTTTAAAGCCTTTTTTGTCTTTTTCTTTCCAGTTTGCACATCTCTACCCATTTCAAAGCCATTTTTGGCCATTTCTAACCCTTTTTTGCTAATGTCTAAGCACTTTAAAGCCATTTTGGCCATTTCTAACCAATTTTTGCAAATCCCAAAGCACTTTAAAGCCATTTTTGGCATTTGTAACCCATGTTTGCACATCTCTAAGCAATTTTGAATGGCATTTTTGGACGTTTCTAACCCATTGTTGCAGATCTCTAAGCATTTTTAAGACTTTTTTGTCCTTTTCTATGCAGTTTGTGCATCTCTAACCATTTTGAAGCCATTTTTGGCCATTTCTAACCCTTTTTTGCTAATGTCTAAGCACTTTCAAGCCATTTTTAGCATTTCTAACCCATGTTTGCACATCTCGAAGCAATTTTGAATGGCATTTTTGGACGTTTCTAACCCATTTTTGCAAATCCCTAAGCACTTTAAAGCCATTTTCAGCATTTCTAACTCGTTATTGCACATCTCTATGCACTTTTAAGCCATTTTGGCCATTCCTAACCCATTTTTGCACATCTCTAAGCACTTTTAAACCATTTTTTGTCCATTTCTAACCCATGTTTGCACATCTCTAAGCAATTTTGAATGGCATTTTTGGCCGTTTCTAACCATTTTTGCAAATCCCTAAGCACTTTAAAGCCTTTTTTGGCATTTCTAACCCGTTTTTGGAAATCTCTAAGCACTTTAAAGCCATGTTTGGCATTTCGAACCCATTTTTGCACATCTCTAAGCACTTTTAAACCATTTTTGGCCATTTCTAACCCATGCTTGCTCATCTCTAAGCAATTTTGAATGACATTTTTGGCCATTTCTAACCCATTTTTGCAAATCTCTAAGCACTTTCAAGCCATTTTTAGCATTTCTAACCCATGTTTGCACATCTCTAAGCAATTTTGAATGGCATTTTTGGACGTTTCTAACCCATGTTTGCACATCTCTAAGCAATTTTGAATGGCATTTTTGGCCGTTTCTAACCCATTTTTGCAAATCCCTAAGCACTTTAAAGCCTTTTTTGGCTTTTTCTTTCCAGTTTGCACATCTCTACCCATTTCAAAGCCATTTTTGGCCATTTCTAACCCTTTTTTGCTAATGTCTAAGCACTTTAAAGCTATTTTGGCCATTTCTAACCAATTTTTGCAAATCCCAAAGCACTTTAAAGCCATTTTTGGCATTTGTAACCCATGTTTGCACATCTCTAAGCAATTTTGAATGGCATTTTTGGCCGTTTCTAACCCATTGTTGCAGATCTCTAAGCATTTTTAAGACTTTTTTGTCCTTTTCTATGCAGTTTGTGCATCTCTAACCATTTTGAAGCCATTTTTGGCCATTTCTAACCCTTTTTTGCTAATCTCTAAGCACTTTCAAGCCATTTTTAGCATTTCTAACCCATGTTTGCACATCTCGAAGCAATTTTGAATGGCATTTTTGGCCGTTTCTAACCCATTTTTGCAAATCCCTAAGCACTTTAAAGCCATTTTCAGCATTTCTAACTCGTTATTGCACATCTCTATGCACTTTTAAGCCATTTTGGCCATTCCTAACCCATTTTTGCACATCTCTAAGCACTTTTAAACCATTTTTTGTCCATTTCTAACCCATGTTTGCACATCTCTAAGCAATTTTGAATGGCATTTTTGGCCGTTTCTAACCATTTTTGCAAATCCCTAAGCACTTTAAAGCCATTTTTGGCATTTCTAACCCGTTTTTGGAAATCTCTAAGCACTTTAAAGCCATGTTTGGCATTTCGAACCCATTTTTGCACATCTCTAAGCACTTTTAAACCATTTTTGGCCATTTCTAACCCATGCTTGCTCATCTCTAAGCAATTTTGAATGACATTTTTGGCCATTTCTAACCCATTTTTGCCGATCTCTACGAACTTTTAAGCCTTTTTTGGCCTTTTCTATCCCGTCTGCACATCTCTAACAATTTTGAAGCCATTTTTGGCCATTTCTAACTCATGTTTGCTCATCCCTAAGCAATTCTGAATTGCATTTTTCGCTGTTTCTATCCCATTTTTGCAGATCTCTACGAACTTTTATGCCTTTTTTGGCCTTTTCTATCCAGTTTGCACATCTCTAACCATTTTGAAGCCATTTTTGGCCATTTCTAACCCTTTTTTGCAAATCTCTAAGCACTTTCAAGCCATTTTTAGCATTTCTAACCCATGTTTGCACATCTCTAAGCAATTTTGAATGGCATTTTTGGACGTTTCTAACCCTTGTTTGCACATCTCTAAGCAATTTTGAATGGCATTTTTGGCCGTTTCTAACCCATTTTTGCAAATCCCTAAGCACTTTAAAGCCTTTTTTGGCTTTTTCTTTCCAGTTTGCACATCTCTACCCATTTCAAAGCCATTTTTGGCCATTTCTAACCCTTTTTTGCTAATGTCTAAGCACTTTAAAGCCATTTTGGCCATTTCTAACCAATTTTTGCAAATCCCAAAGCACTTTAAAGCCATTTTTGGCATTTGTAACCCATGTTTGCACATCTCTAAGCAATTTTGAATGGCATTTTTGGCCGTTTCTAACCCATTGTTGCAGATCTCTAAGCATTTTTAAGACTTTTTTGTCCTTTTCTATGCAGTTTGTGCATCTCTAACCATTTTGAAGCCATTTTTGGCCATTTCTAACCCTTTTTTGCTAATCTCTAAGCACTTTCAAGCCATTTTTAGCATTTCTAACCCATGTTTGCACATCTCGAAGCAATTTTGAATGGCATTTTTGGACGTTTCTAACCCATGTTTGCACATCTCTAAGCAATTTTGAATGGCATTTTTGGCCGTTTCTAACCCTTTTTTGCTAATGTCTAAGCACTTTAAAGCCATTTTCAGCATTTCTAACTCGTTATTGCACATCTCTATGCACTTTTAAGCCATTTTGGCCATTCCTAACCCATTTTTGCACATCTCTAAGCACTTTTAAACCATTTTTGGTCCATTTCTAACCCATGTTTGCACATCTCTAAGCAATTTTGAATGGCATTTTTGGCCGTTTCTAACCATTTTTGCAAATCCCTAAGCACTTTAAAGCCATTTTTGGCATTTCTAACCCGTTTTTGGAAATCTCTAAGCACTTTAAAGCCATGTTTGGCATTTCGAACCCATTTTTGCACATCTCTAAGCACTTTTAAACCATTTTTGGCCATTTCTAACCCATGCTTGCTCATCTCTAAGCAATTTTGAATGACATTTTTGGCCATTTCTAACCCATTTTTGCCGATCTCTACGAACTTTTATGCCTTTTTTGGCCTTTTCTATCCAGTTTGCACATCTCTAACCATTTTGAAGCCATTTTTGGCCATTTCTAACCCTTTTTTGCAAATCTCTAAGCACTTTAAAGCCATTTTTAGCATTTCTAACCCATGTTTGCAAATCTCTAAGCACTTTCAAGCCATTTTTAGCATTTCTAACCCATGTTTGCACATCTCTAAGCAATTTTGAATTACATTTTTGGCCATTTCTAACCCATTTTTGCCGATCTCTACGAACTTTTAAGCCTTTTTTGGCCATTTCTATCCCGTCTGCACATCTCTAACAATTATGAAGCCATTTTTGGCCATTTCTAACTCATGTTTGCTCATCCCTAAGCAATTCTGAATTGCATTTTTCGCTGTTTCTAACCCATTTTTGCAGATCTCTACGAACTTTTATGCCTTTTTTGGCCTTTTCTATCCAGTTTGCACACCTCTAACCATTTTGAAGCCATTTTTGGCCATTTCTAACCCTTTTTTGCAAATCTCTAAGCACTTTAAAGCCATTTTTAGCATTTCTAACCTATTTTTGCAAATCTCTAAGCACTTTCAAGCCATTTTTAGCATTTCTAACCCATGTTTGCACATCTCTAAGCAATTTTGAATGGCATTTTTGGACGTTTCTAACCCATGTTTGCACATCTCTAAGCAATTTTGAATGGCATTTTTGGCCGTTTCTAACCCATTTTTGCAAATCCCTAAGCACTTTAAAGCCTTTTTTGGCTTTTTCTTTCCAGTTTGCACATCTCTACCCATTTCAAAGCCATTTTTGGCCATTTCTAACCCTTTTTTGCTAATGTCTAAGCACTTTAAAGCCATTTTGGCCATTTCTAACCAATTTTTGCAAATCCCAAAGCACTTTAAAGCCATTTTTGGCATTTGTAACCCATGTTTGCACATCTCTAAGCAATTTTGAATGGCATTTTTGGCCGTTTCTAACCCATTGTTGCAGATCTCTAAGCATTTTTAAGACTTTTTTGTCCTTTTCTATGCAGTATGTGCATCTCTAACCATTTTGAAGCCATTTTTGGCCATTTCTAACCCTTTTTTGCTAATCTCTAAGCACTTTCAAGCCATTTTTAGCATTTCTAACCCATGTTTGCACATCTCGAAGCAATTTTGAATGGCATTTTTGGCCGTTTCTAACCCATTTTTGCAAATCCCTAAGCACTTTAAAGCCATTTTCAGCATTTCTAACTCGTTATTGCGCATCTCTATGCACTTTTAAGCCATTTTGGCCATTCCTAACCCATTTTTGCACATCTCTAAGCACTTTTAAACCATTTTTTGTCCATTTCTAACCCATGTTTGCACATCTCTAAGCAATTTTGAATGGCATTTTTGGCCGTTTCTAACCATTTTTGCAAATCCCTAAGCACTTTAAAGCCATTTTTGGCATTTCTAACCCGTTTTTGGAAATCTCTAAGCACTTTAAAGCCATGTTTGGCATTTCGAACCCATTTTTGCACATCTCTAAGCACTTTTAAACCATTTTTGGCCATTTCTAACCCATGCTTGCTCATCTCTAAGCAATTTTGAATGACATTTTTGGCCATTTCTAACCCATTTTTGCCGATCTCTACGAACTTTTAAGCCTTTTTTGGCCTTTTCTATCCCGTCTGCACATCTCTAACAATTTTGAAGCCATTTTTGGCCATTTCTAACTCATGTTTGCTCATCCCTAAGCAATTCTGAATTGCATTTTTCGCTGTTTCTAACCCATTTTTGCAGATCTCTACGAACTTTTATGCCTTTTTTTGGCCTTTTCTATCCAGTTTGCACATCTCTAACCATTTTGAAGCCATTTTTGGCCATTTCTAACCCGTTTTTGGAAATCTCTATGCACTTTCAAGCCATTTTTAGCATTTCTAACCCATGTTTGCACATCTCTAAGCAATTTTGAATGGCATTTTTGGCCGTTTCTAAGCCATTTTTGCAAATCCCTAAGCACTTTAAAGCCATTTTCAGCATTTCTAACTCGTTATTGCACATCTCTATGCACTTTTAAGCCATTTTGGCCATTCCTAACCCATTTTTGCACATCTCTAAGCACTTTTAAACCATTTTTTGTCCATTTCTAACCCATGTTTGCACATCTCTAAGCAATTTTGAATGGCATTTTTGGCCGTTTCTAACCATTTTTGCAAATCCCTAAGCACTTTAAAGCCATTTTTGGCATTTCTAACCCGTTTTTGGAAATCTCTAAGCACTTTAAAGCCATGTTTGGCATTTCGAACCCATTTTTGCACATCTCTAAGCACTTTTAAACCATTTTTGGCCATTTCTAACCCATGCTTGCTCATCTCTAAGCAATTTTGAATGACATTTTTGGCCATTTCTAACCCATTTTTGCCGATCTCTACGAACTTTTAAGCCTTTTTTGGCCTTTTCTATCCCGTCTGCACATCTCTAACAATTTTGAAGCCATTTTTGGCCATTTCTAACTCATGTTTGCTCATCCCTAAGCAATTCTGAATTGCATTTTTCGCTGTTTCTAACCCATTTTTGCAGATCTCTACGAACTTTTATGCCTTTTTTGGCCTTTTCTATCCAGTTTGCACATCTCTAACCATTTTGAAGCTATTTTTGGCCATTTCTAACCCGTTTTTGCAAATCTCTAAGCACTTTAAAGCCATTTTTAGCATTTCTAACCCATGTTTGCAAATCTCTAAGCACTTTCAAGCCATTTTTAGCATTTCTAACCCATGTTTGCACATCTCTAAGCAATTTTGAATGACATTTTTGGCCATTTCTAACCCATTTTTGCCGATCTCTACGAACTTTTACGCCTTTTTTGGCCTTTTCTATCCCGTCTGCACATCTCTAACAATTTTGAAGCCATTTTTGGCCATTTCTAACTCATGTTTGCTCATCCCTAAGCAATTCTGAATTGCATTTTTCGCTGTTTCTATCCCATTTTTGCAGATCTCTACGAACTTTTATGCCTTTTTTGGCCTTTTCTATCCAGTTTGCACATCTCTAACCATTTTGAAGCCATTTTTGGCCATTTCTAACCCTTTTTTGCCGATCTCTAAGCACTTTCAAGCCATTTTTAGCATTTCTAACCCATGTTTGCAAATCTCTAAGCACTTTCAAGCCATTTTTAGCATTTCTAACCCATGTTTGCACATCTCGAAGCAATTTTGAATGGCATTTTTGGACGTTTCTAACCCTTGTTTGCACATCTCTAAGCAATTTTGAATGGCATTTTTGGCCGTTTCTAACCCATTTTTGCAAATCCCTAAGCACTTTAAAGCCTTTTTTGGCTTTTTCTTTCCAGTTTGCACATCTCTACCCATTTCAAAGCCATTTTTGGCCATTTCTAACCCTTTTTTGCTAATGTCTAAGCACTTTAAAGCCATTTTGGCCATTTCTAACCAATTTTTGCAAATCCCAAAGCACTTTAAAGCCATTTTTGGCATTTGTAACCCATGTTTGCACATCTCTAAGCAATTTTGAATGGCATTTTTGGCCGTTTCTAACCCATTGTTGCAGATCTCTAAGCATTTTTAAGACTTTTTTGTCCTTTTCTATGCAGTTTGTGCATCTCTAACCATTTTGAAGCCATTTTTGGCCATTTCTAACCCTTTTTTGCTAATCTCTAAGCACTTTCAAGCCATTTTTAGCATTTCTAACCCATGTTTGCACATCTCGAAGCAATTTTGAATGGCATTTTTGGACGTTTCTAACCCATGTTTGCACATCTCTAAGCAATTTTGAATGGCATTTTTGGCCGTTTCTAACCCATTTTTGCAAATCCCTAAGCACTTTAAAGCCATTTTCAGCATTTCTAACTCGTTATTGCACATCTCTATGCACTTTTAAGCCATTTTGGCCATTCCTAACCCATTTTTGCAAATCCCTAAGCACTTTAAAGCCATTTTTAGCATTTCTAACCCATGTTTGCACATCTCTAAGCAATTTTGAATGGCATTTTTGGCCGTTTCTAACCATTTTTGCAAATCCCTAAGCACTTTAAAGCCATTTTTGGCATTTCTAACCCGTTTTTGGAAATCTCTAAGCACTTTAAAGCCATGTTTGGCATTTCGAACCCATTTTTGCACATCTCTAAGCACTTTTAAACCATTTTTGGCCATTTCTAACCCATTTTTGCCGATCTCTACGAACTTTTAAGCCTTTTTTGGCCTTTTCTATCCCGTCTGCACATCTCTAACAATTTTGAAGCCATTTTTGGCCATTTCTAACTCATGTTTGCTCATCCCTAAGCAATTCTGAATTGTATTTTTCGCTGTTTCTATCCCATTTTTGCAGATCTCTACGAACTTTTATGCCTTTTTTGGCCTTTTCTATCCAGTTTGCACATCTCTAACCATTTTGAAGCCATTTTTGGCCATTTCTAACCCTTTTTTGCAAATCTCTAAGCACTTTAAAGCCTTTTTTAGCATTTCTAACCCATGTTTGCACATCTCTAAGCAATTTTGAATGGCATTTTTGGACGTTTCTAACCCTTGTTTGCACATCTCTAAGCAATTTTGAATGGCATTTTTGGCCGTTTCTAACCCATTTTTGCAAATCCCTAAGCACTTTAAAGCCTTTTTTGGCTTTTTCTTTCCAGTTTGCACATCTCTACCCATTTCAAAGCCATTTTTGGCCATTTCTAACCCTTTTTTGCTAATGTCTAAGCACTTTAAAGCCATTTTGGCCATTTCTAACCAATTTTTGCAAATCCCAAAGCACTTTAAAGCCATTTTTGGCATTTGTAACCCATGTTTGCACATCTCTAAGCAATTTTGAATGGCATTTTTGGCCGTTTCTAACCCATTGTTGCAGATCTCTAAGCATTTTTAAGACTTTTTTGTCCTTTTCTATGCAGTTTGTGCATCTCTAACCATTTTGAAGCCATTTTTGGCCATTTCTAACCCTTTTTTGCTAATGTCTAAGCACTTTCAAGCCATTTTTAGCATTTCTAACCCATGTTTGCACATCTCGAAGCAATTTTGAATGGCATTTTTGGACGTTTCTAACCCTTGTTTGCACATCTCTAAGCAATTTTGAATGGCATTTTTGGCCGTTTCTAACCCATTTTTGCAAATCCCTAAGCACTTTAAAGCCTTTTTTGGCTTTTTCTTTCCCGTTTGCACATCTCTACCCATTTCAAAGCCATTTTTGGCCATTTCTAACCCTTTTTTGCTAATGTCTAAGCACTTTAAAGCCATTTTGGCCATTTCTAACCAATTTTTGCAAATCCCAAAGCACTTTAAAGCCATTTTTGGCATTTGTAACCCATGTTTGCACATCTCTAAGCAATTTTGAATGGCATTTTTGGCCGTTTCTAACCCATTGTTGCAGATCTCTAAGCATTTTTAAGACTTTTTTGTCCTTTTCTATGCAGTTTGTGCATCTCTAACCATTTTGAAGCCATTTTTGGCCATTTCTAACCCTTTTTTGCTAATCTCTAAGCACTTTCAAGCCATTTTTAGCATTTCTAACCCATGTTTGCACATCTCGAAGCAATTTTGAATGGCATTTTTGGACGTTTCCAACCCATGTTTGCACATCTCTGAGCAATTTTGAATGGCATTTTTGGCCGTTTCTAACCCATTTTTGCAAATCCCTAAGCACTTTAAAGCCATTTTCAGCATTTCTAACTCGTTATTGCACATCTCTATGCACTTTTAAGCCATTTTGGCCATTCCTAACCCATTTTTGCACATCTCTAAGCACTTTTAAACCATTTTTTGTCCATTTCTAACCCATGTTTGCACATCTCTAAGCAATTTTGAATGGCATTTTTGGCCGTTTCTAACCATTTTTGCAAATCCCTAAGCACTTTAAAGCCATTTTTGGCATTTCTAACCCATTTTTGGAAATCTCTAAGCACTTTAAAGCCATGTTTGGCATTTCGAACCCATTTTTGCACATCTCTAAGCACTTTTAAACCATTTTTGGCCATTTCTAACCCATGCTTGCTCATCTCTAAGCAATTTTGAATGACATTTTTGGCCATTTCTAACCCATTTTTGCCGATCTCTACGAACTTTTAAGCCTTTTTTGGCCTTTTCTATCCCGTCTGCACATCTCTAACAATTTTGAAGCCATTTTTGGCCATTTCTAACTCATGTTTGCTCATCCCTATGCAATTCTGAATTGCATTTTTCGCTGTTTCTATCCCATTTTTGCAGATCTCTACGAACTTTTATGCCTTTTTTGGCCTTTTCTATCCAGTTTGCACATCTCTAACCATTTTGAAGCCATTTTTGGCCATTTCTAACCCTTTTTTTCAAATCTCTAAGCACTTTAAAGCCATTTTTAGCATTTCTAACCCATTTTTGCAAATCTCTAAGCACTTTCAAGCCATTTTTAGCATTTCTAACCCATGTTTGCACATCTCTAAGCAATTTTGAATGGCATTTTTGGACGTTTCTAACCCTTGTTTGCACATCTCTAAGCAATTTTGAATGGCATTTTTGGCCGTTTCTAACCCATTTTTGCAAATCCCTAAGCACTTTAAAGCCTTTTTTGGCTTTTTCTTTCCAGTTTGCACATCTCTACCCATTTCAAAGCCATTTTTGGCCGTTTCTAACCCTTTTTTGCTAATGTCTAAGCACTTTAAAGCCATTTTGGCCATTTCTAACCAATTTTTGCAAATCCCAAAGCACTTTAAAGCCATTTTTGGCATTTGTAACCCATGTTTGCACATCTCTAAGCAATTTTGAATGGCATTTTTGGCCGTTTCTAACCCATTGTTGCAGATCTCTAAGCATTTTTAAGACTTTTTTGTCCTTTTCTATGCAGTTTGTGCATCTCTAACCATTTTGAAGCCATTTTTGGCCATTTCTAACCCTTTTTTGCTAATCTCTAAGCACTTTCAAGCCATTTTTAGCATTTCTAACCCATGTTTGCACATCTCGAAGCAATTTTGAATGGCATTTTTGGACGTTTCTAACCCATGTTTGCACATCTCTAAGCAATTTTGAATGGCATTTTTGGCCGTTTCTAACCCATTTTTGCAAATCCCTAAGCACTTTAAAGCCATTTTCAGCATTTCTAACTCGTTATTGCACATCTCTATGCACTTTTAAGCCATTTTGGCCATTCCTAACCCATTTTTGCAAATCCCTAAGCACTTTAAAGCCATTTTTAGCATTTCTAACCCATGTTTGCACATCTCTAAGCAATTTTGAATGGCATTTTTGGCCGTTTCTAACCATTTTTGCAAATCCCTAAGCACTTTAAAGCCATTTTTGGCATTTCTAACCCGTTTTTGGAAATCTCTAAGCACTTTAAAGCCATGTTTGGCATTTCGAACCCATTTTTGCACATCTCTAAGCACTTTTAAACCATTTTTGGCCATTTCTAACCCATTTTTGCCGATCTCTACGAACTTTTAAGCCTTTTTTGGCCTTTTCTATCCCGTCTGCACATCTCTAACAATTTTGAAGCCATTTTTGGCCATTTCTAACTCATGTTTGCTCATCCCTAAGCAATTCTGAATTGTATTTTTCGCTGTTTCTATCCCATTTTTGCAGATCTCTACGAACTTTTATGCCTTTTTTGGCCTTTTCTATCCAGTTTGCACATCTCTAACCATTTTGAAGCCATTTTTGGCCATTTCTAACCCTTTTTTGCAAATCTCTAAGCACTTTAAAGCCTTTTTTAGCATTTCTAACCCATTTTTGCAAATCTCTAAGCACTTTCAAGCCATTTTTAGCATTTCTAACCCATGTTTGCACATCTCTAAGCAATTTTGAATGGCATTTTTGGACGTTTCTAACCCTTGTTTGCACATCTCTAAGCAATTTTGAATGGCATTTTTGGCTGTTTCTAACCCATTTTTGCAAATCCCTAAGCACTTTAAAGCCTTTTTTGGCTTTTTCTTTCCAGTTTGCACATCTCTACCCATTTCAAAGCCATTTTTGGCCATTTCTAACCCTTTTTTGCTAATGTCTAAGCACTTTAAAGCCATTTTGGCCATTTCTAACCAATTTTTGCAATTCCCAAAGCACTTTAAAGCCATTTTTGGCATTTGTAACCCATGTTTGCACATCTCTAAGCAATTTTGAATGGCATTTTTGGCCGTTTCTAACCCATTGTTGCAGATCTCTAAGCATTTTTAAGACTTTTTTGTCCTTTTCTATGCAGTTTGTGCATCTCTAACCATTTTGAAGCCATTTTTGGCCATTTCT
The DNA here is from genome assembly GCF_037157495.1 of Lathamus discolor. Classification (NCBI taxonomy): domain Eukaryota; kingdom Metazoa; phylum Chordata; class Aves; order Psittaciformes; family Psittacidae; genus Lathamus; species Lathamus discolor. The sequence goes on from NC_088908.1 coordinate 30,177,329, forward strand.
AACCCTTTTTTGCACATCTCTAAGCACTTTTAAACCATTTTTTGTCCATTTCTAACCCATGTTTGCACATCTCTAAGCAATTTTGAATGGCATTTTTGGCCGTTTCTAACCATTTTTGCAAATCCCTAAGCACTTTAAAGCCATTTTTGGCATTTCTAACCCGTTTTTGGAAATCTCTAAGCACTTTAAAGCCATGTTTGGCATTTCGAACCCATTTTTGCACATCTCTAAGCACTTTTAAACCATTTTTGGCCATTTCTAACCCATGCTTGCTCATCTCTAAGCAATTTTGAATGACATTTTTGGCCATTTCTAACCCATTTTTGCCGATCTCTACGAACTTTTAAGCCTTTTTTGGCCTTTTCTATCCCGTCTGCACATCTCTAACAATTTTGAAGCCATTTTTGGCCATTTCTAACTCATGTTTGCTCATCCCTAAGCAATTCTGAATTGCATTTTTCGCTGTTTCTATCCCATTTTTGCAGATCTCTACGAACTTTTATGCCTTTTTTGGCCTTTTCTATCCAGTTTGCACACCTCTAACCATTTTGAAGCCATTTTTGGCCATTTCTAACCCTTTTTTGCAAATCTCTAAGCACTTTCAAGCCATTTTTAGCATTTCTAACCCATGTTTGCACATCTCTAAGCAATTTTGAATGGCATTTTTGGACGTTTCTAACCCTTGTTTGCACATCTCTAAGCAATTTTGAATGGCATTTTTGGCCGTTTCTAACCCATTTTTGCAAATCCCTAAGCACTTTAAAGCCTTTTTTGGCTTTTTCTTTCCAGTTTGCACATCTCTACCCATTTCAAAGCCATTTTTGGCCATTTCTAACCCTTTTTTGCTAATGTCTAAGCACTTTAAAGCCATTTTGGCAATTTCTAACCAATTTTTGCAAATCTCAAAGCACTTTAAAGCCATTTTTGGCATTTGTAACCCATGTTTGCACATCTCTAAGCAATTTTGAATGGCATTTTTGGCCGTTTCTAACCCATTGTTGCAGATCTCTAAGCATTTTTAAGACTTTTTTGTCCTTTTCTATGCAGTTTGTGCATCTCTAACCATTTTGAAGCCATTTTTGGCCATTTCTAACCCTTTTTTGCTAATGTCTAAGCACTTTCAAGCCATTTTTAGCATTTCTAACCCATGTTTGCACATCTCGAAGCAATTTTGAATGGCATTTTTGGACGTTTCCAACCCATGTTTGCACATCTCTGAGCAATTTTGAATGGCATTTTTGGCCGTTTCTAACCCATTTTTGCAAATCCCTAAGCACTTTAAAGCCATTTTCAGCATTTCTAACTCGTTATTGCACATCTCTATGCACTTTTAAGCCATTTTGGCCATTCCTAACCCATTTTTGCACATCTCTAAGCACTTTTAAACCATTTTTTGTCCATTTCTAACCCATGTTTGCACATCTCTAAGCAATTTTGAATGGCATTTTTGGCCGTTTCTAACCATTTTTGCAAATCCCTAAGCACTTTAAAGCCATTTTTGGCATTTCTAACCCGTTTTTGGAAATCTCTAAGCACTTTAAAGCCATGTTTGGCATTTCGAACCCATTTTTGCACATCTCTAAGCACTTTTAAACCATTTTTGGCCATTTCTAACCCATGCTTGCTCATCTCTAAGCAATTTTGAATGACATTTTTGGCCATTTCTAACCCATTTTTGCCGATCTCTACGAACTTTTAAGCCTTTTTTGGCCTTTTCTATCCCGTCTGCACATCTCTAACAATTTTGAAGCCATTTTTGGCCATTTCTAACTCATGTTTGCTCATCCCTAAGCAATTCTGAATTGCATTTTTCGCTGTTTCTAACCCATTTTTGCAGATCTCTACGAACTTTTATGCCTTTTTTGGCCTTTTCTATCCAGTTTGCACATCTCTAACCATTTTGAAGCCATTTTTGGCCATTTCTAACCCTTTTTTGCAAATCTCTGAGCACTTTAAAGCCATTTTTAGCATTTCTAACCCATTTTTGCAAATCTCTAAGCACTTTCAAGCCATTTTTAGCATTTCTAACCCATGTTTGCACATCTCTAAGCAATTTTGAATGGCATTTTTGGACGTTTCTAACCCTTGTTTGCACATCTCTAAGCAATTTTGAATGGCATTTTTGGCCGTTTCTAACCCATTTTTGCAAATCCCTAAGCACTTTAAAGCCATTTTCAGCATTTCTAACTCGTTATTGCACATCTCTATGCACTTTTAAGCCATTTTGGCCATTCCTAACCCATTTTTGCACATCTCTAAGCACTTTTAAACCATTTTTTGTCCATTTCTAACCCATGTTTGCACATCTCTAAGCAATTTTGAATGGCATTTTTGGCCGTTTCTAACCCATTGTTGCAGATCTCTAAGCATTTTTAAGACTTTTTTGGCCTTTTCTATCCAGTTTGCACATCTCTAACCATTTTGAAGACATTTTTGGCCATTTCTAACCCGTTTTTGGAAATCTCTAAGCACTTTAAAGCCATTTTTAGCATTTCTAACCCATGTTTGCACATCTCTAAGCAATTTTGAATTACATTTTTGGACGTTTCTAACCCATGTTTGCACATCTCTAAGCAATTTTGAATGGCATTTTTGGCCATTTCTAACCCTTGTTTGCACATCTCTAAGCAATTTTGAATGGCATTTTTGGCCGTTTCTAACCCATTGTTGCAGATCTCTAAGCATTTTTAAGACTTTTTTGTCCTTTTCTATGCAGTTTGTGCATCTCTAACCATTTTGAAGCCATTTTTGGCCATTTCTAACCCTTTTTTGCAAATCTCTAAGCACTTTAAAGCCATTTTTAGCATTTCTAACCCATTTTTGCAAATCTCTAAGCACTTTCAAGCCATTTTTAGCATTTCTAACCCATGTTTGCACATCTCTAAGCAATTTTGAATGGCATTTTTGGACGTTTCTAACCCTTGTTTGCACATCTCTAAGCAATTTTGAATGGCATTTTTGGCCGTTTCTAACCCATTTTTGCAAATCCCTAAGCACTTTAAAGCCTTTTTTGGCTTTTTCTTTCCAGTTTGCACATCTCTACCCATTTCAAAGCCATTTTTGGCCATTTCTAACCCTTTTTTGCTAATGTCTAAGCACTTTAAAGCCATTTTGGCAATTTCTAACCAATTTTTGCAAATCCCAAAGCACTTTAAAGCCATTTTTGGCATTTGTAACCCATGTTTGCACATCTCTAAGCAATTTTGAATGGCATTTTTGGCCGTTTCTAACCCATTGTTGCAGATCTCTAAGCATTTTTAAGACTTTTTTGTCCTTTTCTATGCAGTTTGTGCATCTCTAACCATTTTGAAGCCATTTTTGGCCATTTCTAACCCTTTTTTGCTAATCTCTAAGCACTTTCAAGCCATTTTTAGCATTTCTAACCCATGATTGCACATCTCGAAGCAATTTTGAATGGCATTTTTGGACGTTTCTAACCCTTGTTTGCACATCTCTAAGCAATTTTAAATGGCATTTTTGGCCGTTTCTAACCATTTTTGCAAATCCCTAAGCACTTTAAAGCCATTTTTGGCATTTCTGACCCGTTTTTGGAAATCTCTAAGCACTTTAAAGCCATGTTTGGCATTTCGAACCCATTTTTGCACATCTCTAAGCACTTTTAAACCATTTTTGGCCATTTCTAACCCATGCTTGCTCATCTCTAAGCAATTTTGAATGACATTTTTGGCCATTTCTAACCCATTTTTGCCGATCTCTAAGAACTTTTAAGCCTTTTTTGGCCTTTTCTATCCCATCTGCACATCTCTAACAATTTTGAAGCCATTTTTGGCCATTTCTAACTCATGTTTGCTCATCCCTAAGCAATTCTGAATTGCATTTTTCGCTGTTTCTAGTCCATTTTTGCAGATCTCTACGAACTTTTATGCCTTTTTTGGCCTTTTCTATCCAGTTTGCACACCTCTAACCATTTTGAAGCCATTTTTGGCCATTTCTAACCCTTTTTTGCAAATCTCTAAGCACTTTAAAGCCATTTTTAGCATTTCTAACCCATTTTTGCAAATCTCTTAGCACTTTCAAGCCATTTTTAGCATTTCTAACCCATGTTTGCACATCTCTAAGCAATTTTGAATGGCATTTTTGGACGTTTCTAACCCTTGTTTGCACATCTCTAAGCAATTTTGAATGGCATTTTTGGACGTTTCTAACCCATGTTTGCTCATCCCTAAGCAATTCTGAATTGCATTTTTCGCTGTTTCTAACCCATTTTTGCAGATCTCTACGAACTTTTATGCCTTTTTTGGCCTTTTCTATCCAGTTTGCACACCTCTAACCATTTTGAAGCCATTTTTGGCCATTTCTAACCCTTTTTTGCAAATCTCTAAGCACTTTCAAGCCATTTTTAGCATTTCTAACCCATGTTTGCACATCTCTAAGCAATTTTGAATGGCATTTTTGGACGTTTCTAACCCTTGTTTGCACATCTCTAAGCAATTTTGAATGGCATTTTTGGCCGTTTCTAACGCATTGTTGCAGATCTCTAAGCATTTTTAAGACTTTTTTGTCCTTTTCTATGCAGTTTGTGCATCTCTAACCATTTTGAAGCCATTTTTGGCCATTTCTAACCCTTTTTTGCTAATGTCTAAGCACTTTCAAGCCATTTTTAGCATTTCTAACCCATGTTTGCACATCTCGAAGCAATTTTGAATGGCATTTTTGGACGTTTCTAACCCTTGTTTGCACATCTCTAAGCAATTTTGAATGGCATTTTTGGCCGTTTCTAACCCATTTTTGCAAATCCCTAAGCACTTTAAAGCCTTTTTTGGCTTTTTCTTTCCAGTTTGCACATCTCTACCCATTTCAAAGCCATTTTTGGCCATTTCTAACCCTTTTTTGCTAATGTCTAAGCACTTTAAAGCCATTTTGGCAATTTCTAACCAATTTTTGCAAATCTCAAAGCACTTTAAAGCCATTTTTGGCATTTGTAACCCATGTTTGCACATCTCTAAGTAATTTTGAATGGCATTTTTGGCCGTTTCTAACCCATTGTTGCAGATCTCTAAGCATTTTTAAGACTTTTTTGTCCTTTTCTATGCAGTTTGTGCATCTCTAACAATTTGAAGCCATTTTTGGCCATTTCTAACCCTTTTTTGCTAATCTCTAAGCACTTTCAAGCCATTTTTAGCATTTCTAACCCATGATTGCACATCTCGAAGCAATTTTGAATGGCATTTTTGGACGTTTCCAACCCATGTTTGCACATCTCTGAGCAATTTTGAATGGCATTTTTGGCCGTTTCTAACCCATTTTTGCAAATCCCTAAGCACTTTAAAGCCATTTTCAGCATTTCTAACTCGTTATTGCACATCTCTATGCACTTTTAAGCCATTTTGGCCATTCCTAACCCATTTTTGCACATCTCTAAGCACTTTTAAACCATTTTTTGTCCATTTCTAACCCATGTTTGCACATCTCTAAGCAATTTTGAATGGCATTTTTGGCCGTTTCTAACCATTTTTGCAAATCCCTAAGCACTTTAAAGCCATTTTTGGCATTTCTAACCCGTTTTTGGAAATCTCTAAGCACTTTAAAGCCATGTTTGGCATTTCGAACCCATTTTTGCACATCTCTAAGCACTTTTAAACCATTTTTGGCCATTTCTAACCCATGCTTGCTCATCTCTAAGCAATTTTGAATGACATTTTTGGCCATTTCTAACCCATTTTTGCCGATCTCTAAGAACTTTTAAGCCTTTTTTGGCCTTTTCTATCCCGTCTGCACATCTCTAACAATTTTGAAGCCATTTTTGGCCATTTCTAACTCATGTCTGCTCATCCCTATGCAATTCTGAATTGCATTTTTCGCTGTTTCTATCCCATTTTTGCAGATCTCTACGAACTTTTATGCCTTTTTTGGCCTTTTCTATCCAGTTTGCACATCTCTAACCATTTTGAAGCCATTTTTGGCCATTTCTAACCCTTTTTTTCAAATCTCTAAGCACTTTAAAGCCATTTTTAGCATTTCTAACCCATTTTTGCAAATCTCTAAGCACTTTCAAGCCATTTTTAGCATTTCTAACCCATGTTTGCACATCTCTAAGCAATTTTGAATGGCATTTTTGGACGTTTCTAACCCTTGTTTGCACATCTCTAAGCAATTTTGAATGGCATTTTTGGCCGTTTCTAACCCATTTTTGCAAATCCCTAAGCACTTTAAAGCCTTTTTTGGCTTTTTCTTTCCAGTTTGCACATCTCTACCCATTTCAAAGCCATTTTTGGCCATTTCTAACCCTTTTTTGCTAATGTCTAAGCACTTTAAAGCCATTTTGGCCATTTCTAACCAATTTTTGCAAATCCCAAAGCACTTTAAAGCCATTTTTGGCATTTGTAACCCATGTTTGCACATCTCTAAGCAATTTTGAATGGCATTTTTGGCCGTTTCTATCCCATTTTTGCAGATCTCTAAGCATTTTTAAGACTTTTTTGTCCTTTTCTATGCAGTTTGTGCATCTCTAACCATTTTGAAGCCATTTTTGGCCATTTCTAACCCTTTTTTGCTAATCTCTAAGCACTTTCAAGCCATTTTTAGCATTTCTAACCCATGTTTGCACATCTCGAAGCAATTTTGAATGGCATTTTTGGACGTTTCTAACCCATGTTTGCACATCTCTAAGCAATTTTGAATGGCATTTTTGGCCGTTTCTAACCCATTTTTGCAAATCCCTAAGCACTTTAAAGCCATTTTCAGCATTTCTAACTCGTTATTGCACATCTCTATGCACTTTTAAGCCATTTTGGCCATTCCTAACCCATTTTTGCACATCTCTAAGCACTTTTAAACCATTTTTGGTCCATTTCTAACCCATGTTTGCACATCTCTAAGCAATTTTGAATGGCATTTTTGGCCGTTTCTAACCATTTTTGCAAATCCCTAAGCACTTTAAAGCCATTTTTGGCATTTCTAACCCGTTTTTGGAAATCTCTAAGCACTTTAAAGCCATGTTTGGCATTTCGAACCCATTTTTGCACATCTCTAAGCACTTTTAAACCATTTTTGGCCATTTCTAACCCATGCTTGCTCATCTCTAAGCAATTTTGAATGACATTTTTGGCCATTTCTAACCCATTTTTGCCGATCTCTACGAACTTTTAAGCCTTTTTTGGCCTTTTCTATCCCGTCTGCACATCTCTAACAATTTTGAAGCCATTTTTGGCCATTTCTAACTCATGTTTGCTCATCCCTAAGCAATTCTGAATTGCATTTTTCGCTGTTTCTAACCCATTTTTGCAGATCTCTACGAACTTTTATGCCTTTTTTGGCCTTTTCTATCCAGTTTGCACATCTCTAACCATTTTGAAGCCATTTTTGGCCATTTCTAACCCTTTTTTGCAAATCTCTAAGCACTTTAAAGCCATTTTTAGCATTTCTAACCCATTTTTGCACATCTCTAAGCAATTTTGAATGGCATTTTTGGACGTTTCAAACCCTTGTTTGCACATCTCTAAGCAATTTTGAATGGCATTTTTGGACGTTTCTAACCCTTGTTTGCAAATCCCTAAGCACTTTAAAGCCTTTTTTGGCTTTTTCTTTCCAGTTTGCACATCTCTACCCATTTCAAAGCCATTTTTGGCCATTTCTAACCCTTTTTTGCTAATGTCTAAGCACTTTAAAGCCATTTTGGCCATTTCTAACCAATTTTTGCAAATCCCAAAGCACTTTAAAGCCATTTTTGGCATTTGTAACCCATGTTTGCACATCTCTAAGCAATTTTGAATGGCATTTTTGGCCGTTTCTAACCCATTGTTGCAGATCTCTAAGCATTTTTAAGACTTTTTTGTCCTTTTCTATGCAGTTTGTGCATCTCTAACCATTTTGAAGCCATTTTTGGCCATTTCTAACTCATGTTTGCTCATCCCTAAGCAATTCTGAATTGCATTTTTCGCTGTTTCTATCCCATTTTTGCAGATCTCTACGAACTTTTATGCCTTTTTTGGCCTTTTCTATCCAGTTTGCACATCTCTAACCATTTTGAAGCCATTTTTGGCCATTTCTAACCCTTTTTTCAAATCTCTAAGCACTTTAAAGCCATTTTTAGCATTTCTAACCCATGTTTGCAAATCTCTAAGCACTTTCAAGCCATTTTTAGCATTTCTAACCCATGTTTGCACATCTCTAAGCAATTTTGAATGACATTTTTGGCCATTTCTAACCCATTTTTGCCGATCTCTACGAACTTTTAAGCCTTTTTTGGCCTTTTCTATCCCGTCTGCACATCTCTAACAATTTTGAAGCCATTTTTGGCCATTTCTAACTCATGTTTGCTCATCCCTAAGCAATTCTGAATTGCATTTTTCGCTGTTTCTATCCCATTTTTGCAGATCTCTACGAACTTTTATGCCTTTTTTGGCCTTTTCTATCCAGTTTGCACATCTCTAACCATTTTGAAGCCATTTTTGGCCATTTCTAACCCTTTTTTGCAAATCTCTAAGCACTTTAAAGCCATTTTTAGCATTTCTAACCCATGTTTGCAAATCTCTAAGCACTTTCAAGCCATTTTTAGCATTTCTAACCCATGTTTGCACATCTCGAAGCAATTTTGAATGGCATTTTTGGACGTTTCTAACCCTTGTTTGCACATCTCTAAGCAATTTTGAATGGCATTTTTGGCCGTTTCTAACCCATTTTTGCAAATCCCTAAGCACTTTAAAGCCTTTTTTGGCTTTTTCTTTCCAGTTTGCACATCTCTACCCATTTCAAAGCCATTTTTGGCCATTTCTAACCCTTTTTTGCTAATGTCTAAGCACTTTAAAGCCATTTTGGCCATTTCTAACCAATTTTTGCAAATCCCAAAGCACTTTAAAGCCATTTTTGGCATTTGTAACCCATGTTTGCACATCTCTAAGCAATTTTGAATGGCATTTTTGGCCGTTTCTAACCCATTGTTGCAGATCTCTAAGCATTTTTAAGACTTTTTTGTCCTTTTCTATGCAGTTTGTGCATCTCTAACCATTTTGAAGCCATTTTTGGCCATTTCTAACCCTTTTTTGCTAATCTCTAAGCACTTTCAAGCCATTTTTAGCATTTCTAACCCATGTTTGCACATCTCGAAGCAATTTTGAATGGCATTTTTGGCCGTTTCTAACCCATTTTTGCAAATCCCTAAGCACTTTAAAGCCATTTTCAGCATTTCTAACTCGTTATTGCACATCTCTATGCACTTTTAAGCCATTTTGGCCATTCCTAACCCATTTTTGCAAATCCCTAAGCACTTTAAAGCCATTTTTAGCATTTCTAACCCATGTTTGCACATCTCTAAGCAATTTTGAATGGCATTTTTGGCCGTTTCTAACCATTTTTGCAAATCCCTAAGCACTTTAAAGCCATTTTTGGCATTTCTAACCCGTTTTTGGAAATCTCTAAGCACTTTAAAGCCATGTTTGGCATTTCGAACCCATTTTTGCACATCTCTAAGCACTTTTAAACCATTTTTGGCCATTTCTAACCCATTTTTGCCGATCTCTACGAACTTTTAAGCCTTTTTTGGCCTTTTCTATCCCGTCTGCACATCTCTAACAATTTTGAAGCCATTTTTGGCCATTTCTAACTCATGTTTGCTCATCCCTAAGCAATTCTGAATTGCATTTTTCGCTGTTTCTATCCCATTTTTGCAGATCTCTACGAACTTCTATGCCTTTTTTGGCCTTTTCTATCCAGTTTGCACATCTCTAACCATTTTGAAGCCATTTTTGGCCATTTCTAACCCTTTTTTGCAAATCTCTAAGCACTTTAAAGCCATTTTTAGCATTTCTAACCCATTTTTGCAAATCTCTAAGCACTTTCAAGCCATTTTTAGCATTTCTAACCCATGTTTGCACATCTCTAAGCAATTTTGAATGGCATTTTTGGACGTTTCTAACCCTTGTTTGCACATCTCTAAGCAATTTTGAATGGCATTTTTGGCCGTTTCTAACCCATTTTTGCAAATCCCTAAGCACTTTAAAGCCTTTTTTGGCTTTTTCTTTCCAGTTTGCACATCTCTACCCATTTCAAAGCCATTTTTGGCCATTTCTAACCCTTTTTTGCTAATGTCTAAGCACTTTAAAGCCATTTTGGCCATTTCTAACCAATTTTTGCAAATCCCAAAGCACTTTAAAGCCATTTTTGGCATTTGTAACCCATGTTTGCACATCTCTAAGCAATTTTGAATGGCATTTTTGGCCGTTTCTAACCCATTGTTGCAGATCTCTAAGCATTTTTAAGACTTTTTTGTCCTTTTCTATGCAGTTTGTGCATCTCTAACCATTTTGAAGCCATTTTTGGCCATTTCTAACCCTTTTTTGCTAATCTCTAAGCACTTTCAAGCCATTTTTAGCATTTCTAACCCATGTTTGCACATCTCGAAGCAATTTTGAATGGCATTTTTGGCCGTTTCTTACCCATTTTTGCAAATCCCTAAGCACTTTAAAGCCATTTTCAGCATTTCTAACTCGTTATTGCACATCTCTATGCACTTTTAAGCCATTTTGGCCATTCCTAACCCATTTTTGCAAATCCCTAAGCACTTTAAAGCCATTTTTAGCATTTCTAACCCATGTTTGCACATCTCTAAGCAATTTTGAATGGCATTTTTGGCCGTTTCTAACCATTTTTGCAAATCCCTAAGCACTTTAAAGCCATTTTTGGCATTTCTAACCCGTTTTTGGAAATCTCTAAGCACTTTAAAGCCATGTTTGGCATTTCGAACCCATTTTTGCACATCTCTAAGCACTTTTAAACCATTTTTGGCCATTTCTAACCCATTTTTGCCGATCTCTACGAACTTTTAAGCCTTTTTTGGCCTTTTCTATCCCGTCTGCACATCTCTAACAATTTTGAAGCCATTTTTGGCCATTTCTAACTCATGTTTGCTCATCCCTAAGCAATTCTGAATTGCATTTTTCGCTGTTTCTATCCCATTTTTGCAGATCTCTACGAACTTCTATGCATTTTTTGGCCTTTTCTATCCAGTTTGCACATCTCTAACCATTTTGAAGCCATTTTTGGCCATTTCTAACCCTTTTTTGCAAATCTCTAAGCACTTTAAAGCCATTTTTAGCATTTCTAACCCATTTTTGCAAATCTCTAAGCACTTTCAAGCCATTTTTAGCATTTCTAACCCATGTTTGCACATCTCTAAGCAATTTTGAATGGCATTTTTGGACGTTTCTAACCCTTGTTTGCACATCTCTAAGCAATTTTGAATGGCATTTTTGGCCGTTTCTAACCCATTTTTGCAAATCCCTAAGCACTTTAATGCCATTTTCAGCATTTCTAACTCGTTATTGCACATCTCTATGCACTTTTAAGCCATTTTGGCCATTCCTAACCCATATTTGCACATCTCTAAGCACTTTTAAACCATTTTTTGTCCATTTCTAACCCATGTTTGCACATCTCTAAGCAATTTTGTATGGCATTTTTGGCCGTTTCTAACCCATTGTTGCAGATCTCTAAGCATTTTTAAGACTTTTTTGGCCTTTTCTATCCAGTTTGCACATCTCTAACCATTTTGAAGCCATTTTTGGCCATTTCTAACCCGTTTTTGGAAATCTCTAAGCACTTTAAAGCCATTTTTAGCATTTCTAACCCATGTTTGCACATCTCTAAGCAATTTTGAATGACATTTTTGGACGTTTCTAACCCATGTTTGCACATCTCTATGCAATTTTGAATGGCATTTTTGGCCATTTCTAACCCTTGTTTGCACATCTCTAAGCAATTTTGAATGGCATTTTTGGCCGTTTCTAACCCATTGTTGCAGATCTCTAAGCATTTTTAAGACTTTTTTGTCCTTTTCTATGCAGTTTGTGCATCTCTAACCATTTTGAAGCCATTTTTGGCCATTTCTAACCCTTTTTTGCAAATCTCTAAGCACTTTAAAGCCATTTTTAGCATTTCTAAACCATTTTTGCAAATCTCTAAGCACTTTCAAGCCATTTTTAGCATTTCTAACCCATGTTTGCACATCTCTAAGCAATTTTGAATGGCATTTTTGGACGTTTCTAACCCTTGTTTGCACATCTCTAAGCAATTTTGAATGGCATTTTTGGCCGTTTCTAACCCATTTTTGCAAATCCCTAAGCACTTTAAAGCCTTTTTTGGCTTTTTCTTTCCAGTTTGCACATCTCTACCCATTTCAAAGCCATTTTTGGCCATTTCTAACCCTTTTTTGCTAATGTCTAAGCACTTTAAAGCCATTTTGGCAATTTCTAACCAATTTTTGCAAATCCCAAAGCACTTTAAAGCCATTTTTGGCATTTGTAACCCATGTTTGCACATCTCTAAGCAATTTTGAATGGCATTTTTGGCCGTTTCTAACCCATTGTTGCAGATCTCTAAGCATTTTTAAGACTTTTTTGTCCTTTTCTATGCAGTTTGTGCATCTCTAACCATTTTGAAGCCATTTTTGGCCATTTCTAACCCTTTTTTGCTAATCTCTAAGCACTTTCAAGCCATTTTTAGCATTTCTAACCCATGATTGCACATCTCGAAGCAATTTTGAATGGCATTTTTGGACGTTTCTAACCCTTGTTTGCACATCTCTAAGCAATTTTGAATGGCATTTTTGGCCGTTTCTAACCATTTTTGCAAATCCCTAAGCACTTTAAAGCCATTTTTGGCATTTCTGACCCGTTTTTGGAAATCTCTAAGCACTTTAAAGCCATGTTTGGCATTTCGAACCCATTTTTGCACATCTCTAAGCACTTTTAAATCATTTTTGGCCATTTCTAACCCATGCTTGCTCATCTCTAAGCAATTTTGAATGACATTTTTGGCCATTTCTAACCCATTTTTGCCGATCTCTAAGAACTTTTAAGCCTTTTTTGGCCTTTTCTATCCCATCTGCACATCTCTAACAATTTTGAAGCCATTTTTGGCCATTTCTAACTCATGTTTGCTCATCCCTAAGCAATTCTGAATTGCATTTTTCGCTGTTTCTAGCCCATTTTTGCAGATCTCTACGAACTTTTATGCCTTTTTTGGCCTTTTCTATCCAGTTTGCACACCTCTAACCATTTTGAAGCCATTTTTGGCCATTTCTAACCCTTTTTTGCAAATCTCTAAGCACTTTAAAGCCATTTTTAGCATTTCTAACCCATTTTTGCAAATCTCTAAGCACTTTCAAGCCATTTTTAGCATTTCTAACCCATGTTTGCACATCTCTAAGCAATTTTGAATGGCATTTTTGGACGTTTCTAACCCTTGTTTGCACATCTCTAAGCAATTTTGAATGGCATTTTTGGCCGTTTCTAACCCATTGTTGCAGATCTCTAAGCATTTTTAAGACTTTTTTGTCCTTTTCTATGCAGTTTGTGCATCTCTAACCATTTTGAAGCCATTTTTGGCCATTTCTAACCCTTTTTTGCAAATCTCTAAGCACTTTAAAGCCATTTTTAGCATTTCTAACCCATGTTTGCACATCTCTAAGCAATTTTGAATGGCATTTTTGGACGTTTCTAACCCTTGTTTGCACATCTCTAAGCAATTTTGAATGGCATTTTTGGCCGTTTCTAACCCATTTTTGCAAATCCCTAAGCACTTTAAAGCCTTTTTTGGCTTTTTCTTTCCAGTTTGCACATCTCTACCCATTTCAAAGCCATTTTTGGCCATTTCTAACCCTTTTTTGCTAATGTCTAAGCACTTTAAAGCCATTTTGGCCATTTCTAACCAATTTTTGCAAATCCCAAAGCACTTTAAAGCCATTTTTGGCATTTGTAACCCATGTTTGCACATCTCTAAGCAATTTTGAATGGCATTTTTGGCCGTTTCTATCCCATTTTTGCAGATCTCTAAGCATTTTTAAGACTTTTTTGTCCTTTTCTATGCAGTTTGTGCATCTCTAACCATTTTGAAGCCATTTTTGGCCATTTCTAACCCTTTTTTGCTAATGTCTAAGCACTTTCAAGCCATTTTTAGCATTTCTAACCCATGTTTGCACATCTCGAAGCAATTTTGAATGGCATTTTTGGACGTTTCTAACCCATGTTTGCACATCTCTAAGCAATTTTGAATGGCATTTTTGGCCGTTTCTAACCCATTTTTGCAAATCCCTAAGCACTTTAAAGCCTTTTTTGGCTTTTTCTTTCCAGCTTGCACATCTCTACCCATTTCAAAGCCATTTTTGGCCATTTCTAACCCTTTTTTGCTAATGTCTAAGCACTTTAAAGCCATTTTGGCCATTTCTAACCAATTTTTGCAAATCCCAAAGCACTTTAAAGCCATTTTTGGCATTTGTAACCCATGTTTGCACATCTCTAAGCAATTTTGAATGGCATTTTTGGCCGTTTCTAACCCATTGTTGCAGATCTCTAAGCATTTTTAAGACTTTTTTGTCCTTTTCTATGCAGTTTGTGCATCTCTAACCATTTTGAAGCCATTTTTGGCCATTTCTAACCCTTTTTTGCACATCTCTAAGCACTTTTAAACCATTTTTTGTCCATTTCTAACCCATGTTTGCACATCTCTAAGCAATTTTGAATGGCATTTTTGGCCGTTTCTAACCATTTTTGCAAATCCCTAAGCACTTTAAAGCCATTTTTGGCATTTCTAACCCGTTTTTGGAAATCTCTAAGCACTTTAAAGCCATGTTTTGCATTTCGAACCCATTTTTGCACATCTCTAAGCACTTTTAAACCATTTTTGGCCATTTCTAACCCATTTTTGCCGATCTCTACGAACTTTTAAGCCTTTTTTGGCCTTTTCTATCCCGTCTGCACATCTCTAACAATTTTGAAGCCATTTTTGGCCATTTCTAACTCATGTTTGCTCATCCCTAAGCAATTCTGAATTGCATTTTTCGCTGTTTCTATCCCATTTTTGCAGATCTCTACGAACTTCTATGCCTTTTTTGGCCTTTTCTATCCAGTTTGCACATCTCTAACCATTTTGAAGCCATTTTTGGCCATTTCTAACCCTTTTTTGCAAATCTCTAAGCACTTTAAAGCCATTTTTAGCATTTCTAACCCATTTTTGCAAATCTCTAAGCACTTTCAAGCCATTTTTAGCATTTCTAACCCATGTTTGCACATCTCTAAGCAATTTTGAATGGCATTTTTGGACGTTTCTAACCCTTGTTTGCACATCTCTAAGCAATTTTGAATGGCATTTTTGGCCGTTTCTAACCCATTTTTGCAAATCCCTAAGCACTTTAATGCCATTTTCAGCATTTCTAACTCGTTATTGCACATCTCTATGCACTTTTAAGCCATTTTGGCCATTCCTAACCCATATTTGCACATCTCTAAGCACTTTTAAACCATTTTTTGTCCATTTCTAACCCATGTTTGCACATCTCTAAGCAATTTTGTATGGCATTTTTGGCCGTTTCTAACCCATTGTTGCAGATCTCTAAGCATTTTTAGGACTTTTTTGGCCTTTTCTATCCAGTTTGCACATCTCTAACCATTTTGAAGCCATTTTTGGCCATTTCTAACCCGTTTTTGGAAATCTCTAAGCACTTTAAAGCCATTTTTAGCATTTCTAACCCATGTTTGCACATCTCTAAGCAATTTTGAATGACATTTTTGGACGTTTCTAACCCATGTTTGCACATCTCTAAGCAATTTTGAATGGCATTTTTGGCCATTTCTAACCCTTGTTTGCACATCTCTAAGCAATTTTGAATGGCATTTTTGGCCGTTTCTAACCCATTGTTGCAGATCTCTAAGCATTTTTAAGACTTTTTTGTCCTTTTCTATGCAGTTTGTGCATCTCTAACCATTTTGAAGCCATTTTTGGCCATTTCTAACCCTTTTTTGCAAATCTCTAAGCACTTTAAAGCCATTTTTAGCATTTCTAACCCATTTTTGCTAATGTCTAAGCACTTTCAAGCCATTTTTAGCATTTCTAACCCATGTTTGCACATCTCTAAGCAATTTTGAATGGCATTTTTGGACGTTTCTAACCCTTGTTTGCACATCTCTAAGCAATTTTGAATGGCATTTTTGGCCGTTTCTAACCCATTTTTGCAAATCCCTAAGCACTTTAAAGCCTTTTTTGGCTTTTTCTTTCCAGTTTGCACATCTCTACCCATTTCAAAGCCATTTTTGGCCATTTCTAACCCTTTTTTGCTAATGTCTAAGCACTTTAAAGCCATTTTGGCCATTTCTAACCAATTTTTGCAAATCCCAAAGCACTTTAAAGCCATTTTTGGCATTTGTAACCCATGTTTGCACATCTCTAAGCAATTTTGAATGGCATTTTTGGCCGTTTCTAACCCATTGTTGCAGATCTCTAAGCATTTTTAAGACTTTTTTGTCCTTTTCTATGCAGTTTGTGCATCTCTAACCATTTTGAAGCCATTTTTGGCCATTTCTAACCCTTTTTTGCTAATGTCTAAGCACTTTCAAGCCATTTTTAGCATTTCTAACCCATGTTTGCACATCTCGAAGCAATTTTGAATGGCATTTTTGGACGTTTCCAACCCATGTTTGCACATCTCTGAGCAATTTTGAATGGCATTTTTGGCCGTTTCTAACCCATTTTTGCAAATCCCTAAGCACTTTAAAGCCATTTTCAGCATTTCTAACTCGTTATTGCACATCTCTATGCACTTTTAAGCCATTTTGGCCATTCCTAACCCATTTTTGCACATCTCTAAGCACTTTTAAACCATTTTTTGTCCATTTCTAACCCATGTTTGCACATCTCTAAGCAATTTTGAATGGCATTTTTGGCCGTTTCTAACCATTTTTGCAAATCCCTAAGCACTTTAAAGCCATTTTTGGCATTTCTAACCCATTTTTGCACATCTCTAAGCACTTTTAAACCATTTTTGGCCATTTCTAACCCATGCTTGCTCATCTCTAAGCAATTTTGAATGACATTTTTGGCCATTTCTAACCCATTTTTGCCGATCTCTACGAACTTTTAAGCCTTTTTTGGCCTTTTCTATCCCGTCTGCACATCTCTAACAATTTTGAAGCCATTTTTGGCCATTTCTAACTCATGTTTGCTCATCCCTATGCAATTCTGAATCGCATTTTTCGCTGTTTCTATCCCATTTTTGCAGATCTCTACGAACTTTTATGCCTTTTTTGGCCTTTTCTAACCCATTTTTGCAAATCCCTAAGCACTTTAAAGCCTTTTTTGGCTTTTTCTTTCCAGTTTGCACATCTCTACCCATTTCAAAGCCATTTTTGGCCATTTCTAACCCTTTTTTGCTAATGTCTAAGCACTTTAAAGCCATTTTGGCCATTTCTAACCAATTTTTGCAAATCCCAAAGCACTTTAAAGCCATTTTTGGCATTTGTAACCCTTGTTTGCACATCTCTAAGCAATTTTGAATGGCATTTTTGGCCGTTTCTAACCCATTGTTGCAGATCTCTAAGCATTTTTAAGACTTTTTTGTCCTTTTCTATGCAGTTTGCACATCTCTAACCATTTTGAAGCCATTTTTGGCCATTTCTAACCCTTTTTTGCAAATCTCTAAGCACTTTAAAGCCATTTTTAGCATTTCTAACCCATTTTTGCAAATCTCTAAGCACTTTCAAGCCATTTTTAGCATTTCTAACCCATGTTTGCACATCTCTAAGCAATTTTGAATGGCATTTTTGGACGTTTCTAACCCTTGTTTGCACATCTCTAAGCAATTTTGAATGGCATTTTTGGCCGTTTCTAACCCATTTTTGCAAATCCCTAAGCACTTTAAAGCCTTTTTTGGCTTTTTCTTTCCAGTTTGCACATCTCTACCCATTTCAAAGCCATTTTTGGCCATTTCTAACCCTTTTTTGCTAATGTCTAAGCACTTTAAAGCCATTTTGGCCATTTCTAACCAATTTTTGCAAATCCCAAAGCACTTTAAAGCCATTTTTGGCATTTGTAACCCATGTTTGCACATCTCTAAGCAATTTTGAATGGCATTTTTGGCCGTTTCTATCCCATTTTTGCAGATCTCTAAGCATTTTTAAGACTTTTTTGTCCTTTTCTATGCAGTTTGTGCATCTCTAACCATTTTGAAGCCATTTTTGGCCATTTCTAACCCTTTTTTGCTAATCTCTAAGCACTTTCAAGCCATTTTTAGCATTTCTAACCCATGTTTGCACATCTCTAAGCAATTTTGAATGGCATTTTTGGACGTTTCTAACCCATGTTTGCACATCTCTAAGCAATTTTGAATGGCATTTTTGGCCGTTTCTAACCCATTTTTGCAAATCCCTAAGCACTTTAAAGCCTTTTTTGGCTTTTTCTTTCCAGTTTGCACATCTCTACCCATTTCAAAGCCATTTTTGGCCATTTCTAACCCTTTTTTGCTAAAGTCTAAGCACTTTAAAGCCATTTTGGCCATTTCTAACCAATTTTTGCAAATCCCAAAGCACTTTAAAGCCATTTTTGGCATTTGTAACCCATGTTTGCACATCTCTAAGCAATTTTGAATGGCATTTTTGGCCGTTTCTAACCCATTGTTGCAGATCTCTAAGCATTTTTAAGACTTTTTTGTCCTTTTCTATGCAGTTTGTGCATCTCTAACCATTTTGAAGCCATTTTTGGCCATTTCTAACCCTTTTTTGCACATCTCTAAGCACTTTTAAACCATTTTTTGTCCATTTCTAACCCATGTTTGCACATCTCTAAGCAATTTTGAATGGCATTTTTGGCCGTTTCTAACCATTTTTGCAAATCCCTAAGCACTTTAAAGCCATTTTTGGCATTTCTAACCCGTTTTTGGAAATCTCTAAGCACTTTAAAGCCATGTTTGGCATTTCGAACCCATTTTTGCACATCTCTAAGCACTTTTAAACCATTTTTGGCCATTTCTAACCCATTTTTGCCGATCTCTACGAACTTTTAAGCCTTTTTTGGCCTTTTCTATCCCGTCTGCACATCTCTAACAATTTTGAAGCCATTTTTGGCCATTTCTAACTCATGTTTGCTCATCCCTAAGCAATTCTGAATTGCATTTTTCGCTGTTTCTATCCCATTTTTGCAGATCTCTACGAACTTTTATGCCTTTTTTGGCCTTTTCTATCCAGTTTGCACATCTCTAACCATTTTGAAGCCATTTTTGGCCATTTCTAACCCTTTTTTGCAAATCTCTAAGCACTTTCAAGCCATTTTTAGCATTTCTAACCCATGTTTGCACATCTCTAAGCAATTTTGAATGGCATTTTTGGACGTTTCTAACCCTTGTTTGCACATCTCTAAGCAATTTTGAATGGCATTTTTGGCCGTTTCTAACCCATTTTTGCAAATCCCTAAGCACTTTAAAGCCTTTTTTGGCTTTTTCTTTCCAATTTGCACATCTCTACCCATTTCAAAGCCATTTTTGGCCATTTCTAACCCTTTTTTGCTAATGTCTAAGCACTTTAAAGCCATTTTGGCCATTTCTAACCAATTTTTGCAAATCCCAAAGCACTTTAAAGCCATTTTTGGCATTTGTAACCCATGTTTGCACATCTCTAAGCAATTTTGAATGGCATTTTTGGCCGTTTCTAACCCATTGTTGCAGATCTCTAAGCATTTTTAAGACTTTTTTGTCCTTTTCTATGCAGTTTGTGCATCTCTAACCATTTTGAAGCCATTTTTGGCCATTTCTAACCCTTTTTTGCTAATCTCTAAGCACTTTCAAGCCATTTTTAGCATTTCTAACCCATGTTTGCACATCTCGAAGCAATTTTGAATGGCATTTTTGGACGTTTCTAACCCATGTTTGCACATCTCTAAGCAATTTTGAATGGCATTTTTGGCCGTTTCTAACCCATTTTTGCAAATCCCTAAGCACTTTAAAGCCATTTTCAGCATTTCTAACTCGTTATTGCACATCTCTATGCACTTTTAAGCCATTTTGGCCATTCCTAACCCATTTTTGCACATCTCTAAGCACTTTTAAACCGTTTTTTGTCCATTTCTAACCCATGTTTGCACATCTCTAAGCAATTTTGAATGGCATTTTTGGCCGTTTCTAACCATTTTTGCAAATCCCTAAGCACTTTAAAGCCATTTTTGGCATTTCTAACCCGTTTTTGGAAATCTCTAAGCACTTTAAAGCCATGTTTGGCATTTCGAACCCATTTTTGCACATCTCTAAGCACTTTTAAACCATTTTTGGCCATTTCTAACCCATGCTTGCTCATCTCTAAGCAATTTTGAATGACATTTTTGGCCATTTCTAACCCATTTTTGCCGATCTCTACGAACTTTTAAGCCTTTTTTGGCCTTTTCTATCCCGTCTGCACATCTCTAACAATTTTGAAGCCATTTTTGGCCATTTCTAACTCATGTTTGCTCATCCCTAAGCAATTCTGAATTGCATTTTTCGCTGTTTCTATCCCATTTTTGCAGATCTCTACGAACTTTTATGCCTTTTTTGGCCTTTTCTATCCAGTTTGCACATCTCTAACCATTTTGAAGCCATTTTTGGCCATTTCTAACCCTTTTTTGCAAATCTCTAAGCACTTTAAAGCCATTTTTAGCATTTCTAACCCATTTTTGCAAATCTCTAAGCACTTTCAAGCCATTTTTAGCATTTCTAACCCATGTTTGCACATCTCTAAGCAATTTTGAATGGCATTTTTGGACGTTTCTAACCCTTGTTTGCACATCTCTAAGCAATTTTGAATGGCATTTTTGGCCGTTTCTAACCCATTTTTGCAAATCACTAAGCACTTTAAAGCCATTTTCAGCATTTCTAACTCGTTATTGCACATCTCTATGCACTTTTAAGCCATTTTGGCCATTCCTAACCCGTTTTTGCACATCTCTAAGCACTTTTAAACCATTTTTTGTCCATTTCTAACCCATGTTTGCACATCTCTAAGCAATTTTGAATGGCATTTTTGGCCGTTTCTAACCATTTTTGCAAATCCCTAAGCACTTTAAAGCCATTTTTGGCATTTCTAACCCGTTTTTGGAAATCTCTAAGCACTTTAAAGCCATGTTTGGCATTTCGAACCCATTTTTGCACATCTCTAAGCACTTTTAAACCATTTTTGGCCATTTCTAACCCATGCTTGCTCATCTCTAAGCAATTTTGAATGACATTTTTGGCCATTTCTAACCCATTTTTGCCGATCTCTACGAACTTTTAAGCCTTTTTTGGCCTTTTCTATCCCGTCTGCACATCTCTAACAATTTTGAAGCCATTTTTGGCCATTTCTAACTCATGTTTGCTCATCCCTAAGCAATTCTGAATTGCATTTTTCGCTGTTTCTATCCCATTTTTGGAGATCTCTACGAACTTTTATGCCTTTTTTGGCCTTTTCTATCCAGTTTGCACATCTCTAACCATTTTGAAGCCATTTTTGGCCATTTCTAACCCTTTTTTGCAAATCTCTAAGCAACTTAAAGCCATTTTTAGCTTTTCTAACCCATGTTTGCAAATCTCTAAGCACTTTCAAGCCATTTTTAGCATTTCTAACCCATGTTTGCACATCTCTAAGCAATTTTGAATGACATTTTTGGCCATTTCTAACCCATTTTTGCCGATCTCTACGAACTTTTAAGCCTTTTTTGGCCTTTTCTATCCCGTCTGCACATCTCTAACAATTATGAAGCCATTTTTGGCCATTGCTAACTCATGTTTGCTCATCCCTAAGCAATTCTGAATTGCATTTTTCGCTGTTTCTAACCCATTTTTGCAGATCTCTACGAACTTTTATGCCTTTTTTGGCCTTTTCTATCCAGTTTGTACACCTCTAACCATTTTGAAGCCATTTTTGGCCATTTCTAACCTTTTTTTGCAAATCTCTAAGCACTTTAAAGCCATTTTTAGCATTTCTAACCCATTTTTGCAAATCTCTAAGCACTTTCAAGCCATTTTTAGCATTTCTAACCCATGTTTGCACATCTCTAAGCAATTTTGAATGGCATTTTTGGACGTTTCTAACCCTTGTTTGCACATCTCTAAGCAATTTTGAATGGCATTTTTGGCCGTTTCTAACCCATTTTTGCAAATCCCTAAGCACTTTAAAGCCTTTTTTGGCTTTTTCTTTCCAGTTTGCACATCTCTACCCATTTCAAAGCCATTTTTGGCCATTTCTAACCCTTTTTTGCTAATGTCTAAGCACTTTAAAGCCATTTTGGCCATTTCTAACCAATTTTTGCAAATCCCAAAGCACTTTAAAGCCATTTTTGGCATTTGTAACCCATGTTTGCACATCTCTAAGCAATTTTGAATGGCATTTTTGGCCGTTTCTAACCCATTGTTGCAGGTCTCTAAGCATTTTTAAGACTTTTTTGTCCTTTTCTATGCAGTTTGTGCATCTCTAACCATTTTGAAGCCATTTTTGGCCATTTCTAACCCTTTTTTGCTAATCTCTAAGCACTTTCAAGCCATTTTTAGCATTTCTAACCCATGTTTGCACATCTCGAAGCAATTTTGAATGGCATTTTTGGACGTTTCTAACCCATGTTTGCACATCTCTAAGCAATTTTGAATGGCATTTTTGGCCGTTTCTAACCCATTTTTGCAAATCCCTAAGCACTTTAAAGCCATTTTCAGCATTTCTAACTCGTTATTGCACATCTCTATGCACTTTTAAGCCATTTTGGCCATTCCTAACCCATTTTTGCAAATCCCTAAGCACTTTAAAGCCATTTTTAGCATTTCTAACCCATATTTGCACATCTCTAAGCAATTTTGAATGGCATTTTTGGCCGTTTCTAACCATTTTTGCAAATCCCTAAGCACTTTAAAGCCATTTTTGGCATTTCTAACCCGTTTTTGGATATCTCTAAGCACTTTAAAGCCATGTTTGGCATTTCGAACCCATTTTTGCACATCTCTAAGCACTTTTAAACCATTTTTGGCCATTTCTAACCCATGCTTGCTCATCTCTAAGCAATTTTGAATGACATTTTTGGCCATTTCTAACCCATTTTTGCCGATCTCTACGAACTTTTAAGCCTTTTTTGGCCTTTTCTATCCCGTCTGCACATCTCTAACAATTTTGAAGCCATTTTTGGCCATTTCTAACTCATGTTTGCTCTTCCCTAAGCAATTCTGAATTGCATTTTTCGCTGTTTCTATCCCATTTTTGCAGATCTCTACGAACTTTTATGCCTTTTTTGGCCTTTTCTATCCAGTTTGCACATCTCTAACCATTTTGAAGCCATTTTTGGCCATTTCTAACTCTTTTTTGCAAATCTCTAAGCACCTTAAAGCCATTTTTAGCATTTCTAACCCATGTTTGCAAATCTCTAAGCACTTTCAAGCCATTTTTAGCATTTCTAACCCATGTTTGCACATCTCTAAGCAATTTTGAATGACATTTTTGGCCATTTCTAACCCATTTTTGCCGATCTCTACGAACTTTTAAGCCTTTTTTGGCCTTTTATATCCCGTCTGCACATCTCTAACAATTATGAAGCCATTTTTGGCCATTGCTAACTCATGTTTGCTCATCCCTAAGCAATTCTGAATTGCATTTTTCGCTGTTTCTAACCCATTTTTGCAGATCTCTACGAACTTTTATGCCTTTTTTGGCCTTTTCTATCCAGTTTGTACACCTCTAACCATTTTGAAGCCATTTTTGGCCATTTCTAACCTTTTTTTGCAAATCTCTAAGCACTTTAAAGCCATTTTTAGCATTTCTAACCCTTTTTTGCAAATCCCAAAGCACTTTAAAGCCATTTTTAGCATTTCTAACCCATGTTTGCACATCTCGAAGCAATTTTGAATGGCATTTTTGGCCGTTTCTAACCCTTGTTTGCACATCTCTAAGCAATTTTGAATGGCATTTTTGGCCGTTTCTAACCCTTGTTTGCACATCTCTAAGCAATTTTGAATGGCATTTTTGGCCGTTTCTAACCCATTTTTGCAAATCCCTAAGCACTTTAAAGCCTTTTTTGGCTTTTTCTTTCCAGTTTGCACATCTCTACCCATTTCAAAGCCATTTTTGGCCATTTCTAACCCTTTTTTGCTAATGTCTAAGCACTTTAAAGCCATTTTGGCCATTTCTAACCAATTTTTGCAAATCCCAAAGCACTTTAAAGCCATTTTTGGCATTTGTAACCCATGTTTGCACATCTCTAAGCAATTTTGAATGGCATTTTTGGCTGTTTCTAACCCATTGTTGCAGATCTCTAAGCATTTTTAAGACTTTTTTGTCCTTTTCTATGCAGTTTGTGCATCTCTAACCATTTTGAAGCCATTTTTGGCCATTTCTAACCCTTTTTTGCTAATCTCTAAGCACTTTCAAGCCATTTTTAGCATTTCTAACCCATGTTTGCACATCTCGAAGCAATTTTGAATGGCATTTTTGGACGTTTCTAACCCATGTTTGCACATCTCTAAGCAATTTTGAATGGCATTTTTGGCCGTTTCTAACCCATTTTTGCAAATCCCTAAGCACTTTAAAGCCATTTTCAGCATTTCTAACTCGTTATTGCACATCTCTATGCACTTTTAAGTCATTTTGGCCATTCCTAACCCATTTTTGCAAATCCCTAAGCACTTTAAAGCCATTTTTAGCATTTCTAACCCATGTTTGCACATCTCTAAGCAATTTTGAATGGCATTTTTGGCCGTTTCTAACCATTTTTGCAAATCCCTAAGCACTTTAAAGCCATTTTTGGCATTTCTAACCCGTTTTTGGAAATCTCTAAGCACTTTAAAGCCATGTTTGGCATTTCGAACCCATTTTTGCACATCTCTAAGCACTTTTAAACCATTTTTGGCCATTTCTAACCCATTTTTGCCGATCTCTACGAACTTTTAAGCCTTTTTTGGCCTTTTCTATCCCGTCTGCACATCTCTAACAATTTTGAAGCCATTTTTGGCCATTTCTAACTCATGTTTGCTCATCCCTAAGCAATTCTGAATTGCATTTTTCGCTGTTTCTATCCCATTTTTGCAGATCTCTACGAACTTTTATGCCTTTTTTGGCCTTTTCTATCCAGTTTGCACATCTCTAACCATTTTGAAGCCATTTTTGGCCATTTCTAACCCTTTTTTGCAAATCTCTAAGCACTTTCAAGCCATTTTTAGCATTTCTAACCCATGTTTGCACATCTCTAAGCAATTTTGAATGGCATTTTTGGACGTTTCTAACCCTTGTTTGCACATCTCTAAGCAATTTTGAATGGCATTTTTGGCCGTTTCTAACCCATTTTTGCAAATCCCTAAGCACTTTAAAGCCTTTTTTGGCTTTTTCTTTCCAGTTTGCACATCTCTACCCATTTCAAAGCCATTTTTGGCCATTTCTAACCCTTTTTTGCTAATGTCTAAGCACTTTAAAGCCATTTTGGCCATTTCTAACCAATTTTTGCAAATCCCAAAGCACTTTAAAGCCATTTTTGGCATTTGTAACCCATGTTTGCACATCTCTAAGCAATTTTGAATGGCATTTTTGGCCGTTTCTAACCCATTGTTGCAGATCTCTAAGCATTTTTAAGACTTTTTTGTCCTTTTCTATGCAGTTTGTGCATCTCTAACCATTTTGAAGCCATTTTTGGCCATTTCTAACCCTTTTTTGCTAATGTCTAAGCACTTTCAAGCCATTTTTAGCATTTCTAACCCATGTTTGCACATCTCGAAGCAATTTTGAATGGCATTTTTGGACGTTTCTAACCCATGTTTGCACATCTCGAAGCAATTTTGAATGGCATTTTTGGCCGTTTCTAACCCATTTTTGCAAATCCCTAAGCACTTTAAAGCCATTTTCAGCATTTCTAACTCGTTATTGCACATCTCTATGCACTTTTAAGCAATTTTGGCCATTCCTAACCCATTTTTGCAAATCCCTAAGCACTTTAAAGCCATTTTTAGCATTTCTAACCCATATTTGCACATCTCTAAGCAATTTTGAATGGCATTTTTGGCCGTTTCTAACCATTTTTGCAAATCCCTAAGCACTTTAAAGCCATTTTTGGCATTTCTAACCCGTTTTTGGAAATCTCTAAGCACTTTAAAGCCATGTTTGGCATTTCGAACCCATTTTTGCACATCTCTAAGCACTTTTAAACCATTTTTGGCCATTTCTAACCCATTTTTGCCGATCTCTACGAACTTTTAAGCCTTTTTTGGCCTTTTCTATCCCGTCTGCACATCTCTAACAATTTTGAAGCCATTTTTGGCCATTTCTAACTCATGTTTGCTCATCCCTAAGCAAGTCTGAATTGCATTTTTCGCTGTTTCTATCCCATTTTTGCAGATCTCTACGAACTTTTATGCCTTTTTTGGCCTTTTCTATCCAGTTTGCACATCTCTAACCATTTTGAAGCCATTTTTGGCCATTTCTAACCCTTTTTTGCTAATCTCTAAGCACTTTCAAGCCTTTTTTAGCATTTCTAACCCATGTTTGCACATCTCTAAGCAATTTTGAATGGCATTTTTGGACGTTTCTAACCCTTGTTTGCACATCTCTAAGCAATTTTGAATGGCATTTTTGGCCGTTTCTAACCCATTTTTGCAAATCCCTAAGCACTTTAAAGCCTTTTTTGGCTTTTTCTTTCCAGTTTGCACATCTCTACCCATTTCAAAGCCATTTTTGGCCATTTCTAACCCTTTTTTGCTGATGTCTAAGCACTTTAAAGCCATTTTGGCCATTTCTAACCAATTTTTGCAAATCCCAAAGCACTTTAAAGCCATTTTTGGCATTTGTAACCCATGTTTGCACATCTCTAAGCAATTTTGAATGGCATTTTTGGCCGTTTCTATCCCATTTTTGCAGATCTCTAAGCATTTTTAAGACTTTTTTGTCCTTTTCTATGCAGTTTGTGCATCTCTAACCATTTTGAAGCCATTTTTGGCCATTTCTAACCCTTTTTTGCTAATCTCTAAGCACTTTCAAGCCATTTTTAGCATTTCTAACCCATGTTTGCACATCTCGAAGCAATTTTGAATGGCATTTTTGGACGTTTCTAACCCATGTTTGCACATCTCTAAGCAATTTTGAATGGCATTTTTGGCCGTTTCTAACCCATTTTTGCAAATCCCTAAGCACTTTAAAGCCATTTTCAGCATTTCTAACTCGTTATTGCACATCTCTATGCACTTTTAAGCCATTTTGGCCATTCCTAACCCATTTTTGCACATCTCTAAGCACTTTTAAACCATTTTTTGTCCATTTCTAACCCATGTTTGCACATCTCTAAGCAATTTTGAATGGCATTTTTGGCCGTTTCTAACCATTTTTGCAAATCCCTAAGCACTTTAAAGCCATTTTTGGCATTTCTAACCCGTTTTTGGAAATCTCTAAGCACTTTAAAGCCATGTTTGGCATTTCGAACCCATTTTTGCACATCTCTAAGCACTTTTAAACCATTTTTGGCCATTTCTAACCCATGCTTGCTCATCTCTAAGCAATTTTGAATGACATTTTTGGCCATTTCTAACCCATTTTTGCCGATCTCTACGAACTTTTAAGCCTTTTTTGGCCTTTTCTATCCCGTCTGCACATCTCTAACAATTTTGAAGCCATTTTTGGCCATTTCTAACTCATGTTTGCTCATCCCTAAGCAATTCTGAATTGCATTTTTCGCTGTTTCTATCCCATTTTTGCAGATCTCTATGAACTTTTATGCCTTTTTTGGCCTTTTCTATCCAGTTTGCACATCTCTAACCATTTTGAAGCCATTTTTGGCCATTTCTAACCCTTTTTTGCAAATCCCTAAGCACTTTAAAGCCATTTTTAGCATTTCTAACCCATTTTTGCAAATCTCTAAGCACTTTCAAGCCATTTTTAGCATTTCTAACCCATGTTTGCACATCTCTAAGCAATTTTGAATGGCATTTTTGGACGTTTCTAACCCTTGTTTGCACATCTCTAAGCAATTTTGAATGGCATTTTTGGCCGTTTCTAACCCATTTTTGCAAATCCCTAAGCACTTTAAAGCCATTTTCAGCATTTCTAACTCGTTATTGCACATCTCTATGCACTTTTAAGCCATTTTGGCCATTCCTAACCCATTTTTGCACATCTCTAAGCACTTTTAAACCGTTTTTTGTCCATTTCTAACCCATGTTTGCACATCTCTAAGCAATTTTGAATGGCATTTTTGGCCGTTTCTAACCATTTTTGCAAATCCCTAAGCACTTTAAAGCCATTTTTGGCATTTCTAACCCGTTTTTGGAAATCTCTAAGCACTTTAAAGCCATGTTTGGCATTTCGAACCCATTTTTGCACATCTCTAAGCACTTTTAAACCATTTTTGGCCATTTCTAACCCATGTTTGCTCATCCCTAAGCAATTTTGAATGACATTTTTGGCCATTTCTAACCCATTTTTGCCGATCTCTACGAACTTTTAAGCCTTTTTTGGCCTTTTCTATCCCGTCTGCACATCTCTAACAATTTTGAAGCCATTTTTGGCCATTTCTAACTCATGTTTGCTCATCCCTAAGCAATTCTGAATTGCATTTTTCGCTGTTTCTATCCCATTTTTGCAGATCTCTACGAACTTTTATGCCTTTTTTGGCCTTTTCTATCCAGTTTGCACATCTCTAACCATTTTGAAGCCATTTTTGGCCATTTCTAACCCTTTTTTGCAAATCTCTAAGCACTTTAAAGCCTTTTTTAGCATTTCTAACCCATGTTTGCACATCTCTAAGCAATTTTGAATGGCATTTTTGGACGTTTCAAACCCTTGTTTGCACATCTCTAAGCAATTTTGAATGGCATTTTTGGCCGTTTCTAACCCTTGTTTGCACATCTCTAAGCAATTTTGAATGGCATTTTTGGCCGTTTCTAACCCATTGTTGCAGATCTCTAAGCATTTTTAAGACTTTTTTGTCCTTTTCTATGCAGTTTGTGCATCTCTAACCATTTTGAAGCCATTTTTGGCCATATCTAACCCTTTTTTGCAAATCTCTAAGCACTTTCAAGCCATTTTTAGCATTTCTAACCAATTTTTCAAATCCCAAAGCACTTTAAAGCCATTTTTGGCATTTGTAACCCATGTTTGCACATCTCTAAGCAATTTTGAATGGCATTTTTGGCCGTTTCTAACCCATTGTTGCAGATCTCTAAGCATTTTTAAGACTTTTTTGTCCTTTTCTATGCAGTTTGTGCATCTCTAACCATTTTGAAGCCATTTTTGGCCATTTCTAACCCTTTTTTGCAAATCTCTAAGCACTTTCAAGCCATTTTTAGCATTTCTAACCCATGTTTGCACATCTCTAAGCAATTTTGAATGGCATTTTTGGACGTTTCTAACCCTTGTTTGCACATCTCTAAGCAATTTTGAATGGCATTTTTGGCCGTTTCTAACCCATTTTTGCAAGTCCCTAAGCACTTTAAAGCCTTTTTTGGCTTTTTCTTTCCAGTTTGCACATCTCTACCCATTTCAAAGCCATTTTTGGCCATTTCTAACCCTTTTTTGCTAATGTCTAAGCACTTTAAAGCCATTTTGGCAATTTCTAACCAATTTTTCAAATCTCAAAGCACTTTAAAGCCATTTTTGGCATTTGTAACCCATGTTTGCACATCTCTAAGCAATTTTGAATGGCATTTTTGGCCGTTTCTAACCCATTGTTGCAGATCTCTAAGCATTTTTAAGACTTTTTTGTCCTTTTCTATGCAGTTTGTGCATCTCTAACCATTTTGAAGCCATTTTTGGCCATTTCTAACCCATTTTTGCAAATCTCTAAGCACTTTCAAGCCATTTTTAGCATTTCTAACCCATGTTTGCACATCTCTAAGCAATTTTGAATGGCATTTTTGGACGTTTCTAACCCTTGTTTGCACATCTCTAAGCAATTTTGAATGGCATTTTTGGCCGTTTCTAACCCATTTTTGCAAATCCCTAAGCACTTTAAAGCCTTTTTTGGCTTTTTCTTTCCAGTTTGCACATCTCTACCCATTTCAAAGCCATTTTTGGCCATTTCTAACCCTTTTTTGCTAATGTCTAAGCACTTTAAAGCCATTTTGGCCATTTCTAACCAATTTTTGCAAATCCCAAAGCACTTTAAAGCCATTTTTGGCATTTGTAACCCATGTTTGCACATCTCTAAGCAATTTTGAATGGCATTTTTGGCCGTTTCTAACCCATTGTTGCAGATCTCTAAGCATTTTTAAGACTTTTTTGTCCTTTTCTATGCAGTTTGTGCATCTCTAACCATTTTGAAGCCATTTTTGGCCATTTCTAACCCTTTTTTGCTAATGTCTAAGCACTTTCAAGCCATTTTTAGCATTTCTAACCCATGTTTGCACATCTCGAAGCAATTTTGAATGGCATTTTTGGACGTTTCTAACCCATGTTTGCACATCTCTAAGCAATTTTGAATGGCATTTTTGGCCGTTTCTAACCCATTTTTGCAAATCCCTAAGCACTTTAAAGCCATTTTCAGCATTTTTAACTCGTTATTGCACATCTCTATGCACTTTTAAGCCATTTTGGCCATTCCTAACCCATTTTTGCACATCTCTAAGCACTTTTAAACCGTTTTTTGTCCATTTCTAACCCATGTTTGCACATCTCTAAGCAATTTTGAATGGCATTTTTGGCCGTTTCTAACCATTTTTGCAAATCCCTAAGCACTTTAAAGCCATTTTTGGCATTTCTAACCCGTTTTTGGAAATCTCTAAGCACTTGAAAGCCATGTTTGGCATTTCGAACCCATTTTTGCACATCTCTAAGCACTTTTAAACCATTTTTGGCCATTTCTAACCCATGCTTGCTCATCTCTAAGCAATTTTGATTGACATTTTTGGCCATTTCTAACCCATTTTTGCCGATCTCTACGAACTTTTAAGCCTTTTTTGGCCTTTTCTATCCCGTCTGCACATCTCTAACAATTTTGAAGCCATTTTTGGCCATTTCTAACTCATGTTTGCTCATCCCTAAGCAATTCTGAATTGCATTTTTCGCTGTTTCTATCCCATTTTTGCAGATCTCTACGAACTTTTATGCCTTTTTTGGCCTTTTCTATCCAGTTTGCACATCTCTAACCATTTTGAAGCCATTTTTGGCCATTTCTAACCCTTTTTTGCAAATCCCTAAGCACTTTAAAGCCATTTTTAGCATTTCTAACCCATTTTTGCAAATCTCTAAGCACTTTCAAGCCATTTTTAGCATTTCTAACCCATGTTTGCACATCTCTAAGCAATTTTGAATGGCATTTTTGGACGTTTCTAACCCATGTTTGCACATCTCTAAGCAATTTTGAATGGCATTTTTGGCCGTTTCTAACCCATTTTTGCAAATCCCTAAGCACTTTAAAGCCATTTTCAGCATTTCTAACTCGTTATTGCACATCTCTATGCACTTTTAAGCCATTTTGGCCATTCCTAACCCATTTTTGCACATCTCTAAGCACTTTTAAACCGTTTTTTGTCCATTTCTAACCCATGTTTGCACATCTCTAAGCAATTTTGAATGGCATTTTTGGCCGTTTCTAACCATTTTTGCAAATCCCTAAGCACTTTAAAGCCATTTTTGGCATTTCTAACCCGTTTTTGGAAATCTCTAAGCACTTTAAAGCCATGTTTGGCATTTCGAACCCATTTTTGCACATCTCTAAGCACTTTTAAACCATTTTTGGCCATTCCTAACCCATTTTTGCTCATCTCTAAGCAATTTTGAATGACATTTTTGGCCATTTCTAACCCATTTTTGCCGATCTCTACGAACTTTTAAGCCTTTTTTGGCCTTTTCTATCCCGTCTGCACATCTCTAACAATTTTGAAGCCATTTTTGGCCATTTCTAACTCATGTTTGCTCATCCCTAAGCAATTCTGAATTGCATTTTTCGCTGTTTCTATCCCATTTTTGCAGATCTCTACGAACTTTTATGCCTTTTTTGGCCTTTTCTATCCAGTTTGCACATCTCTAACCATTTTGAAGCCATTTTTGGCCATTTCTAACCCTTTTTTGCAAATCTCTAAGCACTTTAAAGCCTTTTTTAGCATTTCTAACCCATGTTTGCAAATCTCTAAGCACTTTCAAGCCATTTTTAGCATTTCTAACCCATGTTTGCACATCTCTAAGCAATTTTGAATGGCATTTTTGGACGTTTCTAACCCTTGTTTGCACATCTCTAAGCAATTTTGAATGGCATTTTTGGCCGTTTCTAACCCATTTTTGCAAATCCCTAAGCACTTTAAAGCCTTTTTTGGCTTTTTCTTTCCAGTTTGCACATCTCTACCCATTTCAAAGCCATTTTTGGCCATTTCTAACCCTTTTTTGCTAATGTCTAAGCACTTTAAAGCCATTTTGGCCATTTCTAACCAATTTTTGCAAATCCCAAAGCACTTTAAAGCCATTTTTGGCATTTGTAACCCATGTTTGCACATCTCTAAGCAATTTTGAATGGCATTTTTGGCCGTTTCTAACCCATTGTTGCAGATCTCTAAGCATTTTTAAGACTTTTTTGTCCTTTTCTATGCAGTTTGTGCATCTCTAACCATTTTGAAGCCATTTTTGGCCATTTCTAACCCTTTTTTGCTAATCTCTAAGCACTTTCAAGCCATTTTTAGCATTTCTAACCCATGTTTGCACATCTCGAAGCAATTTTGAATGGCATTTTTGGACGTTTCTAACCCATTTTTGCAAATCCCTAAGCACTTTAAAGCCATTTTCAGCATTTCTAACTCGTTATTGCACATCTCTATGCACTTTTAAGCCATTTTGGCCATTCCTAACCCATTTTTGCACATCTCTAAGCACTTTTAAACCATTTTTTGTCCATTTCTAACCCATGTTTGCACATCTCTAAGCAATTTTGAATGGCATTTTTGGCCGTTTCTAACCCATTTTTGCAAATCCCTAAGCACTTTAAAGCCTTTTTTGGCTTTTTCTTTCCAGTTTGCACATCTCTACCCATTTCAAAGCCATTTTTGGCCATTTCTAACCCTTTTTTGCTAATGTCTAAGCACTTTAAAGCCATTTTGGCCATTTCTAACCAATTTTTGCAAATCCCAAAGCACTTTAAAGCCATTTTTGGCATTTGTAACCCATGTTTGCACATCTCTAAGCAATTTTGAATGGCATTTTTGGCCGTTTCTAACCCATTGTTGCAGATCTCTAAGCATTTTTAAGACTTTTTTGTCCTTTTCTATGCAGTTTGTGCATCTCTAACCATTTTGAAGCCATTTTTGGCCATTTCTAACCCTTTTTTGCTAATGTCTAAGCACTTTCAAGCCATTTTTAGCATTTCTAACCCATGTTTGCACATCTCGAAGCAATTTTGAATGGCATTTTTGGACGTTTCTAACCCATTTTTGCAAATCCCTAAGCACTTTAAAGCCATTTTCAGCATTTCTAACTCGTTATTGCACATCTCTATGCACTTTTAAGCCATTTTGGCCATTCCTAACCCATTTTTGCACATCTCTAAGCACTTTTAAACCATTTTTTGTCCATTTCTAACCCATGTTTGCACATCTCTAAGCAATTTTGAATGGCATTTTTGGCCGTTTCTAACCATTTTTGCAAATCCCTAAGCACTTTAAAGCCATTTTTGGCATTTCTAACCCGTTTTTGGAAATCTCTAAGCACTTTAAAGCCATGTTTGGCATTTCGAACCCATTTTTGCACATCTCTAAGCACTTTTAAACCATTTTTGGCCATTTCTAACCCATGCTTGCTCATCTCTAAGCAATTTTGAATGACATTTTTGGCCATTTCTAACCCATTTTTGCCGAACTCTACGAACTTTTAAGCCTTTTTTGGCCTTTTCTATCCCGTCTGCACATCTCTAACAATTTTGAAGCCATTTTTGGCCATTTCTAACTCATGTTTGCTCATCCCTAAGCAATTCTGAATTGCATTTTTCGCTGTTTCTATCCCATTTTTGCAGATCTCTACGAACTTTTATGCCTTTTTTGGCCTTTTCTATCCAGTTTGCACATCTCTAACCATTTTGAAGCCATTTTTGGCCATTTCTAACCCTTTTTTGCAAATCTCTAAGCACTTTAAAGCCATTTTTAGCATTTCTAACCCATTTTTGCAAATCTCTAAGCACTTTCAAGCCATTTTTAGCATTTCTAACCCATGTTTGCACATCTCTAAGCAATTTTGAATGGCATTTTTGGACGTTTCTAACCCATGTTTGCACATCTCTAAGCAATTTTGAATGGCATTTTTGGCCGTTTCTAACCCATTTTTGCAAATCCCTAAGCACTTTAAAGCCTTTTTTGGCTTTTTCTTTCCAGTTTGCACATCTCTACCCATTTCAAAGCCTTTTTTGGCCTTTTCTAATCCTTTTTTGCTAATGTTTAAGCACTTTAAAGCCATTTTGGCCATTTCTAACCAATTTTTGCAAATCTCAAAGCACTTTAAAGCCATTTTTGGCATTTGTAACCCATGTTTGCACATCTCTAAGCAATTTTGAATGGCATTTTTGGACGTTTCTAACCCATTTTTGCAAATCCCTAAGCACTTTAAAGCCATTTTCAGCATTTCTAACTCATTATTGCACATCTCTATGCACTTTTAAGCCATTTTGGCCATTCCTAACCCATTTTTGCACATCTCTAAGCACTTTTAAACCATTTTTTGTCCATTTCTAACCCATGTTTGCACATCTCTAAGCAATTTTGAATGGCATTTTTGGCCGTTTCTAACCCATTTTTGCAAATCCCAAAGCACTTTAAAGCCTTTTTTGGCTTTTTCTTTCCAGTTTGCACATCTCTACCCATTTCAAAGCCATTTTTGGCCATTTCTAACCCTTTTTTGCTAATGTCTAAGCACTTTAAAGCCATTTTGGCCATTTCTAACCAATTTTTGCAAATCCCAAAGCACTTTAAAGCCATTTTTGGCATTTGTAACCCATGTTTGCACATCTCTAAGCAATTTTGAATGGCATTTTTGGCCGTTTCTAACCCATTGTTGCAGATCTCTAAGCATTTTTAAGACTTTTTTGTCCTTTTCTATGCAGTTTTTGCATCTCTAACCATTTTGAAGCTATTTTTGGCCATTTCTAACCCTTTTTTGCTAATGTCTAAGCACTTTCAAGCCATTTTTAGCATTTCTAACCCATGTTTGCACATCTCGAAGCAATTTTGAATGGCATTTTTGGACGTTTCTAACCCATGTTTGCACATCTCTAAGCACTTTAAAGCCATTTTCAGCATTTCTAACTCGTTATTGCACATCTCTATGCACTTTTAAGCCATTTTGGCCATTCCTAACCCATTTTTGCACATCTCTAAGCAATTTTAAACCGTTTTTTGTCCATTTCTAACCCATGTTTGCACATCTCTAAGCAATTTTGAATGGCATTTTTGGCCGTTTCTAACCATTTTTGCAAATCCCTAAGCACTTTAAAGCCATTTTTGGCATTTCTAACCCGTTTTTGGAAATCTCTAAGCACTTTAAAGCCATGTTTGGCATTTCGAACCCATTTTTGCACATCTCTAAGCACTTTTAAACCATTTTTGGCCATTTCTAACCCATGTTTGCTCATCCCTAAGCAATTTTGAATGACATTTTTGGCCATTTCTAACCCATTTTTGCCGATCTCTACGAACTTTTAAGCCTTTTTTGGCCTTTTCTATCCCGTCTGCACATCTCTAACAATTTTGAAGCCATTTTTGGCCATTTCTAACTCATGTTTGCTCATCCCTAAGCAATTCTGAATTGCATTTTTCGCTGTTTCTATCCCATTTTTGCAGATCTCTACGAACTTTTATGCCTTTTTTGGCCTTTTCTATCCAGTTTGCACATCTCTAACCATTTTGAAGCCATTTTTGGCCATTTCTAACCCTTTTTTGCAAATCTCTAAGCACTTTAAAGCCTTTTTTAGCATTTCTAACCCATGTTTGCACATCTCTAAGCAATTTTGAATGGCATTTTTGGACGTTTCTAACCCTTGTTTGCACATCTCTAAGCAATTTTGAATGGCATTTTTGGCCGTTTCTAACCCTTGTTTGCACATCTCTAAGCAATTTTGAATGGCATTTTTGGCCGTTTCTAACCCATTGTTGCAGATCTCTAAGCATTTTTAAGACTTTTTTGTCCTTTTCTATGCAGTTTGTGCATCTCTAACCATTTTGAAGCCATTTTTGGCCATTTCTAACCCTTTTTTGCAAATCTCTAAGCACTTTCAAGCCATTTTTAGCATTTCTAACCAATTTTTGCAAATCCCAAAGCACTTTAAAGCCATTTTTGGCATTTGTAACCCATGTTTGCACATCTCTAAGCAATTTTGAATGGCATTTTTGCCCGTTTCTAACCCATTGTTGCTGATCTCTAAGCATTTTTAAGACTTTTTTGTCCTTTTCTATGCAGTTTGTGCATCTCTAACCATTTTGAAGCCATTTTTGGCCATTTCTAACCCTTTTTTGCTAATCTCTAAGCACTTTCAAGCCATTTTTAGCATTTCTAACCCATGTTTGCACATCTCGAAGCAATTTTGAATGGCATTTTTGGACGTTTCTAACCCATGTTTGCACATCTCTAAGCAATTTTGAATGGCATTTTTGGCCGTTTCTAACCCATTTTTGCAAATCCCTAAGCACTTTAAAGCCATTTTCAGCATTTCTAACTCGTTATTGCACATCTCTATGCACTTTTAAGCCATTTTGGCCATTTCTAACCCTTTTTTGCTAATGTCTAAGCACTTTAAAGCCATTTTTAGCATTTCTAACCCATGTTTGCACATCTCTAAGCAATTTTGAATGGCATTTTTGGCCGTTTCTAACCATTTTTGCAAATCCCTAAGCACTTTAAAGCCATTTTTGGCATTTCTAACCCGTTTTTGGAAATCTCTAAGCACTTTAAAGCCATGTTTGGCATTTCGAACCCATTTTTGCACATCTCTAAGCACTTTTAAACCATTTTTGGCCATTTCTAACCCATTTTTGCCGATCTCTACGAACTTTTAAGCCTTTTTTGGCCTTTTCTATCCCGTCTGCACATCTCTAACAATTTTGAAGCCATTTTTGGCCATTTCTAACTCATGTTTGCTCATCCCTAAGCAATTCTGAATTGCATTTTTCGCTGTTTCTATCCCATTTTTGCAGATCTCTACGAACTTTTATGCCTTTTTTGGCCTTTTCTATCCAGTTTGCACATCTCTAACCATTTTGAAGCCATTTTTGGCCATTTCTAACCCTTTTTTGCAAATCCCAAAGCACTTTAAAGCCATTTTTGGCTTTTGTAACCCATGTTTGCACATCTCTAAGCAATTTTGAATGGCATTTTTGGCCGTTTCTAACCCATTGTTGCAGATCTCTAAGCATTTTTAAGACTTTTTTGTCCTTTTCTATGCAGTTTGTGCATCTCTAACCATTTTGAAGCCATTTTTGGCCATTTCTAACCCTTTTTTGCTAATGTCTAAGCACTTTCAAGCCATTTTTAGCATTTCTAACCCATGTTTGCACATCTCTAAGCAATTTTGAATGGCATTTTTGGACGTTTCTAACCCATGTTTGCACATCTCTAAGCAATTTTGAATGGCATTTTTGGCCGTTTCTAACCCGTTTTTGCAAATCCCTAAGCACTTTAAAGCCATTTTCAGCATTTCTAACTCGTTATTGCACATCTCTATGCACTTTTAAGCCATTTTGGCCATTCCTAACCCATTTTTGCACATCTCTAAGCACTTTTAAACCATTTTTTGTCCATTTCTAACCCATGTTTGCACATCTCTAAGCAATTTTGAATGGCATTTTTGGCCGTTTCTAACCCATGTTTGCACATCTCTAAGCAATTTTGAATGGCATTTTTGGCCGTTTCTAACCCATTTTTGCAAATCCCTAAGCACTTTAAAGCCTTTTTTGGCTTTTTCTTTCCAGTTTGCACATCTCTACCCATTTCAAAGCCATTTTTGGGCATTTCTAACTCTTTTTTGCTAATGTCTAAGCACTTTAAAGCCACTTTGGCCATTTCTAACCAATTTTTGCAAATCCCAAAGCACTTTAAAGCCATTTTTGGCATTTGTAACCCATGTTTGCACATCTCTAAGCAATTTTGAATGGCATTTTTGGCCGTTTCTAACCCATTGTTGCAGATCTCTAAGCATTTTTAAGACTTTTTTGTCCTTTTCTATGCAGTTTGTGCATCTCTAACCATTTCGAAGCCATTTTTGGCCATTTCTAACCCTTTTTTGCTAATGTCTAAGCACTTTCAAGCCATTTTTAGCATTTCTAACCCATGTTTGCACATCTCGAAGCAATTTTGAATGGCATTTTTGGACGTTTCTAACCCATGTTTGCACATCTCTAAGCAATTTTGAATGGCATTTTTGGCCGTTTCTAACCATTTTTGCAAATCCCTAAGCACTTTAAAGCCATTTTTGGCATTTCTAACCCGTTTTTGGAAATCTCTAAGCACTTTAAAGCCATGTTTGGCATTTCGAACCCATTTTTGCACATCTCTAAGCACTTTTAAACCATTTTTGGCCATTTCTAACCCATTTTTGCAGATCTCTACGAACTTTTATGCCTTTTTTGGCCTTTTCTATCCAGTTTGCACATCTCTAACCATTTTGAAGCCATTTTTGGCCATTTCTAACCCTTTTTTGCAAATCCCAAAGCACTTTAAAGCCATTTTTGGCTTTTGTAACCCATGTTTGCACATCTCTAAGCAATTTTGAATGGCATTTTTGGCCGTTTCTAACCCATTGTTGCAGATCTCTAAGCATTTTTAAGACTTTTTTGTCCTTTTCTATGCAGTTTGTGCATCTCTAACCATTTTGAAGCCATTTTTGGCCATTTCTAACCCTTTTTTGCTAATGTCTAAGCACTTTCAAGCCATTTTTAGCATTTCTAACCCATGTTTGCACATCTCTAAGCAATTTTGAATGGCATTTTTGGACGTTTCTAACCCATGTTTGCACATCTCTAAGCAATTTTGAATGGCATTTTTGGCCGTTTCTAACCCGTTTTTGCAAATCCCTAAGCACTTTAAAGCCATTTTCAGCATTTCTAACTCGTTATTGCACATCTCTATGCACTTTTAAGCCATTTTGGCCATTCCTAACCCATTTTTGCACATCTCTAAGCACTTTTAAACCATTTTTTGTCCATTTCTAACCCATGTTTGCACATCTCTAAGCAATTTTGAATGGCATTTTTGGCCGTTTCTAACCCATGTTTGCACATCTCTAAGCAATTTTGAATGGCATTTTTGGCCGTTTCTAACCCATTTTTGCAAATCCCTAAGCACTTTAAAGCCTTTTTTGGCTTTTTCTTTCCAGTTTGCACATCTCTACCCATTTCAAAGCCATTTTTGGGCATTTCTAACTCTTTTTTGCTAATGTCTAAGCACTTTAAAGCCACTTTGGCCATTTCTAACCAATTTTTGCAAATCCCAAAGCACTTTAAAGCCATTTTTGGCATTTGTAACCCATGTTTGCACATCTCTAAGCAATTTTGAATGGCATTTTTGGCCGTTTCTAACCCATTGTTGCAGATCTCTAAGCATTTTTAAGACTTTTTTGTCCTTTTCTATGCAGTTTGTGCATCTCTAACCATTTCGAAGCCATTTTTGGCCATTTCTAACCCTTTTTTGCTAATGTCTAAGCACTTTCAAGCCATTTTTAGCATTTCTAACCCATGTTTGCACATCTCGAAGCAATTTTGAATGGCATTTTTGGACGTTTCTAACCCATGTTTGCACATCTCTAAGCAATTTTGAATGGCATTTTTGGCCGTTTCTAACCATTTTTGCAAATCCCTAAGCACTTTAAAGCCATTTTTGGCATTTCTAACCCGTTTTTGGAAATCTCTAAGCACTTTAAAGCCATGTTTGGCATTTCGAACCCATTTTTGCACATCTCTAAGCACTTTTAAACCATTTTTGGCCATTTCTAACCCATTTTTGCAGATCTCTACGAACTTTTATGCCTTTTTTGGCCTTTTCTATCCAGTTTGCACATCTCTAACCATTTTGAAGCCATTTTTGGCCATTTCTAACCCTTTTTTGCAAATCCCAAAGCACTTTAAAGCCATTTTTGGCTTTTGTAACCCATGTTTGCACATCTCTAAGCAATTTTGAATGGCATTTTTGGCCGTTTCTAACCCATTGTTGCAGATCTCTAAGCATTTTTAAGACTTTTTTGTCCTTTTCTATGCAGTTTGTGCATCTCTAACCATTTTGAAGCCATTTTTGGCCATTTCTAACCCTTTTTTGCTAATGTCTAAGCACTTTCAAGCCATTTTTAGCATTTCTAACCCATGTTTGCACATCTCTAAGCAATTTTGAATGGCATTTTTGGACGTTTCTAACCCATGTTTGCACATCTCTAAGCAATTTTGAATGGCATTTTTGGCCGTTTCTAACCCATTTTTGCAAATCCCTAAGCACTTTAAAGCCATTTTCAGCATTTCTAACTCGTTATTGCACATCTCTATGCACTTTTAAGCCATTTTGGCCATTCCTAACCCATTTTTGCACATCTCTAAGCACTTTTAAACCATTTTTTGTCCATTTCTAACCCATGTTTGCACATCTCTAAGCAATTTTGAATGGCATTTTTGGCCGTTTCTAACCCATGTTTGCACATCTCTAAGCAATTTTGAATGGCATTTTTGGCCGTTTCTAACCCATTTTTGCAAATCCCTAAGCACTTTAAAGCCTTTTTTGGCTTTTTCTTTCCAGTTTGCACATCTCTACCCATTTCAAAGCCATTTTTGGCCATTTCTAACCCTTTTTTGCTAATGTCTAAGCACTTTAAAGCCATTTTGGCCATTTCTAACCCTTTTTTGCAAATCCCAAAGCACTTTAAAGCCATTTTTGGCATTTGTAACCCATGTTTGCACATCTCTAAGCAATTTTGAATGGCATTTTTGGCCGTTTCTAACCCATTGTTGCAGATCTCTAAGCATTTTTAAGACTTTTTTGTCCTTTTCTATGCAGTTTGTGCATCTCTAACCATTTTGAAGCCATTTTTGGCCATTTCTAACCCTTTTTTGCTAATGTCTAAGCACTTTCAAGCCATTTTTAGCATTTCTAACCCATGTTTGCACATCTCTAAGCAATTTTGAATGGCATTTTTGGACGTTTCTAACCCATGTTTGCACATCTCTAAGCAATTTTGAATGGCATTTTTGGCCGTTTCTAACCCATTTTTGCAAATCCCTAAGCACTTTAAAGCCATTTTCAGCATTTCTAACTCGTTATTGCACATCTCTATGCACTTTTAAGCCATTTTGGCCATTCCTAACCCATTTTTGCACATCTCTAAGCACTTTTAAACCATTTTTTGTCCATTTCTAACCCATGTTTGCACATCTCTAAGCAATTTTGAATGGCATTTTTGGCCGTTTCTAACCCATGTTTGCACATCTCTAAGCAATTTTGAATGGCATTTTTGGCCGTTTCTAACCCATTTTTGCAAATCCCTAAGCACTTTAAAGCCTTTTTTGGCTTTTTCTTTCCAGTTTGCACATCTCTACCCATTTCAAAGCCATTTTTGGCCATTTCTAACCCTTTTTTGCTAATGTCTAAGCACTTTAAAGCCATTTTGGCCATTTCTAACCAATTTTTGCAAATCCCAAAGCACTTTAAAGCCATTTTTGGCATTTGTAACCCATGTTTGCACATCTCTAAGCAATTTTGAATGGCATTTTTGGCCGTTTCTAACCCATTGTTGCAGATCTCTAAGCATTTTTAAGACTTTTTTGTCCTTTTCTATGCAGTTTGTGCATCTCTAACCATTTCGAAGCCATTTTTGGCCATTTCTAACCCTTTTTTGCTAATGTCTAAGCACTTTCAAGCCATTTTTAGCATTTCTAACCCATGTTTGCACATCTCGAAGCAATTTTGAATGGCATTTTTGGACGTTTCTAACCCATGTTTGCACATCTCTAAGCAATTTTGAATGGCATTTTTGGCCGTTTCTAACCATTTTTGCAAATCCCTAAGCACTTTAAAGCCATTTTTGGCATTTCTAACCCGTTTTTGGAAATCTCTAAGCACTTTAAAGCCATGTTTGGCATTTCGAACCCATTTTTGCACATCTCTAAGCACTTTTAAACCATTTTTGGCCATTTCTAACACATTTTTGCAGATCTCTACGAACTTTTATGCCTTTTTTGGCCTTTTCTATCCAGTTTGCACATCTCTAACCATTTTGAAGCCATTTTTGGCCATTTCTAACCCTTTTTTGCAAATCCCAAAGCACTTTAAAGCCATTTTTGGCTTTTGTAACCCATGTTTGCACATCTCTAAGCAATTTTGAATGGCATTTTTGGCCGTTTCTAACCCATTGTTGCAGATCTCTAAGCATTTTTAAGACTTTTTTGTCCTTTTCTATGCAGTTTGTGCATCTCTAACCATTTTGAAGCCATTTTTGGCCATTTCTAACCCTTTTTTGCTAATGTCTAAGCACTTTCAAGCCATTTTTAGCATTTCTAACCCATGTTTGCACATCTCTAAGCAATTTTGAATGGCATTTTTGGACGTTTCTAACCCATGTTTGCACATCTCTAAGCAATTTTGAATGGCATTTTTGGCCGTTTCTAACCCATTTTTGCAAATCCCTAAGCACTTTAAAGCCATTTTCAGCATTTCTAACTCGTTATTGCACATCTCTATGCACTTTTAAGCCATTTTGGCCATTCCTAACCCATTTTTGCACATCTCTAAGCACTTTTAAACCATTTTTTGTCCATTTCTAACCCATGTTTGCACATCTCTAAGCAATTTTGAATGGCATTTTTGGCCGTTTCTAACCCATGTTTGCACATCTCTAAGCAATTTTGAATGGCATTTTTGGCCGTTTCTAACCCATTTTTGCAAATCCCTAAGCACTTTAAAGCCTTTTTTGGCTTTTTCTTTCCAGTTTGCACATCTCTACCCATTTCAAAGCCATTTTTGGCCATTTCTAACCCTTTTTTGCTAATGTCTAAGCACTTTAAAGCCATTTTGGCCATTTCTAACCAATTTTTGCAAATCCCAAAGCACTTTAAAGCCATTTTTGGCATTTGTAACCCATGTTTGCACATCTCGAAGCAATTTTGAATGGCATTTTTGGACGTTTCTAACCCATGTTTGCACATCTCTAAGCAATTTTGAATGGCATTTTTGGCCGTTTCTAACCCATTTTTGCAAATCCCTAAGCACTTTAAAGCCATTTTCAGCATTTCTAACTCGTTATTGCACATCTCTATGCACTTTTAAGCCATTTTGGCCATTCCTAACCCATTTTTGCACATCTCTAAGCACTTTTAAACCGTTTTTTGTCCATTTCTAACCCATGTTTGCACATCTCTAAGCAATTTTGAATGGCATTTTTGGCCGTTTCTAACCATTTTTGCAAATCCCTAAGCACTTTAAAGCCATTTTTGGCATTTCTAACCCGTTTTTGGAAATCTCTAAGCACTTGAAAGCCATGTTTGGCATTTCGAACCCATTTTTGCACATCTCTAAGCACTTTTAAACCATTTTTGGCCATTTCTAACCCATGCTTGCTCATCTCTAAGCAATTTTGAATGACATTTTTGGCCATTTCTAACCCATTTTTGCCGATCTCTACGAACTTTTAAGCCTTTTTTGGCCTTTTCTATCCCGTCTGCACATCTCTAACAATTTTGAAGCCATTTTTGGCCATTTCTAACTCATGTTTGCTCATCCCTAAGCAATTCTGAATTGCATTTTTCGCTGTTTCTATCCCATTTTTGCAGATCTCTACGAACTTTTATGCCTTTTTTGGCCTTTTCTATCCAGTTTGCACATCTCTAACCATTTTGAAGCCATTTTTGGCCATTTCTAACCCTTTTTTTCAAATCCCTAAGCACTTCAAAGCCATTTTTAGCATTTCTAACCCATTTTTGCAAATCTCTAAGCACTTTCAAGCCATTTTTAGCATTTCTAACCCATGTTTGCACATCTCTAAGCAATTTTGAATGGCATTTTTGGACGTTTCTAACCCATGTTTGCACATCTCTAAGCAATTTTGAATGGCATTTTTGGCCGTTTCTAACCCATTTTTGCAAATCCCTAAGCACTTTAAAGCCATTTTCAGCATTTCTAACTCGTTATTGCGCATCTCTATGCACTTTTAAGCCATTTTGGCCATTCCTAACCCATTTTTGCACATCTCTAAGCACTTTTAAACCGTTTTTTGTCCATTTCTAACCCATGTTTGCACATCTCTAAGCAATTTTGAATGGCATTTTTGGCCGTTTCTAACCATTTTTGCAAATCCCTAAGCACTTTAAAGCCATTTTTGGCATTTCTAACCCGTTTTTGGAAATCTCTAAGCACTTTAAAGCCATGTTTGGCATTTCGAACCCATTTTTGCACATCTCTAAGCACTTTTAAACCATTTTTGGCCATTTCTAACCCATGCTTGCTCATCTCTAAGCAATTTTGAATGACATTTTTGGCCATTTCTAACCCATTTTTGCCGATCTCTACGAACTTTTAAGCCTTTTTTGGCCTTTTCTATCCCGTCTGCACATCTCTAACAATTTTGAAGCCATTTTTGGCCATTTCTAACTCATGTTTGCTCATCCCTAAGCAATTCTGAATTGCATTTTTCGCTGTTTCTATCCCATTTTTGCAGATCTCTACGAACTTTTATGCCTTTTTTGGCCTTTTCTATCCAGTTTGCACATCTCTAACCATTTTGAAGCCATTTTTGGCCATTTCTAACCCTTTTTTGCAAATCTCTAAGCACTTTAAAGCCTTTTTTAGCATTTCTAACCCATGTTTGCACATCTCTAAGCAATTTTGAATGGCATTTTTGGACGTTTCTAACCCTTGTTTGCACATCTCTAAGCAATTTTGAATGGCATTTTTGGCCGTTTCTAACCCTTGTTTGCACATCTCTAAGCAATTTTGAATGGCATTTTTGGCCGTTTCTAACCCATTGTTGCAGATCTCTAAGCATTTTTAAGACTTTTTTGTCCTTTTCT
Organism: Lathamus discolor; assembly: GCF_037157495.1. Taxonomy (NCBI): domain Eukaryota; kingdom Metazoa; phylum Chordata; class Aves; order Psittaciformes; family Psittacidae; genus Lathamus; species Lathamus discolor. The sequence goes on from NC_088908.1 coordinate 30,222,009, forward strand.
ATGCAGTTTGTGCATCTCTAACCATTTTGAAGCCATTTTTGGCCATTTCTAACCCTTTTTTGCTAATCTCTAAGCACTTTCAAGCCATTTTTAGCATTTCTAACCCATGTTTGCACATCTCGAAGCAATTTTGAATGGCATTTTTGGACGTTTCTAACCCATGTTTGCACATCTCTAAGCAATTTTGAATGGCATTTTTGGCCGTTTCTAACCCATTTTTGCAAATCCCTAAGCACTTTAAAGCCATTTTCAGCATTTCTAACTCGTTATTGCACTTCTCTATGCACTTTTAAGCCATTTTGGCCATTCCTAACCCATTTTTGCACATCTCTAAGCACTTTTAAACCGTTTTTTGTCCATTTCTAACCCATGTTTGCACATCTCTAAGCAATTTTGAATGGCATTTTTTTTCCGTTTCTAACCATTTTTGCAAATCCCTAAGCACTTTAAAGCCATTTTTGGCATTTCTAACCCGTTTTTGGAAATCTCTAAGCACTTTAAAGCCATGTTTGGCATTTCGAACCCATTTTTGCACATCTCTAAGCACTTTTAAACCATTTTTGGCCATTTCTAACCCATGCTTGCTCATCCCTAAGCAATTTTGAATGACATTTTTGGCCATTTCTAACCCATTTTTGCCGATCTCTACGAACTTTTAAGCCTTTTTTGGCCTTTTCTATCCCGTCTGCACATCTCTAACAATTTTGAAGCCATTTTTGGCCATTTCTAACTCATGTTTGCTCATCCCTAAGCAATTCTGAATTGCATTTTTCGCTGTTTCTATCCCATTTTTGCAGATCTCTACGAACTTTTATGCCTTTTTTGGCCTTTTCTATCCAGTTTGCACATCTCTAACCATTTTGAAGCCATTTTTGGCCATTTCTAACCCTTTTTTGCAAATCTCTAAGCACTTTAAAGCCTTTTTTAGCATTTCTAACCCATGTTTGCACATCTCTAAGCAATTTTGAATGGCATTTTTGGACGTTTCAAACCCTTGTTTGCACATCTCTAAGCAATTTTGAATGGCATTTTTGGCCGTTTCTAACCCTTGTTTGCACATCTCTAAGCAATTTTGAATGGCATTTTTGGCCGTTTCTAACCCATTGTTGCAGATCTCTAAGCATTTTTAAGACTTTTTTGTCCTTTTCTATGCAGTTTGTGCATCTCTAACCATTTTGAAGCCATTTTTGGCCATTTCTAACCCTTTTTTGCAAATCTCTAAGCACTTTCAAGCCATTTTTAGCATTTCTAACCAATTTTTGCAAATCCCAAAGCACTTTAAAGCCATTTTTGGCATTTGTAACCCATGTTTGCACATCTCTAAGCAATTTTGAATGGCATTTTTGCCCGTTTCTAACCCATTGTTGCAGATCTCTAAGCATTTTTAAGACTTTTTTGTCCTTTTCTATGCAGTTTGTGCATCTCTAACCATTTTGAAGCCATTTTTGGCCATTTCTAACCCTTTTTTGCTAATCTCTAAGCACTTTCAAGCCATTTTTAGCATTTCTAACCCATGTTTGCACATCTCGAAGCAATTTTGAATGGCATTTTTGGCCGTTTCTAACCCATTTTTGCAAATCCCTAAGCACTTTAAAGCCATTTTCAGCATTTCTAACTCGTTATTGCACATCTCTATGCACTTTTAAGCCATTTTGGCCATTCCTAACCCATTTTTGCACATCTCTAAGCACTTTTAAACCATTTTTTGTCCATTTCTAACCCATGTTTGCACATCTCTAAGCAATTTTGAATGGCATTTTTGGCCGTTTCTAACCATTTTTGCAAATCCCTAAGCACTTTAAAGCCATTTTTGGCATTTCTAACCCATTTTTGGAAATCTCTAAGCACTTTAAAGCCATGTTTGGCATTTCGAACCCATTTTTGCACATCTCTAAGCACTTTTAAACCATTTTTGGCCATTTCTAACCCATGCTTGCTCATCTCTAAGCAATTTTGAATGACATTTTTGGCCATTTCTAACCCATTTTTGCCGATCTCTACGAACTTTTAAGCCTTTTTTGGCCTTTTCTATCCCGTCTGCACATCTCTAACAATTTTGAAGCCATTTTTGGCCATTTCTAACTCATGTTTGCTCATCCCTAAGCAATTCTGAATTGCATTTTTCGCTGTTTCTATCCTATTTTTGCAGATCTCTATGAACTTTTATGCCTTTTTTGGCCTTTTCTATCCAGTTTGCACATCTCTAACCATTTTGAAGCCATTTTTGGCCATTTCTAACCCTTTTTTGCAAATCCCTAAGCACTTTAAAGCCATTTTTAGCATTTCTAACCCATTTTTGCAAATCTCTAAGCACTTTCAAGCCATTTTTAGCATTTCTAACCCATGTTTGCACATCTCTAAGCAATTTTGAATGGCATTTTTGGACGTTTCTAACCCATGTTTGCACATCTCTAAGCAATTTTGAATGGCATTTTTGGCCGTTTCTAACCCATTTTTGCAAATCCCTAAGCACTTTAAAGCCATTTTCAGCATTTCTAACTCGTTATTGCACATCTCTATGCACTTTTAAGCCATTTTGGCCATTCCTAACCCATTTTTGCACATCTCTAAGCACTTTTAAACCGTTTTTTGTCCATTTCTAACCCATGTTTGCACATCTCTAAGCAATTTTGAATGGCATTTTTGGCCGTTTCTAACCATTTTTGCAAATCCCTAAGCACTTTAAAGCCATTTTTGGGATTTCTAACCCGTTTTTGGAAATCTCTAAGCACTTTAAAGCCATGTTTGGCATTTCGAACCCATTTTTGCACATCTCTAAGCACTTTTAAACCATTTTTGGCCATTTCTAACCCATGCTTGCTCATCTCTAAGCAATTTTGAATGACATTTTTGGCCATTTCTAACCCATTTTTGCCGATCTCTACGAACTTTTAAGCCTTTTTTGGCCTTTTCTATCCCGTCTGCACATCTCTAACAATTTTGAAGCCATTTTTGGCCATTTCTAACTCATGTTTGCTCATCCCTAAGCAATTCTGAATTGCATTTTTCGCTGTTTCTATCCCATTTTTGCAGATCTCTACGAACTTTTATGCCTTTTTTGGCCTTTTCTATCCAGTTTGCACATCTCTAACCATTTTGAAGCCATTTTTGGCCATTTCTAACCCTTTTTTGCAAATCTCTAAGCACTTTAAAGCCTTTTTTAGCATTTCTAACCCATGTTTGCACATCTCTAAGCAATTTTGAATGGCATTTTTGGACGTTTCTAACCCTTGTTTGCACATCTCTAAGCAATTTTGAATGGCATTTTTGGCCGTTTCTAACCCATTTTTGCAAATCTCTAAGCAATTTTGAATGGCATTTTTGGCCGTTTCTAACCCATTGTTGCAGATCTCTAAGCATTTTTAAGACTTTTTTGTCCTTTTCTATGCAGTTTGTGCATCTCTAACCATTTTGAAGCCATTTTTGGCCATTTCTAACCCTTTTTTGCAAATCTCTAAGCACTTTCAAGCCATTTTTAGCATTTCTAACCCATTTTTGCAAATCTCTAAGCACTTTCAAGCCATTTTTAGCATTTCTAACCCATGTTTGCACATCTCTAAGCAATTTTGAATGGCATTTTTGGACGTTTCTAACCCTTGTTTGCACATCTCTAAGCAATTTTGAATGGCATTTTTGGCCGTTTCTAACCCATTTTTGCAAATCCCTAAGCACTTTAAAGCCTTTTTTGGCTTTTTCTTTCCAGTTTGCACATCTCTACCCATTCCAAAGCCATTTTTGGCCATTTCTAACCCTTTTTTGCTAATGTCTAAGCACTTTAAAGCCATTTTGGCAATTTCTAACCAATTTTTGCAAATCCCAAAGCACTTTAAAGCCATTTTTGGCATTTGTAACCCATGTTTGCACATCTCTAAGCAATTTTGAATGGCATTTTTGGCCGTTTCTAACCCATTGTTGCAGATCTCTAAGCATTTTTAAGACTTTTTTGTCCTTTTCTATGCAGTTTGTGCATCTCTAACCATTTTGAAGCCATTTTTGGCCATTTCTAACCCTTTTTTGCAAATCCCAAAGCACTTTAAAGCCATTTTTAGCATTTCTAACCCATGTTTGCACATCTCGAAGCAATTTTGAATGGCATTTTTGGACGTTTCTAACCCATGTTTGCACATCTCTAAGCAATTTTGAATGGCATTTTTGGCCGTTTCTAACCCATTTTTGCAAATCCCTAAGCACTTTAAAGCCATTTTCAGCATTTCTAACTCGTTATTGCACATCTCTATGCACTTTTAAGCCATTTTGGCCATTCCTAACCCATTTTTGCACATCTCTAAGCACTTTTAAACCATTTTTTGTCCATTTCTAACCCATGTTTGCACATCTCTAAGCAATTTTGAATGGCATTTTTGGCCGTTTCTAACCATTTTTGCAAATCCCTAAGCACTTTAAAGCCATTTTTGGCATTTCTAACCCGTTTTTGGAAATCTCTAAGCACTTTAAAGCCATGTTTGGCATTTCGAACCCATTTTTGCACATCTCTAAGCACTTTTAAACCATTTTTGGCCATTTCTAACCCATGCTTGCTCATCTCTAAGCAATTTTGAATGACATTTTTGGCCATTTCTAACCCATTTTTGCCGACCTCTACGAACTTTTAAGCCTTTTTTGGCCTTTTCTATCCCGTCTGCACATCTCTAACAATTTTGAAGCCATTTTTGGCCATTTCTAACTCATGTTTGCTCATCCCTAAGCAATTCTGAATTGCATTTTTCGCTGTTTCTAACCCATTTTTGCAGATCTCTACGAACTTTTATGCCTTTTTTGGCCTTTTCTATCCAGTTTGCACACCTCTAACCATTTTGAAGCCATTTTTGGCCATTTCTAACCTTTTTTTGCAAATCTCTAAGCACTTTAAAGCCATTTTTAGCATTTCTAACCCATTTTTGCAAATCTCTAAGCACTTTCAAGCCATTTTTAGCATTTCTAACCCATGTTTGCACATCTCTAAGCAATTTTGAATGGCATTTTTGGACGTTTCTAACCCATGTTTGCACATCTCTAAGCAATTTTTGAATGGCATTTTTGGCCGTTTCTAACCCATTTTTGCAAATCCCTAAGCACTTTAAAGCCTTTTTTTGGCTTTTTCTTTCCAGTTTGCACATCTCTACCCATTTTAAAGCCATTTTTGGCCATTTCTAACCCTTTTTTGCTAATGTCTAAGCACTTTAAAGCCATTTTGGCAATTTCTAACCAATTTTTGCAAATCCCAAAGCACTTTAAAGCCATATTTGGCATTTGTAACCCATGTTTGCACATCTCTAAGCAATTTTGAATGGCATTTTTGGCCGTTTCTAACCCATTGTTGCAGATCTCTAAGCATTTTTAAGACTTTTTTGTCCTTTTCTATGCAGTTTGTGCATCTCTAACCATTTTGAAGCCATTTTTGGCCATTTCTAACCCTTTTTTGCTAATGTCTAAGCACTTTCAAGCCATTTTTAGCATTTCTAACCCATGTTTGCACATCTCGGAGCAATTTTGAATGGCATTTTTGGACGTTTCTAACCCATGTTTGCACATCTCTAAGCAATTTTGAATGGCATTTTTGGCCGTTTCTAACCCATTTTTGCAAATCCCTAAGCACTTTAAAGCCATTTTCAGCATTTCTAACTCGTTATTGCACATCTCTATGCACTTTTAAGCCTTTTTGGCCATTCCTAACCCATTTTTGCACATCTCTAAGCACTTTTAAACCATTTTTTGTCCATTTCTAACCCATGTTTGCACATCTCTAAGCAATTTTGAATGGCATTTTTGGCCGTTTCTAACCATTTTTGCAAATCCCTAAGCACTTTAAAGCCATTTTTGGCATTTCTAACCCGTTTTTGGAAATCTCTAAGCACTTTAAAGCCATGTTTGGCATTTCGAACCCATTTTTGCACATCTCTAAGCACTTTTAAACCATTTTTGGCCATTTCTAACCCATGCTTGCTCATCTCTAAGCAATTTTGAATGACATTTTTGGCCATTTCTAACCCATTTTTGCCGATCTCTACGAACTTTTAAGCCTTTTTTGGCCTTTTCTATCCCGTCTGCACATCTCTAACAATTTTGAAGCCATTTTTGGCCATTTCTAACTCATGTTTGCTCATCCCTAAGCAATTCTGAATTGCATTTTTCGCTGTTTCTAACCCATTTTTGCAGATCTCTACGAACTTTTATGCCTTTTTTGGCCTTTTCTATCCAGTTTGCACATCTCTAACCATTTTGAAGCCATTTTTGGCCATTTCTAACCCTTTTTTGCAAATCTCTAAGCACTTTCAAGCCATTTTTAGCATTTCTAACCCATTTTTGCAAATCTCTAAGCACTTTCAAGCCATTTTTAGCATTTCTAACCCATGTTTGCACATCTCTAAGCAATTTTGAATGGCATTTTTGGACGTTTCTAACCCTTGTTTGCACATCTCTAAGCAATTTTGAATGGCATTTTTGGCCGTTTCTAACCCATTTTTGCAAATCCCTAAGCACTTTAAAGCCTTTTTTGGCTTTTTCTTTCCAGTTTGCACATCTCTACCCATTTCAAAGCCATTTTTGGCCATTTCTAACCCTTTTTTGCTAATGTCTAAGCACTTTAAAGCCATTTTGGCCATTTCTAACCAATTTTTGCAAATCCCAAAGCACTTTAAAGCCATTTTTGGCATTTGTAACCCATGTTTGCACATCTCTAAGCAATTTTGAATGGCATTTTTGGCCGTTTCTAACCCATTGTTGCAGATCTCTAAGCATTTTTAAGACTTTTTTGTCCTTTTCTATGCAGTTTGTGCATCTCTAACCATTTTGAAGCCATTTTTGGCCATTTCTAACCCTTTTTTGCTAATCTCTAAGCACTTTCAAGCCATTTTTAGCATTTCTAACCCATGTTTGCACATCTCGAAGCAATTTTGACTGGCATTTTTGGACGTTTCTAACCCATGTTTGCACATCTCTAAGCAATTTTGAATGGCATTTTTGGCCGTTTCTAACCCATTTTTGCAAATCCCTAAGCACTTTAAAGCCATTTTCAGCATTTCTAACTCGTTATTGCACATCTCTATGCACTTTTAAGCCATTTTGGCCATTCCTAACCCATTTTTGCACATCTCTAAGCACTTTTAAACCATTTTTTGTCCATTTCTAACCCATGTTTGCACATCTCTAAGCAATTTTGAATGGCATTTTTGGCCATTTCTAACCATTTTTGCAAATCCCTAAGCACTTTAAAGCCATTTTTGGCATTTCTAACCCGTTTTTGGAAATCTCTAAGCACTTTAAAGCCATGTTTGGCATTTCGAACCCATTTTTGCACATCTCTAAGCACTTTTAAACCATTTTTGGCCATTTCTAACCCATGCTTGCTCATCTCTAAGCAATTTTGAATGACATTTTTGGCCATTTCTAACCCATTTTTGCCGATCTCTACGAACTTTTAAGCCTTTTTTGGCCTTTTCTATCCCGTCTGCACATCTCTAACAATTTTGAAGCCATTTTTGGCCATTTCTAACTCATGTTTGCTCATCCCTAAGCAATTCTGAATTGCATTTTTCGCTGTTTCTATCCCATTTTTGCAGATCTCTACGAACTTTTATGCCTTTTTTGGCCTTTTCTATCCAGTTTGCACATCTCTAACCATTTTGAAGCCATTTTTGGCCATTTCTAACCCTTTTTTGCAAATCTCTAAGCACTTTAAAGCCTTTTTTAGCATTTCTAACCCATGTTTGCACATCTCTAAGCAATTTTGAATGGCATTTTTGGACGTTTCTAACCCTTGTTTGCACATCTCTAAGCAATTTTGAATGGCATTTTTGGCCGTTTCTAACCCTTGTTTGCACATCTCTAAGCAATTTTGAATGGCATTTTTGGCCGTTTCTAACCCATTGTTGCAGATCTCTAAGCATTTTTAAGACTTTTTTGTCCTTTTCTATGCAGTTTGTGCATCTCTAACCATTTTGAAGCCATTTTTGGCCATTTCTAACCCTTTTTTGCTAATCTCTAAGCACTTTCAAGCCATTTTTAGCATTTCTAACCCATGTTTGCACATCTCGAAGCAATTTTGAATGGCATTTTTGGACGTTTCTAACCCATGTTTGCACATCTCTAAGCAATTTTGAATGGCATTTTTGGCCGTTTCTAACCCATTTTTGCAAATCCCTAAGCACTTTAAAGCCATTTTCAGCATTTCTAACTCGTTATTGCACTTCTCTATGCACTTTTAAGCCATTTTGGCCATTCCTAACCCATTTTTGCACATCTCTAAGCACTTTTAAACCGTTTTTTGTCCATTTCTAACCCATGTTTGCACATCTCTAAGCAATTTTGAATGGCATTTTTTTTCCGTTTCTAACCATTTTTGCAAATCCCTAAGCACTTTAAAGCCATTTTTGGCATTTCTAACCCGTTTTTGGAAATCTCTAAGCACTTTAAAGCCATGTTTGGCATTTCGAACCCATTTTTGCACATCTCTAAGCACTTTTAAACCATTTTTGGCCATTTCTAACCCATGCTTGCTCATCCCTAAGCAATTTTGAATGACATTTTTGGCCATTTCTAACCCATTTTTGCCGATCTCTACGAACTTTTAAGCCTTTTTTGGCCTTTTCTATCCCGTCTGCACATCTCTAACAATTTTGAAGCCATTTTTGGCCATTTCTAACTCATGTTTGCTCATCCCTAAGCAATTCTGAATTGCATTTTTCGCTGTTTCTATCCCATTTTTGCAGATCTCTACGAACTTTTATGCCTTTTTTGGCCTTTTCTATCCAGTTTGCACATCTCTAACCATTTTGAAGCCATTTTTGGCCATTTCTAACCCTTTTTTGCAAATCTCTAAGCACTTTAAAGCCTTTTTTAGCATTTCTAACCCATGTTTGCACATCTCTAAGCAATTTTGAATGGCATTTTTGGACGTTTCAAACCCTTGTTTGCACATCTCTAAGCAATTTTGAATGGCATTTTTGGCCGTTTCTAACCCTTGTTTGCACATCTCTAAGCAATTTTGAATGGCATTTTTGGCCGTTTCTAACCCATTGTTGCAGATCTCTAAGCATTTTTAAGACTTTTTTGTCCTTTTCTATGCAGTTTGTGCATCTCTAACCATTTTGAAGCCATTTTTGGCCATTTCTAACCCTTTTTTGCAAATCTCTAAGCACTTTCAAGCCATTTTTAGCATTTCTAACCAATTTTTGCAAATCCCAAAGCACTTTAAAGCCATTTTTGGCATTTGTAACCCATGTTTGCACATCTCTAAGCAATTTTGAATGGCATTTTTGCCCGTTTCTAACCCATTGTTGCAGATCTCTAAGCATTTTTAAGACTTTTTTGTCCTTTTCTATGCAGTTTGTGCATCTCTAACCATTTTGAAGCCATTTTTGGCCATTTCTAACCCTTTTTTGCTAATCTCTAAGCACTTTCAAGCCATTTTTAGCATTTCTAACCCATGTTTGCACATCTCGAAGCAATTTTGAATGGCATTTTTGGCCGTTTCTAACCCATTTTTGCAAATCCCTAAGCACTTTAAAGCCATTTTCAGCATTTCTAACTCGTTATTGCACATCTCTAAGCACTTTTAAGCCATTTTGGCCATTCCTAACCCATTTTTGCACATCTCTAAGCACTTTTAAACCATTTTTTGTCCATTTCTAACCCATGTTTGCACATCTCTAAGCAATTTTGAATGGCATTTTTGGCCGTTTCTAACCATTTTTGCAAATCCCTAAGCACTTTAAAGCCATTTTTGGCATTTCTAACCCATTTTTGGAAATCTCTAAGCACTTTAAAGCCATGTTTGGCATTTCGAACCCATTTTTGCACATCTCTAAGCACTTTTAAACCATTTTTGGCCATTTCTAACCCTTTTTTGCAAATCTCTAAGCACTTTCAAGCCATTTTTAGCATTTCTAACCCATTTTTGCAAATCTCTAAGCACTTTCAAGCCATTTTTAGCATTTCTAACCCATGTTTGCACATCTCTAAGCAATTTTGAATGGCATTTTTGGACGTTTCTAACCCTTGTTTGCACATCTCTAAGCAATTTTGAATGGCATTTTTGGCCGTTTCTAACCCATTTTTGCAAATCCCTAAGCACTTTAAAGCCTTTTTTGGCTTTTTCTTTCCAGTTTGCACATCTCTACCCATTCCAAAGCCATTTTTGGCCATTTCTAACCCTTTTTTGCTAATGTCTAAGCACTTTAAAGCCATTTTGGCCATTTCTAACCAATTTTTGCAAATCCCAAAGCACTTTAAAGCCATTTTTGGCATTTGTAACCCATGTTTGCACATCTCTAAGCAATTTTGAATGGCATTTTTGGCCGTTTCTAACCCATTGTTGCAGATCTCTAAGCATTTTTAAGACTTTTTTGTCCTTTTCTATGCAGTTTGTGCATCTCTAACCATTTTGAAGCCATTTTTGGCCATTTCTAACCCTTTTTTGCAAATCCCAAAGCACTTTAAAGCCATTTTTAGCATTTCTAACCCATGTTTGCACATCTCGAAGCAATTTTGAATGGCATTTTTGGACGTTTCTAACCCATGTTTGCACATCTCTAAGCAATTTTGAATGGCATTTTTGGCCGTTTCTAACCCATTTTTGCAAATCCCTAAGCACTTTAAAGCCATTTTCAGCATTTCTAACTCGTTATTGCACATCTCTATGCACTTTTAAGCCATTTTGGCCATTCCTAACCCATTTTTGCACATCTCTAAGCACTTTTAAACCATTTTTTGTCCATTTCTAACCCATGTTTGCACATCTCTAAGCAATTTTGAATGGCATTTTTGGCCGTTTCTAACCATTTTTGCAAATCCCTAAGCACTTTAAAGCCATTTTTGGCATTTCTAACCCGTTTTTGGAAATCTCTAAGCACTTTAAAGCCATGTTTGGCATTTCGAACCCATTTTTGCACATCTCTAAGCACTTTTAAACCATTTTTGGCCATTTCTAACCCATGCTTGCTCATCTCTAAGCAATTTTGAATGACATTTTTGGCCATTTCTAACCCATTTTTGCCGACCTCTACGAACTTTTAAGCCTTTTTTGGCCTTTTCTATCCCGTCTGCACATCTCTAACAATTTTGAAGCCATTTTTGGCCATTTCTAACTCATGTTTGCTCATCCCTAAGCAATTCTGAATTGCATTTTTCGCTGTTTCTAACCCATTTTTGCAGATCTCTACGAACTTTTATGCCTTTTTTGGCCTTTTCTATCCAGTTTGCACACCTCTAACCATTTTGAAGCCATTTTTGGCCATTTCTAACCTTTTTTTGCAAATCTCTAAGCACTTTAAAGCCATTTTTAGCATTTCTAACCCATTTTTGCAAATCTCTAAGCACTTTCAAGCCATTTTTAGCATTTCTAACCCATGTTTGCACATCTCTAAGCAATTTTGAATGGCATTTTTGGACGTTTCTAACCCATGTTTGCACATCTCTAAGCAATTTTTGAATGGCATTTTTGGCCGTTTCTAACCCATTTTTGCAAATCCCTAAGCACTTTAAAGCCTTTTTTTGGCTTTTTCTTTCCAGTTTGCACATCTCTACCCATTTTAAAGCCATTTTTGGCCATTTCTAACCCTTTTTTGCTAATGTCTAAGCACTTTAAAGCCATTTTGGCAATTTCTAACCAATTTTTGCAAATCCCAAAGCACTTTAAAGCCATATTTGGCATTTGTAACCCATGTTTGCACATCTCTAAGCAATTTTGAATGGCATTTTTGGCCGTTTCTAACCCATTGTTGCAGATCTCTAAGCATTTTTAAGACTTTTTTGTCCTTTTCTATGCAGTTTGTGCATCTCTAACCATTTTGAAGCCATTTTTGGCCATTTCTAACCCTTTTTTGCTAATGTCTAAGCACTTTCAAGCCATTTTTAGCATTTCTAACCCATGTTTGCACATCTCGGAGCAATTTTGAATGGCATTTTTGGACGTTTCTAACCCATGTTTGCACATCTCTAAGCAATTTTGAATGGCATTTTTGGCCGTTTCTAACCCATTTTTGCAAATCCCTAAGCACTTTAAAGCCATTTTCAGCATTTCTAACTCGTTATTGCACATCTCTATGCACTTTTAAGCCTTTTTGGCCATTCCTAACCCATTTTTGCACATCTCTAAGCACTTTTAAACCATTTTTTGTCCATTTCTAACCCATGTTTGCACATCTCTAAGCAATTTTGAATGGCATTTTTGGCCGTTTCTAACCATTTTTGCAAATCCCTAAGCACTTTAAAGCCATTTTTGGCATTTCTAACCCGTTTTTGGAAATCTCTAAGCACTTTAAAGCCATGTTTGGCATTTCGAACCCATTTTTGCACATCTCTAAGCACTTTTAAACCATTTTTGGCCATTTCTAACCCATGCTTGCTCATCTCTAAGCAATTTTGAATGACATTTTTGGCCATTTCTAACCCATTTTTGCCGATCTCTACGAACTTTTAAGCCTTTTTTGGCCTTTTCTATCCCGTCTGCACATCTCTAACAATTTTGAAGCCATTTTTGGCCATTTCTAACTCATGTTTGCTCATCCCTAAGCAATTCTGAATTGCATTTTTCGCTGTTTCTAACCCATTTTTGCAGATCTCTACGAACTTTTATGCCTTTTTTGGCCTTTTCTATCCAGTTTGCACATCTCTAACCATTTTGAAGCCATTTTTGGCCATTTCTAACCCTTTTTTGCAAATCTCTAAGCACTTTCAAGCCATTTTTAGCATTTCTAACCCATTTTTGCAAATCTCTAAGCACTTTCAAGCCATTTTTAGCATTTCTAACCCATGTTTGCACATCTCTAAGCAATTTTGAATGGCATTTTTGGACGTTTCTAACCCTTGTTTGCACATCTCTAAGCAATTTTGAATGGCATTTTTGGCCGTTTCTAACCCATTTTTGCAAATCCCTAAGCACTTTAAAGCCTTTTTTGGCTTTTTCTTTCCAGTTTGCACATCTCTACCCATTTCAAAGCCATTTTTGGCCATTTCTAACCCTTTTTTGCTAATGTCTAAGCACTTTAAAGCCATTTTGGCCATTTCTAACCAATTTTTGCAAATCCCAAAGCACTTTAAAGCCATTTTTGGCATTTGTAACCCATGTTTGCACATCTCTAAGCAATTTTGAATGGCATTTTTGGCCGTTTCTAACCCATTGTTGCAGATCTCTAAGCATTTTTAAGACTTTTTTGTCCTTTTCTATGCAGTTTGTGCATCTCTAACCATTTTGAAGCCATTTTTGGCCATTTCTAACCCTTTTTTGCTAATCTCTAAGCACTTTCAAGCCATTTTTAGCATTTCTAACCCATGTTTGCACATCTCGAAGCAATTTTGACTGGCATTTTTGGACGTTTCTAACCCATGTTTGCACATCTCTAAGCAATTTTGAATGGCATTTTTGGCCGTTTCTAACCCATTTTTGCAAATCCCTAAGCACTTTAAAGCCATTTTCAGCATTTCTAACTCGTTATTGCACATCTCTATGCACTTTTAAGCCATTTTGGCCATTCCTAACCCATTTTTGCACATCTCTAAGCACTTTTAAACCGTTTTTTGTCCATTTCTAACCCATGTTTGCACATCTCTAAGCAATTTTGAATGGCATTTTTGGCCGTTTCTAACCATTTTTGCAAATCCCTAAGCACTTTAAAGCCATTTTTGGCATTTCTAACCCGTTTTTGGAAATCTCTAAGCACTTTAAAGCCATGTTTGGCATTTCGAACCCATTTTTGCACATCTCTAAGCACTTTTAAACCATTTTTGGCCATTTCTAACCCATGCTTGCTCATCTCTAAGCAATTTTGAATGACATTTTTGGCCATTTCTAACCCATTTTTGCCGATCTCTACGAACTTTTAAGCCTTTTTTGGCCTTTTCTATCCCGTCTGCACATCTCTAACAATTTTGAAGCCATTTTTGGCCATTTCTAACTCATGTTTGCTCATCCCTAAGCAATTCTGAATTGCATTTTTCGCTGTTTCTAACCCATTTTTGCAGATCTCTACGAACTTTTATGCCTTTTTTGGCCTTTTCTATCCAGTTTGCACATCTCTAACCATTTTGAAGCCATTTTTGGCCATTTCTAACCCTTTTTTGCAAATCTCTAAGCACCTTAAAGCCATTTTTAGCATTTCTAACCCATGTTTGCAAATCTCTAAGCAATTTTGAATGGCATTTTTGGACGTTTCTAACCCTTGTTTGCACATCTCTAAGCAATTTTGAATGGCATTTTTGGCCGTTTCTAACCCATTTTTGCAAATCCCTAAGCACTTTAAAGCCTTTTTTGGCTTTTTCTTTCCAGTTTGCACATCTCTACCCATTTCAAAGCCATTTTTGGCCATTTCTAACCCTTTTTTGCTAATGTCTAAGCACTTTAAAGCCATTTTGGCAATTTCTAACCAATTTTTGCAAATCCCAAAGCACTTTAAAGCCATTTTTGGCATTTGTAACCCATGTTTGCACATCTCGAAGCAATTTTGAATGGCATTTTTGGCCGTTTCTAACCCATTGTTGCAGATCTCTAAGCATTTTTAAGACTTTTTTGTCCTTTTCTATGCAGTTTGTGCATCTCTAACCATTTTGAAGCCATTTTTGGCCATTTCTAACCCTTTTTTGCTAATGTCTAAGCACTTTCAAGCCATTTTTAGCATTTCTAACCCATGTTTGCACATCTCGAAGCAATTTTGAATGGCATTTTTGGACGTTTCTAACCCATGTTTGCACATCTCTAAGCAATTTTGAATGGCATTTTTGGCCGTTTCTAACCCATTTTTGCAAATCCCTAAGCACTTTAAAGCCATTTTCAGCATTTCTAACTCGTTATTGCACATCTCTATGCACTTTTAAGCCATTTTGGCCATTCCTAACCCATTTTTGCACATCTCTAAGCACTTTTAAACCATTTTTTGTCCATTTCTAACCCATGTTTGCACATCTCTAAGCAATTTTGAATGGCATTTTTGGCCGTTTCTAACCATTTTTGCAAATCCCTAAGCACTTTAAAGCCATTTTTGGCATTTCTAACCCGTTTTTGGAAATCTCTAAGCACTTTAAAGCCATGTTTGGCATTTCGAACCCATTTTTGCACATCTCTAAGCACTTTTAAACCATTTTTGGCCATTTCTAACCCATGCTTGCTCATCTCTAAGCAATTTTGAATGACATTTTTGGCCATTTCTAACCCATTTTTGCCGATCTCTACGAACTTTTAAGCCTTTTTTGGCCTTTTCTATCCCGTCTGCACATCTCTAACAATTTTGAAGCCATTTTTGGCCATTTCTAACTCATGTTTGCTCATCCCTAAGCAATTCTGAATTGCATTTTTCGCTGTTTCTAACCCATTTTTGCAGATCTCTACGAACTTTTATGCCTTTTTTGGCCTTTTCTATCCAGTTTGCACATCTCTAACCATTTTGAAGCCATTTTTGGCCATTTCTAACCCTTTTTTGCAAATCTCTAAGCACTTTAAAGCCATTTTTAGCATTTCTAACCCATTTTTGCAAATCTCTAAGCACTTTCAAGCCATTTTTAGCATTTCTAACCCATGTTTGCACATCTCTAAGCAATTTTGAATGGCATTTTTGGCCGTTTCTAACCCATTGTTGCAGATCTCTAAGCATTTTTAAGACTTTTTTGGCTTTTTCTTTCCAGTTTGCACATCTCTAACCATTTTGAAGCCATTTTTGGCCATTTCTAACCCTTTTTTGCTAATGTCTAAACACTTTAAAGCCATTTTGGCAATTTCTAACCAATTTTTGCAAATCCCAAAGCACATTAAAGCCATTTTTGGCATTTGTAACCCATGTTTGCACATCTCTAAGCAATTTTGAATGGCATTTTTGGCCGTTTCTAACCCATTGTTGCAGATCTCTAAGCATTTTTAAGACTTTTTTGTCCTTTTCTATGCAGTTTGTGCATCTCTAACCATTTTGAAGCCATTTTTGGCCATTTCTAACCATTTTTTGCTAATGTCTAAGCACTTTCAAGCCATTTTTAGCATTTCTAACCCATGTTTGCACATCTCGAAGCAATTTTGAATGGCATTTTTGGCCGTTTCTAACCCATTTTTGCAAATCCCTAAGCACTTTAAAGCCTTTTTTGGCTTTTTCTTTCCAGTTTGCACATCTCTACCCATTTCAAAGCCATTTTTGGCCATTTCTAACCCTTTTTTGCTAATGTCTAAGCACTTTAAAGCCATTTTGGCAATTTCTAACCAATTTTTGCAAATCCCAAAGCACTTTAAAGCCATATTTGGCATTTGTAACCCATGTTTGCACATCTCTAAGCAATTTTGAATGGCATTTTTGGCCGTTTCTAACCCATTGTTGCAGATCCCTAAGCACTTTAAAGCCATTTTCAGCATTTCTAACTCGTTATTGCACATCTCTATGCACTTTTAAGCCATTTTGGCCATTCCTAACCCATTTTTGCACATCTCTAAGCACTTTTAAACCATTTTTTGTCCATTTCTGACCCATGTTTGCACATCTCTAAGCAATTTTGAATGGCATTTTTGGCCGTTTCTAACCATTTTTGCAAATCCCTAAGCACTTTAAAGCCATTTTTGGCATTTCTAACCCGTTTTTGGAAATCTCTAAGCACTTTAAAGCCATGTTTGGCATTTCGAACCCATTTTTGCACATCTCTAAGCACTTTTAAACCATTTTTGGCCATTTCTAACCCATGCTTGCTCATCTCTAAGCAATTTTGAATGACATTTTTGGCTATTTCTAACCCATTTTTGCCGATCTCTACGAACTTTTAAGCCTTTTTTGGCCTTTTCTATCCCGTCTGCACATCTCTAACAATTTTGAAGCCATTTTTGGCCATTTCTAACCCTTTTTTGCAAATCTCTAAGCACTTTAAAGCCATTTTTAGCATTTCTAACCCATGTTTGCACATCTCTAAGCAATTTTGAATGGCATTTTTGGACGTTTCTAACCCTTGTTTGCACATCTCTAAGCAATTTTGAATGGCATTTTTGGCCGTTTCTAACCCATTTTTCCAAATCCCTAAGCACTTTAAAGCCTTTTTTGGCTTTTTTTTTTCCAGTTTGTACATCTCTAACCATTTTAAAGCCATTTTTGGCCATTTCTAACCCTTTTTTGCTAATGTCTAAGCACTTTAAAGCCATTTTTGGCATTTGTAACCCATGTTTGCACATCTCTAAGCAATTTTGAATTGCATTTTTGGCCGTTTCTAACCCATTGTTGCAGATCTCTAAGCATTTTTAAGACTTTTTTGGCTTTTTCTTTCCAGTTTGCACATCTCTAACCATTTTGAAGCCATTTTTGGCCATTTCTAACCCTTTTTTGCTAATCTGTGAGCACTTTAAAGCCATTTTTAGCATTTCTAACCCATGTTTGCACATCTCTAAGCAATTTTGAATGACATTTTTGGCCATTTCTAACTCATGTTTGCCGATCTCTACGAACTTTTAAGCCTTTTTTGGCCTTTTCTATCCCGTCTGCACATCTCTAACAATTTTGAAGCCATTTTTGGCCATTTCTAACTCATGTTTGCTCATCCCTAAGCAATTCTGAATTGTATTTTTCGCTGTTTCTAACCCATTTTTGCAGATCTCTACGAACTTTTATGCCTTTTTTGGCCTTTTCTATCCAGTTTGCACACCTCTAACCATTTTGAAGCCATTTTTGGCCATTTCTAACCCTTTTTTGCAAATCTCTAAGCACTTTAAAGCCATTTTGGCCATTTCTAACCAATTTTTGCAAATCCCAAAGCACTTTAAAGCCATTTTTGGCATTTGTAACCCATGTTTGCACATCTCTAAGCAATTTTGAATGGCATTTTTGGCCGTTTCTATCCCATTTTTGCAGATCTCTAAGCATTTTTAAGACTTTTTTGTCCTTTTCTAGGCAGTTTGTGCATCTCTAACCATTTTGAAGTCATTTTTGGCCATTTCTAACCCTTTTTTGCTAATGTCTAAGCACTTTCAAGCCATTTTTAGCATTTCTAACCCATGTTTGCACATCTCGAAGCAATTTTGAATGGCATTTTTGGACGTTTCTAACCCAGGTTTGCACATCTCTAAGCAATTTTGAATGGCATTTTTGGCCGTTTCTAACCCATTTTTGCAAATCCCTAAGTACTTTAAAGCCATTTTCAGCATTTCTAACTCGTTATTGCACATCTCTATGCACTTTTAAGCCATTTTGGCCATTCCTAACCCATTTTTGCACATCTCTAAGCACTTTTAAACCATTTTTTGTCCATTTCTAACCCATGTTTGCACATCTCTAAGCAATTTTGAATGGCATTTTTGGCCGTTTCTAACCATTTTTGCAAATCCCTAAGCACTTTAAAGCCATTTTTGGCATTTCTAACCCGTTTTTGGAAATCTCTAAGCACTTTAAAGCCATGTTTGGCATTTCGAACCCATTTTTGCACATCTCTAAGCACTTTTAAACCATTTTTGGCCATTTCTAACCCATGCTTGCTCATCTCTAAGCAATTTTGAATGACATTTTTGGCCATTTCTAACCCATTTTTGCCGATCTCTACGAACTTTTAAGCCTTTTTTGGCCTTTAATATCCCGTCTGCACATCTCTAACAATTTTGAAGCCATTTTTGGCCATTTCTAACTCATGTTTGCTCATCCCTAAGCAATTCTGAATTGCATTTTTCGCTGTTTCTATCCCATTTTTGCAGATCTCTACGAACTTTTATGCCTTTTTTGGCCTTTTCTATCCAGTTTGCACATCTCTAACCATTTTGAAGCCATTTTTGGCCATTTCTAACCCTTTTTTGCAAATCTCTAAGCACTTTCAAGCCATTTTTAGCATTTCTAACCCATTTTTGCAAATCTCTAAGCACTTTCAAGCCATTTTTAGCATTTCTAACCCATGTTTGCACATCTCTAAGCAATTTTGAATGGCATTTTTGGACGTTTCTAACCCATGTTTGCACATCTCTAAGCAATTTTGAATGGCATTTTTGGCCGTTTCTAACCCATTTTTGCAAATCCCTAAGCACTTTAAAGCCTTTTTTGGCTTTTTCTTTCCAGTTTTCACATCTCTACCCATTTCAAAGCCATTTTTGGGCATTTCTAACCCTTTTTTGCTAATGTCTAAGCACTTTAAAGCCACTTTGGCCATTTCTAACCAATTTTTGCAAATCCCAAAGCACTTTAAAGCCATTTTTGGCATTTGTAACCCATGTTTGCACATCTCTAAGCAATTTTGAATGGCATTTTTGGCCGTTTCTAACCCATTGTTGCAGATCTCTAAGCATTTTTAAGACTTTTTTGTCCTTTTCTATGCAGTTTGTGCATCTCTAACCATTTTGAAGCCATTTTTGGCCATTTCTAACCCTTTTTTGCTAATCTCTAAGCACTTTCAAGCCATTTTTAGCATTTCTAACCCATGTTTGCACATCTCGAAGCAATTTTGAATGGCATTTTTGGACGTTTCTAACCCATGTTTGCACATCTCTAAGCAATTTTGAATGGCATTTTTGGCCGTTTCTAACCCATTTTTGCAAATCCCTAAGCACTTTAAAGCCATTTTCAGCATTTCTAACTCGTTATTGCACATCTCTATGCACTTTTAAGCCATTTTGGCCATTCCTAACCCATTTTTGCACATCTCTAAGCACTTTTAAACCATTTTTTGTCCATTTCTAACCCATGTTTGCACATCTCTAAGCAATTTTGAATGGCATTTTTGGCCGTTTCTAACCATTTTTGCAAATCCCTAAGCACTTTAAAGCCATTTTTGGCATTTCTAACCCGTTTTTGGAAATCTCTAAGCACTTTAAAGCCATGTTTGGCATTTCGAACCCATTTTTGCACATCTCTAAGCACTTTTAAACCATTTTTGGCCATTTCTAACCCATGCTTGCTCATCTCTAAGCAATTTTGAATGACATTTTTGGCCATTTCTAACCCATTTTTGCCGATCTTTACGAACTTTTAAGCCTTTTTTGGCCTTTTCTATCCAGTTTGCACATCTCTAACCATTTTGAAGCCATTTTTGGCCATTTCTAACCCTTTTTTGCAAATCTCTAAGCACTTTCAAGCCATTTTTAGCATTTCTAACCCATTTTTGCAAATCTCTAAGCACTTTCAAGCCATTTTTAGCATTTCTAACCCATGTTTGCACATCTCTAAGCAATTTTGAATGGCATTTTTGGACGTTTCTAACCCTTGTTTGCACATCTCTAAGCAATTTTGAATGGCATTTTTGGCCGTTTCTAACCCATTTTTGCAAATCCCTAAGCACTTTAAAGCCTTTTTTGGCTTTTTCTTTCCAGTTTGCACATCTCTACCCATTTCAAAGCCATTTTTGGCCATTTCTAACCCTTTTTTGCTAATGTCTAAGCACTTTAAAGCCATTTTGGCAATTTCTAACCAATTTTTGCAAATCTCAAAGCACTTTAAAGCCATTTTTGGCATTTGTAACCCATGTTTGCACATCTCTAAGCAATTTTGAATGGCATTTTTGGCCGTTTCTAACCCATTGTTGCAGATCTCTAAGCATTTTTAAGACTTTTTTGTCCTTTTCTATGCAGTTTGTGCATCTCTAACCATTTTGAAGCCATTTTTGGCCATTTCTAACCTTTTTTTGCTAATGTCTAAGCACTTTCAAGCCATTTTTAGCATTTCTAACCCATGTTTGCACATCTCGAAGCAATTTTGAATGGCATTTTTGGACGTTTCTAACCCATGTTTGCACATCTCTAAGCAATTTTGAATGGCATTTTTGGCCGTTTCTAACCCATTTTTGCAAATCCCTAAGCACTTTAAAGCCATTTTCAGCATTTCTAACTCGTTATTGCACATCTCTATGCACTTTTAAGCCATTTTGGCCATTCCTAACCCATTTTTGCACATCTCTAAGCACTTTTAAACCATTTTTTGTCCATTTCTAACCCATGTTTGCACATCTCTAAGCAATTTTGAATGGCATTTTTGGCCGTTTCTAACCATTTTTGCAAATCCCTAAGCACTTTAAAGCCATTTTTGGCATTTCTAACCCGTTTTTGGAAATCTCTAAGCACTTTAAAGCCATGTTTGGCATTTCGAACCCATTTTTGCACATCTCTAAGCACTTTTAAACCATTTTTGGCCATTTCTAACCCATGCTTGCTCATCTCTAAGCAATTTTGAATGACATTTTTGGCCATTTCTAACCCATTTTTGCCGATCTCTACGAACTTTTAAGCCTTTTTTGGCCTTTTCTATCCCGTCTGCACATCTCTAACAATTTTGAAGCCATTTTTGGCCATTTCTAACTCATGTTTGCTCATCCCTAAGCAATTCTGAATTGCATTTTTCGCTGTTTCTAACCCATTTTTGCAGATCTCTACGAACTTTTAAGCCTTTTTTGGCCTTTTCTATCCAGTTTGCACATCTCTAACCATTTTGAAGCCATTTTTGGCCATTTCTAACCCTTTTTTGCAAATCTCTAAGCACTTTCAAGCCATTTTTAGCATTTCTAACCCATGTTTGCACATCTCTAAGCAATTTTGAATGGCATTTTTGGACGTTTCTAACCCTTGTTTGCACATCTCTAAGCAATTTTGAATGGCATTTTTGGCCGTTTCTAACCCATTTTTGCAAATCCCTAAGCACTTTAAAGCCTTTTTTGGCTTTTTCTTTCCAGTTTGCACATCTCTACCCATTTTAAAGCCATTTTTGGCCATTTCTAACCCTTTTTTGCTAATGTCTAAGCACTTTAAAGCCATTTTTGGCATTTGTAACCCATGTTTGCACATCTCTAAGCAATTTTGAATGGCATTTTTGGCCGTTTCTAAACCATTGTTGCAGATCTCTAAGCATTTTTAAGACTTTTTTGGCTTTTTCTTTCAGTTTGCACATCTCTAACCATTTTGAAGCCATTTTTGGCCATTTCTAACCCTTTTTTGCTAATCTCTAAGCACTTTAAAGCCATTTTTAGCCATTTCTAACCCATGTTTGCACATCTCTAAGCAATTTTGAATGACATTTTTGGCCATTTCTAACCCATTTTTGCCGATCTCTACGAACTTTTAAGCCTTTTTTGGCCTTTTCTATCCCGTCTGCACATCTCTAACCATTTTGAAGCCATTTTTGGCCATTTCTAACCCTTTTTTGCAAATCTCTAAGCACTTTAAAGCCATTTTTAGCATTTCTAACCCATTTTTGCAAATCTCTAAGCACTTTCAAGCCATTTTTAGCATTTCTAACCCATGTTTGCACATCTCTAAGCAATTTTGAATGGCATTTTTGGACGTTTCTAACCCTTGTTTGCACATCTCTAAGCAATTTTGAATGGCATTTTTGGCCGTTTCTAACCCATTTTTGCAAATCCCTAAGCACTTTAAAGCCTTTTTTGGCTTTTTCTTTCCAGTTTGCACATCTCTACCCATTTCAAAGCCATTTTTGGCCATTTCTAACCCTTTTTTGCTAATGTCTAAGCACTTTAAAGCCATTTTGGCAATTTCTAACCAATTTTTGCAAATCTCAAAGCACTTTAAAGCCATTTTTGGCATTTGTAACCCATGTTTGCACATCTCTAAGCAATTTTGAATGGCATTTTTGGCCGTTTCTAACCCATTGTTGCAGATCTCTAAGCATTTTTAAGACTTTTTTGTCCTTTTCTATGCAGTTTGTGCATCTCTAACCATTTTGAAGCCATTTTTGGCCATTTCTAACCCTTTTTTGCTAATGTCTAAGCACTTTCAAGCCATTTTTGGACGTTTCTAACCCATGTTTGCACATCTCGAAGCAATTTTGAATGGCATTTTTGGCCGTTTCTAACCCATTTTTGCAAATCCCTAAGCACTTTAAAGCCATTTTCAGCATTTCTAACTCGTTATTGCACATCTCTATGCACTTTTAAGCCATTTTGGCCATTCCTAACCCATTTTTGCACATCTCTAAGCACTTTTAAACCATTTTTTGTCCATTTCTAACCCATGTTTGCACATCTCTAAGCAATTTTGAATGGCATTTTTGGCCGTTTCTAACCATTTTTGCAAATCCCTAAGCACTTTAAAGCCATTTTTGGCATTTCTAACCCGTTTTTGGAAATCTCTAAGCACTTTAAAGCCATGTTTGGCATTTCGAACCCATTTTTGCACATCTCTAAGCACTTTTAAACCATTTTTGGCCATTTCTAACCCATGCTTGCTCATCTCTAAGCAATTTTGAATGACATTTTTGGCCATTTCTAACCCATTTTTGCCGATCTCTACGAACTTTTAAGCCTTTTTTGGCCTTTTCTATCCCGTCTGCACATCTCTAACAATTTTGAAGCCATTTTTGGCCATTTCTAACTCATGTTTGCTCATCCCTAAGCAATTCTGAATTGCATTTTTCGCTGTTTCTAACCCATTTTTGCAGATCTCTACGAACTTTTAAGCCTTTTTTGGCCTTTTCTATCCAGTTTGCACATCTCTAACCATTTTGAAGCCATTTTTGGCCATTTCTAACCCTTTTTTGCAAATCTCTAAGCACTTTCAAGCCATTTTTAGCATTTCTAACCCATGTTTGCACATCTCTAAGCAATTTTGAATGGCATTTTTGGACGTTTCTAACCCTTGTTTGCACATCTCTAAGCAATTTTGAATGGCATTTTTGGCCGTTTCTAACCCATCTTTGCAAATCCCTAAGCACTTTAAAGCCTTTTTTGGCTTTTTCTTTCCAGTTTGCACATCTCTACCCATTTTAAAGCCATTTTTGGCCATTTCTAACCCTTTTTTGCTAATGTCTAAGCACTTTAAAGCCATTTTTGGCATTTGTAACCCATGTTTGCACATCTCTAAGCAATTTTGAATGGCATTTTTGGCCGTTTCTAACCCATTGTTGCAGATCTCTAAGCATTTTTAAGACTTTTTTGGCTTTTTCTTTCCAGTTTGCACATCTCTAACCATTTTGAAGCCATTTTTGGCCATTTCTAACCCTTTTTTGCTAATCTGTAAGCACTTTAAAGCCATTTTTAGCATTTCTAACCCATGTTTGCACATCTCTAAGCAATTTTGAATGACATTTTTGGCCATTTCTAACCCATTTTTGCCGATCTCTACGAACTTTTAAGCCTTTTTTGGCCTTTTCTATCCCGTCTGCACATCTCTAACAATTTTGAAGCCATTGTTGGCCATTTCTAACTCATGTTTGCTCATCCCTAAGCAATTCTGAATTGCATTTTTCGCTGTTTCTAACCCATTTTTGCAGATCTCTACGAACTGTTATGCCTTTTTTGGCCTTTTCTATCCAGTTTGCACACCTCTAACCATTTTGAAGCCATTTTTGGCCATTTCTAACCCTTTTTTGCAAATCTCTAAGCACTTTAAAGCCATTTTTAGCATTTCTAACCCATTTTTGCAAATCTCTAAGCACTTTCAAGCCATTTTTAGCATTTCTAACCCATGTTTGCACATCTCTAAGCAATTTTGAATGGCATTTTTGGACGTTTCTAACCCTTGTTTGCACATCTCTAAGAAATTTTGAATGGCATTTTTGGCCGTTTCTAACCCATTTTTGCAAATCCCTAAGCACTTTAAAGCCTTTTTTGGCTTTTTCTTTCCAGTTTGCACATCTCTACCCATTTCAAAGCCATTTTTGGCCATTTCTAACCCTTTTTTGCTAATGTCTAAGCACTTTAAAGCCATTTTGGCAATTTCTAACCAATTTTTGCAAATCTCAAAGCACTTTAAAGCCATTTTTGGCATTTGTAACCCATGTTTGCACATCTCTAAGCAATTTTGAATGGCATTTTTGGCCGTTTCTAACCCATTGTTGCAGATCTCTAAGCATTTTTAAGACTTTTTTGTCCTTTTCTATGCAGTTTGTGCATCTCTAACCATTTTGAAGCCATTTTTGGCCATTTCTAACCCTTTTTTGCTAATCTCTAAGCACTTTCAAGCCATTTTTAGCATTTCTAACCCATGTTTGCACATCTCGAAGCAATTTTGAATGGCATTTTTGGACGTTTCCAACCCATGTTTGCACATCTCTAAGCAATTTTGAATGGCATTTTTGGCCGTTTCTAACCCATTGTTGCAGATCTCTAAGCATTTTTAAGACTTTTTTGTCCTTTTCTATGCAGTTTGTGCATCTCTAACCATTTTGAAGCCATTTTTGGCCATTTCTAACCCTTTTTTGCTAATGTCTAAGCACTTTCAAGCCATTTTTAGCATTTCTAACCCATGTTTGCACATCTCGAAGCAATTTTGAATGGCATTTTTGGACGTTTCTAACCCATGTTTGCACATCTCTAAGCAATTTTGAATGGCATTTTTGGCCGTTTCTAACCCATTTTTGCAAATCCCTAAGCACTTTAAAGGCATTTTCAGCATTTCTAACTCGTTATTGCACATCTCTATGCACTTTTAAGCCATTTTGGCCATTCCTAACCCATTTTTGCACATCTCTAAGCAATTTTGAATGGCATTTTTGGCCGTTTCTAACCCATTTTTGCAAATCCCTAAGCACTTTAAAGCCTTTTTTGGCTTTTTCTTTCCAGTTTGCACATCTCTACCCATTTCAA
Organism: Lathamus discolor; assembly: GCF_037157495.1. NCBI lineage: Eukaryota > Metazoa > Chordata > Aves > Psittaciformes > Psittacidae > Lathamus > Lathamus discolor. The sequence goes on from NC_088908.1 coordinate 30,247,461, forward strand.
AGCCATTTTTGGCCATTTCTAACCCTTTTTTGCTAATGTCTAAGCACTTTAAAGCCATTTTGGCAATTTCTAACCAATTTTTGCAAATCTCAAAGCACTTTAAAGCCATTTTTGGCATTTGTAACCCATGTTTGCACATCTCTAAGCAATTTTGAATGGCATTTTTGGCCGTTTCTAACCCATTGTTGCAGATCTCTAAGCATTTTTAAGACTTTTTTGTCCTTTTCTATGCAGTTTGTGCATCTCTAACCATTTTGAAGCCATTTTTGGCCATTTCTAACCCTTTTTTGCTAATGTCTAAGCACTTTCAAGCCATTTTTGGACGTTTCTAACCCATGTTTGCACATCTCGAAGCAATTTTGAATGGCATTTTTGGCCGTTTCTAACCCATTTTTGCAAATCCCTAAGCACTTTAAAGCCATTTTCAGCATTTCTAACTCGTTATTGCACATCTCTATGCACTTTTAAGCCATTTTGGCCATTCCTAACCCATTTTTGCACATCTCTAAGCACTTTTAAACCATTTTTTGTCCATTTCTAACCCATGTTTGCACATCTCTAAGCAATTTTGAATGGCATTTTTGGCCGTTTCTAACCATTTTTGCAAATCCCTAAGCACTTTAAAGCCATTTTTGGCATTTCTAACCCGTTTTTGGAAATCTCTAAGCACTTTAAAGCCATGTTTGGCATTTCGAACCCATTTTTGCACATCTCTAAGCACTTTTAAACCATTTTTGGCCATTTCTAACCCATGCTTGCTCATCTCTAAGCAATTTTGAATGACATTTTTGGCCATTTCTAACCCATTTTTGCCGATCTCTACGAACTTTTAAGCCTTTTTTGGCCTTTTCTATCCCGTCTGCACATCTCTAACAATTTTGAAGCCATTTTTGGCCATTTCTAACTCATGTTTGCTCATCCCTAAGCAATTCTGAATTGCATTTTTCGCTGTTTCTAACCCATTTTTGCAGATCTCTACGAACTTTTAAGCCTTTTTTGGCCTTTTCTATCCAGTTTGCACATCTCTAACCATTTTGAAGCCATTTTTGGCCATTTCTAACCCTTTTTTGCAAATCTCTAAGCACTTTCAAGCCATTTTTAGCATTTCTAACCCATGTTTGCACATCTCTAAGCAATTTTGAATGGCATTTTTGGACGTTTCTAACCCTTGTTTGCACATCTCTAAGCAATTTTGAATGGCATTTTTGGCCGTTTCTAACCCATCTTTGCAAATCCCTAAGCACTTTAAAGCCTTTTTTGGCTTTTTCTTTCCAGTTTGCACATCTCTACCCATTTTAAAGCCATTTTTGGCCATTTCTAACCCTTTTTTGCTAATGTCTAAGCACTTTAAAGCCATTTTTGGCATTTGTAACCCATGTTTGCACATCTCTAAGCAATTTTGAATGGCATTTTTGGCCGTTTCTAACCCATTGTTGCAGATCTCTAAGCATTTTTAAGACTTTTTTGGCTTTTTCTTTCCAGTTTGCACATCTCTAACCATTTTGAAGCCATTTTTGGCCATTTCTAACCCTTTTTTGCTAATCTGTAAGCACTTTAAAGCCATTTTTAGCATTTCTAACCCATGTTTGCACATCTCTAAGCAATTTTGAATGACATTTTTGGCCATTTCTAACCCATTTTTGCCGATCTCTACGAACTTTTAAGCCTTTTTTGGCCTTTTCTATCCCGTCTGCACATCTCTAACAATTTTGAAGCCATTGTTGGCCATTTCTAACTCATGTTTGCTCATCCCTAAGCAATTCTGAATTGCATTTTTCGCTGTTTCTAACCCATTTTTGCAGATCTCTACGAACTGTTATGCCTTTTTTGGCCTTTTCTATCCAGTTTGCACACCTCTAACCATTTTGAAGCCATTTTTGGCCATTTCTAACCCTTTTTTGCAAATCTCTAAGCACTTTAAAGCCATTTTTAGCATTTCTAACCCATTTTTGCAAATCTCTAAGCACTTTCAAGCCATTTTTAGCATTTCTAACCCATGTTTGCACATCTCTAAGCAATTTTGAATGGCATTTTTGGACGTTTCTAACCCTTGTTTGCACATCTCTAAGAAATTTTGAATGGCATTTTTGGCCGTTTCTAACCCATTTTTGCAAATCCCTAAGCACTTTAAAGCCTTTTTTGGCTTTTTCTTTCCAGTTTGCACATCTCTACCCATTTCAAAGCCATTTTTGGCCATTTCTAACCCTTTTTTGCTAATGTCTAAGCACTTTAAAGCCATTTTGGCAATTTCTAACCAATTTTTGCAAATCTCAAAGCACTTTAAAGCCATTTTTGGCATTTGTAACCCATGTTTGCACATCTCTAAGCAATTTTGAATGGCATTTTTGGCCGTTTCTAACCCATTGTTGCAGATCTCTAAGCATTTTTAAGACTTTTTTGTCCTTTTCTATGCAGTTTGTGCATCTCTAACCATTTTGAAGCCATTTTTGGCCATTTCTAACCCTTTTTTGCTAATCTCTAAGCACTTTCAAGCCATTTTTAGCATTTCTAACCCATGTTTGCACATCTCGAAGCAATTTTGAATGGCATTTTTGGACGTTTCCAACCCATGTTTGCACATCTCTAAGCAATTTTGAATGGCATTTTTGGCCGTTTCTAACCCATTGTTGCAGATCTCTAAGCATTTTTAAGACTTTTTTGTCCTTTTCTATGCAGTTTGTGCATCTCTAACCATTTTGAAGCCATTTTTGGCCATTTCTAACCCTTTTTTGCTAATGTCTAAGCACTTTCAAGCCATTTTTAGCATTTCTAACCCATGTTTGCACATCTCGAAGCAATTTTGAATGGCATTTTTGGACGTTTCTAACCCATGTTTGCACATCTCTAAGCAATTTTGAATGGCATTTTTGGCCGTTTCTAACCCATTTTTGCAAATCCCTAAGCACTTTAAAGCCATTTTCAGCATTTCTAACTCATTATTGCACATCTCTATGCACTTTTAAGCCATTTTGGCCATTCCTAACCCATTTTTGCACATCTCTAAGCAATTTTGAATGGCATTTTTGGCCGTTTCTAACCCATTTTTGCAAATCCCTAAGCACTTTAAAGCCTTTTTTGGCTTTTTCTTTCCAGTTTGCACATCTCTAACCATTTTGAAGCCATTTTTGGCCATTTCTAACCCTTTTTTGCTGATGTCTAAGCACTTTCAAGCCATTTTTAGCATTTCTAACCCATGTTTGCACATCTCTAAGCAATTTTGAATGGCATTTTTGGCCGTTTCTAACCCATTTTTGCAAATCCCTAAGCACTTTTAAGACTTTTTTGTCCTTTTCTATGCAGTTTGTGCATCTCTAACCATTTTGAAGCCATGTTTGGCATTTCGAACCCATTTTTGCACATCTCTAAGCACTTTTAAACCATTTTTGGCCATTTCTAACCCATGCTTGCTCATCTCTAAGCAATTTTGAATGACATTTTTGGCCATTTCTAACCCATTTTTGCCGATCTCTACGAACTTTTAAGCCTTTTTTGGCCTTTTCTATCCCGTCTGCACATCTCTAACAATTTTGAAGCCATTTTTGGCCATTTCTAACTCATGTTTGCTCATCCCTAAGCAATTCTGAATTGCATTTTTCGCTGTTTCTATCCCATTTTTGCAGATCTCTACGAACTTTTATGCCTTTTTTGGCCTTTTCTATCCAGTTTGCACATCTCTAACCATTTTGAAGCCATTTTTGGCCATTTCTAACCCTTTTTTGCAAATCTCTAAGCACTTTAAAGCCATTTTTAGCATTTCTAACCCATTTTTGCAAATCTCTAAGCACTTTCAAGCCATTTTTAGCATTTCTAACCCATGTTTGCACATCTCTAAGCAATTTTGAATGGCATTTTTGGACGTTTCTAACCCATGTTTGCACATCTCTAAGCAATTTTGAATGGCATTTTTGGCCGTTTCTAACCCATTTTTGCAAATCCCTAAGCACTTTAAAGCCATTTTCAGCATTTCTAACTCGTTATTTCACATCTCTATGCACTTTTAAGCCATTTTGGCCATTCCTAACCCATTTTTGCACATCTCTAAGCACTTTTAAACCATTTTTTGTCCATTTCTATCCCATGTTTGCACATCTCTAAGCAATTTTGAATGGCATTTTTGGCCGTTTCTAACCATTTTTGCAAATCCCTAAGCACTTTAAAGCTATTTTTGGCATTTCTAACCCGTTTTTGGAAATCTCTAAGCACTTTAAAGCCATGTTTGGCATTTCGAACCCATTTTTGCACATCTCTAAGCACTTTTAAACCATTTTTGGCCATTTCTAACCCATGCTTGCTCATCTCTAAGCAATTTTGAATGACATTTTTGGCCATTTCTAACCCATTTTTGCCGATCTCTACGAACTTTTAAGCCTTTTTTGGCCTTTTCTATCCCGTCTGCACATCTCTAACAATTTTGAAGCCATTTTTGGCCATTTCTAACTCATGTTTGCTCATCCCTAAGCAATTCTGAATTGCATTTTTCGCTGTTTCTAACCCATTTTTGCAGATCTCTACGAACTTTTATGCCTTTTTTGGCCTTTTCTATCCAGTTTGCACACCTCTAACCATTTTGAAGCCATTTTTGGCCATTTCTAACCCTTTTTTGCAAATCTCTAAGCACTTTCAAGCCATTTTTAGCATTTCTAACCCATGTTTGCACGTCTCTAAGCAATTTTGAATGGCATTTTTGGACGTTTCTAACCCTTGTTTGCACATCTCTAAGCAATTTTGAATGGCATTTTTGGCCGTTTCTAACCCATTGTTGCAGATCTCTAAGCATTTTTAAGACTTTTTTGGCTTTTTCTTTCCAGTTTGCACATCTCTAACCATTTTGAAGCCATTTTTGGCCATTTCTAACCCTTTTTTGCTAATCTCTAAGCACTTTCAAGCCATTTTTAGCATTTCTAACCCATGTTTGCACATCTCTAAGCAATTTTGAATGACATTTTTGGCCATTTCTAACCCATTTTTGCCGATCTCTACGAACTTTTAAGCCTTTTTTGGCCTTTTCTATCCCGTCTGCACATCTCTAACAATTTTGAAGCCATTTTTGGCCATTTCTAACTCATGTTTGCTCATCCCTAAGCAATTCTGAATTGCATTTTTCGCTGTTTCTAACCCATTTTTGCAGATCTCTACGAACTGTTATGCCTTTTTTGGCCTTTTCTATCCAGTTTGCACACCTCTAACCATTTTGAAGCCATTTTTGGCCATTTCTAACCCTTTTTTGCAAATCTCTAAGCACTTTAAAGCCATTTTTAGCATTTCTAACCCATTTTTGCAAATCTCTAAGCACTTTCAAGCCATTTTTAGCATTTCTAACCCATGTTTGCACATCTCTAAGCAATTTTGAATGGCATTTTTGGACGTTTCTAACCCTTGTTTGCACATCTCTAAGCAATTTTGAATGGCATTTTTGGCCGTTTCTAACCCATTTTTGCAAATCCCTAAGCACTTTAAAGCCTTTTTTGGCTTTTTCTTTCCAGTTTGCACATCTCTAACCATTTTGAAGCCATTTTTGGCCATTTCTAACCCTTTTTTGCTAATCTCTAAGCACTTTAAAGCCATTTTTAGCATTTCTAACCCATGTTTGCACATCTCTAAGCAATTTTGAATGACATTTTTGGCCATTTCTGACCAATTTTGCCGATCTCTACGAACTTTTAAGCCTTTTTTGGCCTTTTCTATCCCGTCTGCACATCTCTAACAATTTTGAAGCCATTTTTGGCCATTTCTAACTCATGTTTGCTCATCCCTAAGCAATTCTGAATTGCATTTTTCGCTGTTTCTATCCCATTTTTGCAGATCTCTACGAACTTTTATGCCTTTTTTGGCCTTTTCTATCCAGTTTGCACACCTCTAACCATTTTGAAGCCATTTTTGGCCATTTCTAACCCTTTTTTGCAAATCTCTAAGCACTTTAAAGCCATTTTTAGCATTTCTAACCCATTTTTGCAAATCTCTAAGCACTTTCAAGCCATTTTTAGCATTTCTAACCCATGTTTGCACATCTCTAAGCAATTTTGAATGGCATTTTTGGACGTTTCTAACCCTTGTTTGCACATCTCTAAGCAATTTTGAATGGCATTTTTGGCCGTTTCTAACCCATTTTTGCAAATCCCTAAGCACTTTAAAGCCTTTTTTGGCTTTTTCTTTCCAGTTTGCACATCTCTACCCATTTCAAAGCCATTTTTGGCCATTTCTAACCCTTTTTTGCTAATGTCTAAGCACTTTAAAGCCATTTTGGCAATTTCTAACCAATTTTTGCAAATCTCAAAGCACTTTAAAGCCATTTTTGGCATTTGTAACCCATGTTTGCACATCTCTAAGCAATTTTGAATGGCATTTTTGGCCGTTTCTAACCCATTGTTGCAGATCTCTAAGCATTTTTAAGACTTTTTTGTCCTTTTCTATGCAGTTTGTGCATCTCTAACCATTTTGAAGCCATTTTTGGCCATTTCTAACCCTTTTTTGCTAATGTCTAAGCACTTTCAAGCCATTTTTAGCATTTCTAACCCATGTTTGCACATCTCGAAGCAATTTTGAATGGCATTTTTGGACGTTTCTAACCCATGTTTGCACATCTCTAAGCAATTTTGAATGGCATTTTTGGCCGTTTCTAACCCATTTTTGCAAATCCCTAAGCACTTTAAAGCCATTTTCAGCATTTCTAACTCGTTATTGCACATCTCTATGCACTTTTAAGCCATTTTGGCCATTCCTAACCCATTTTTGCACATCTCTAAGCACTTTTAAACCATTTTTTGTCCATTTCTAACCCATGTTTGCACATCTCTAAGCAATTTTGAATGGCATTTTTGGCCGTTTCTAACCATTTTTGCAAAACCCTAAGCACTTTAAAGCCATTTTTGGCATTTCTAACCCGTTTTTGGAAATCTCTAAGCACTTTAAAGCCATGTTTGCCATTTCGAACCCATTTTTGCACATCTCTAAGCACTTTTAAACCATTTTTGGCCATTTCTAACCCATGCTTGCTCATCTCTAAGCAATTTTGAATGACATTTTTGGCCATTTCTAACCCATTTTTGCCGATCTCTACGAACTTTTAAGCCTTTTTTGGCCTTTTCTATCCCGTCTGCACATCTCTAACAATTTTGAAGCCATTTTTGGCCATTTCTAACTCATGTTTGCTCATCCCTAAGCAATTCTGAATTGCATTTTTCGCTGTTTCTATCCCATTTTTGCAGATCTCTACGAACTTTTATGCCTTTTTTGGCCTTTTCTATCCAGTTTGCACATCTCTAACCATTTTGAAGCCATTTTTGGCCATTTCTAACCCTTTTTTGCAAATCTCTAAGCACTTTAAAGCCATTTTTAGCATTTCTAACCCATTTTTGCAAATCTCTAAGCACTTTCAAGCCATTTTTAGCATTTCTAACCCATGTTTGCACATCTCTAAGCAATTTTGAATGGCATTTTTGGACGTTTCTAACCCTTGTTTGCACATCTCTAAGCAATTTTGAATGGCATTTTTGGCCGTTTCTAACCCATTTTTGCAAATCCCTAAGCACTTTAAAGCCTTTTTTGGCTTTTTCTTTCCAGTTTGCACATCTCTACCCATTTCAAAGCCATTTTTGGCAATTTCTAACCCTTTTTTGCTAATGTCTAAGCACTTTAAAGCCATTTTGGCAATTTCTAACCAATTTTTGCAAATCTCAAAGCACTTTAAAGCCATTTTTGGCATTTGTAACCCATGTTTGCACATCTCTAAGCAATTTTGAATGGCATTTTTGGCCGTTTCTAACCCATTGTTGCAGATCTCTAAGCATTTTTAAGACTTTTTTGTCCTTTTCTATGCAGTTTGTGCATCTCTAACCATTTTGAAGCCATTTTTGGCCATTTCTAACCCTTTTTTGCTAATCTCTAAGCACTTTCAAGCCATTTTTAGCATTTCTAACCCATGTTTGCACATCTCGAAGCAATTTTGAATGGCATTTTTGGACGTTTCCAACCCATGTTTGCACATCTCTAAGCAATTTTGAATGGCATTTTTGGCCGTTTCTAACCCATTTTTGCAAATCCCTAAGCACTTTAAAGCCATTTTCAGCATTTCTAACTCGTTATTGCACATCTCTATGCACTTTTAAGCCATTTTGGCCATTCCTAACCCATTTTTGCACATCTCTAAGCACTTTTAAACCATTTTTTGTCCATTTCTAACCCATGTTTGCACATCTCTAAGCAATTTTGAATGGCATTTTTGGCCGTTTCTAACCCATTGTTGCAGATCTCTAAGCATTTTTAAGACTTTTTTGTCCTTTTCTATGCAGTTTGTGCATCTCTAACCATTTTGAAGCCATTTTTGGCCATTTCTAACCCTTTTTTGCTAATCTCTAAGCACTTTCAAGCCATTTTTAGCATTTCTAACCCATGTTTGCACATCTCGAAGCAATTTTGAATGGCATTTTTGGACGTTTCTAACCCATTTTTGCAAATCCCTAAGCACTTTAAAGCCATTTTCAGCATTTCTAACTCGTTATTGCACATCTCTATGCACTTTTAAGCCATTTTGGCCATTCCTAACCCATTTTTGCACATCTCTAAGCAATTTTAAACCGTTTTTTGTCCATTTCTAACCCATGTTTGCACATCTCTAAGCAATTTTGAATGGCATTTTTGGCCGTTTCTAACCATTTTTGCAAATCCCTAAGCACTTTAAAGCCATTTTTGGCATTTCTAACCCGTTTTTGGAAATCTCTAAGCACTTTAAAGCCATGTTTGGCATTTCGAACCCATTTTTGCACATCTCTAAGCACTTTTAAACCATTTTTGGCCATTTCTAACCCATGCTTGCTCATCTCTAAGCAATTTTGAATGACATTTTTGGCCATTTCTAACCCATTTTTGCCGATCTCTACGAACTTTTAAGCCTTTTTTGGCCTTTTCTATCCCGTCTGCACATCTCTAACAATTTTGAAGCCATTTTTGGCCATTTCTAACTCATGTTTGCTCATCCCTAAGCAATTCTGAATTGCATTTTTCGCTGTTTCTATCCCATTTTTGCAGATCTCTACGAACTTTTATGCCTTTTTTGGCCTTTTCTATCCAGTTTGCACACCTCTAACCATTTTGAAGCCATTTTTGGCCATTTCTAACCCTTTTTTGCAAATCTCTAAGCACTTTAAAGCCATTTTTAGCATTTCTAACCCATTTTTGCAAATCTCTAAGCACTTTCAAGCCATTTTTAGCATTTCTAACCCATGTTTGCACATCTCTAAGCAATTTTGAATGGCATTTTTGGACGTTTCTAACCCTTGTTTGCACATCTCTAAGCAATTTTGAATGGCATTTTTGGCCGTTTCTAACCCTTTTTTGCAAATCCCTAAGCACTTTAAAGCCTTTTTTGGCTTTTTCTTTCCAGTTTGCACATCTCTACCCATTTCAAAGCCATTTTTGGCCATTTCTAACCCTTTTTTGCTAATGTCTAAGCACTTTAAAGCCATTTTGGCAATTTCTAACCAATTTTTGCAAATCTCAAAGCACTTTAAAGCCATTTTTGGCATTTGTAACCCATGTTTGCACATCTCTAAGCAATTTTGAATGGCATTTTTGGCCGTTTCTAACCCATTGTTGCAGATCTCTAAGCATTTTTAAGACTTTTTTGTCCTTTTCTATGCAGTTTGTGCATCTCTAACCATTTTGAAGCCATTTTTGGCCATTTCTAACCCTTTTTTGCTAATGTCTAAGCACTTTCAAGCCATTTTTAGCATTTCTAACCCATGTTTGCACATCTCGAAGCAATTTTGAATGGCATTTTTGGACGTTTCTAACCCATGTTTGCACATCTCTAAGCAATTTTGAATGGCATTTTTGGCCGTTTCTAACCCATTTTTGCAAATCCCTAAGCACTTTAAAGCCATTTTCAGCATTTCTAACTCGTTATTGCACATCTCTATGCACTTTTAAGCCATTTTGGCCATTCCTAACCCATTTTTGCACATCTCTAAGCACTTTTAAACCATTTTTTGTCCATTTCTAACCCATGTTTGCACATCTCTAAGCAATTTTGAATGGCATTTTTGGCCGTTTCTAACCATTTTTGCAAAACCCTAAGCACTTTAAAGCCATTTTTGGCATTTCTAACCCGTTTTTGGAAATCTCTAAGCACTTTAAAGCCATGTTTGCCATTTCGAACCCATTTTTGCACATCTCTAAGCACTTTTAAACCATTTTTGGCCATTTCTAACCCATGCTTGCTCATCTCTAAGCAATTTTGAATGACATTTTTGGCCATTTCTAACCCATTTTTGCCGATCTCTACGAACTTTTAAGCCTTTTTTGGCCTTTTCTATCCCGTCTGCACATCTCTAACAATTTTGAAGCCATTTTTGGCCATTTCTAACTCATGTTTGCTCATCCCTAAGCAATTCTGAATTGCATTTTTCGCTGTTTCTATCCCATTTTTGCAGATCTCTACGAACTTTTATGCCTTTTTTGGCCTTTTCTATCCAGTTTGCACATCTCTAACCATTTTGAAGCCATTTTTGGCCATTTCTAACCCTTTTTTGCAAATCTCTAAGCACTTTAAAGCCATTTTTAGCATTTCTAACCCATTTTTGCAAATCTCTAAGCACTTTCAAGCCATTTTTAGCATTTCTAACCCATGTTTGCACATCTCTAAGCAATTTTGAATGGCATTTTTGGACGTTTCTAACCCTTGTTTGCACATCTCTAAGCAATTTTGAATGGCATTTTTGGCCGTTTCTAACCCATTTTTGCAAATCCCTAAGCACTTTAAAGCCTTTTTTGGCTTTTTCTTTCCAGTTTGCACATCTCTACCCATTTCAAAGCCATTTTTGGCAATTTCTAACCCTTTTTTGCTAATGTCTAAGCACTTTAAAGCCATTTTGGCAATTTCTAACCAATTTTTGCAAATCTCAAAGCACTTTAAAGCCATTTTTGGCATTTGTAACCCATGTTTGCACATCTCTAAGCAATTTTGAATGGCATTTTTGGCCGTTTCTAACCCATTGTTGCAGATCTCTAAGCATTTTTAAGACTTTTTTGTCCTTTTCTATGCAGTTTGTGCATCTCTAACCATTTTGAAGCCATTTTTGGCCATTTCTAACCCTTTTTTGCTAATCTCTAAGCACTTTCAAGCCATTTTTAGCATTTCTAACCCATGTTTGCACATCTCGAAGCAATTTTGAATGGCATTTTTGGACGTTTCCAACCCATGTTTGCACATCTCTAAGCAATTTTGAATGGCATTTTTGGCCGTTTCTAACCCATTTTTGCAAATCCCTAAGCACTTTAAAGCCATTTTCAGCATTTCTAACTCGTTATTGCACATCTCTATGCACTTTTAAGCCATTTTGGCCATTCCTAACCCATTTTTGCACATCTCTAAGCACTTTTAAACCATTTTTTGTCCATTTCTAACCCATGTTTGCACATCTCTAAGCAATTTTGAATGGCATTTTTGGCCGTTTCTAACCATTTTTGCAAATCCCTAAGCACTTTAAAGCCATTTTTGGCATTTCTAACCTGTTTTTGGAAATCTCTAAGCACTTTAAAGCCATGTTTGGCATTTCGAACCCATTTTTGCACATCTCTAAGCACTTTTAAACCATTTTTGGCCATTTCTAACCCATGCTTGCTCATCTCTAAGCAATTTTGAATGACATTTTTGGCCATTTCTAACCCATTTTTGCCGATCTCTACGAACTTTTAAGCCTTTTTTGGCCTTTTCTATCCCGTCTGCACATCTCTAACAATTTTGAAGCCATTTTTGGCCATTTCTAACTCATGTTTGCTCATCCCTAAGCAATTCTGAATTGCATTTTTCGCTGTTTCTATCCCATTTTTGCAGATCTCTACGAACTTTTAAGCCTTTTTTGGCCTTTTCTATCCAGTTTGCACATCTCTAACCATTTTGAAGCCATTTTTGGCCATTTCTAACCCTTTTTTGCAAATCTCTAAGCACTTTCAAGCCATTTTTAGCATTTCTAACCCATGTTTGCACATCTCTAAGCAATTTTGAATGGCATTTTTGGACGTTTCTAACCCTTGTTTGCACATCTCTAAGCAATTTTGAATGGCATTTTTGGCCGTTTCTAACCCATTTTTGCAAATCCCTAAGCACTTTAAAGCCTTTTTTGGCTTTTTCTTTCCAGTTTGCACATCTCTACCCATTTCAAAGCCATTTTTGGCATTTCTAACCCGTTTTTGGAAATCTCTAAGCACTTTAAAGCCATGTTTGGCATTTCGAACCCATTTTTGCACATCTCTAAGCAATTTTGAATGGCATTTTTGGCCGTTTCTAACCCATTGTTGCAGATCTCTAAGCATTTTTAAGACTTTTTTGGCTTTTTCTTTCCAGTTTGCACATCTCTAACCATTTTGAAGCCATTTTTGGCCATTTCTAACCCTTTTTTGCTAATCTCTAAGCACTTTAAAGCCATTTTTAGCATTTCTAACCCATGTTTGCACATCTCTAAGCAATTTTGAATGACATTTTTGGCCATTTCTAACCCATTTTTGCCGATCTCTACGAACTTTTAAGCCTTTTTTGGCCTTTTCTATCCCGTCTGCACATCTCTAACAATTTTGAAGCCATTTTTGGCCATTTCTAACTCATGTTTGCTCATCCCTAAGCAATTCTGAATTGCATTTTTCGCTGTTTCTAACCCATTTTTGCAGATCTCTACGAACTGTTATGCCTTTTTTGGCATTTTCTATCCAGTTTGCACATCTCTAACCATTTTGAAGCCATTTTTGGCCATTTCTAACCCTTTTTTGCAAATCTCTAAGCACTTTAAAGCCATTTTTAGCATTTCTAACCCATTTTTGCAAATCTCTAAGCACTTTCAAGCCATTTTTAGCATTTCTAACCCATGTTTGCACATCTCTAAGCAATTTTGAATGGCATTTTTGGACGTTTCTAACCCATGTTTGCACATCTCTAAGCAATTTTGAATGGCATTTTTGGCCGTTTCTAACCATTTTTGCAAATCCCTAAGCACTTTAAAGCCATTTTTGGCATTTCTAACCCGTTTTTGGAAATCTCTAAGCACTTTAAAGCCATGTTTGGCATTTCGAACCCATTTTTGCACATCTCTAAGCACTTTTAAACCATTTTTGGCCATTTCTAACCCATGCTTGCTCATCTCTAAGCAATTTTGAATGACATTTTTGGCCATTTCTAACCCATTTTTGCCGATCTCTACGAACTTTTAAGCCTTTTTTGGCCTTTTCTATCCCGTCTGCACATCTCTAACAATTTTGAAGCCATTTTTGGCCATTTCTAACTCATGTTTGCTCATCCCTAAGCAATTCTGAATTGCATTTTTCGCTGTTTCTATCCCATTTTTGCAGATCTCTACGAACTTTTATGCCTTTTTTGGCCTTTTCTATCCAGTTTGCACACCTCTAACCATTTTGAAGCCATTTTTGGCCATTTCTAACCCTTTTTTGCAAATCTCTAAGCACTTTAAAGCCATTTTTAGCATTTCTAACCTATTTTTGCAAATCTCTAAGCACTTTCAAGCCATTTTTAGCATTTCTAACCCATGTTTGCACATCTCTAAGCAATTTTGAATGGCATTTTTGGACGTTTCTAACCCATGTTTGCACATCTCTAAGCAATTTTGAATGGCATTTTTGGCCGTTTCTAACCATTTTTGCAAATCCCTAAGCACTTTAAAGCCATTTTTTGGCATTTCTAACCCGTTTTTGGAAATCTCTAAGCACTTTAAAGCCATGTTTGGCATTTCGAACCCATTTTTGCACATCTCTAAGCACTTTTAAATCATTTTTGGCCATTTCTAACCCATGCTTGCTCATCTCTAAGCAATTTTGAATGACATTTTTGGCCATTTCTAACCCATTTTTGCCGATCTCTACGAACTTTTAAGCCTTTTTTGGCCTTTTCTATCCCGTCTGCACATCTCTAACAATTTTGAAGCCATTTTTGGCCATTTCTAACTCATGTTTGCTCATCCCTAAGCAATTCTGAATTGCATTTTTCGCTGTTTCTATCCCATTTTTGCAGATCTCTACGAACTTTTATGCCTTTTTTGGCCTTTTCTATCCAGTTTGCACATCTCTAACCATTTTGAAGCCATTTTTGGCCATTTCTAACCCTTTTTTGCAAATCTCTAAGCACTTTAAAGCCATTTTTAGCATTTCTAACCCATTTTTGCAAATCTCTAAGCACTTTCAAGCCATTTTTAGCATTTCTAACCCATGTTTGCACATCTCTAAGCAATTTTGAATGGCATTTTTGGACGTTTCTAACCCTTGTTTGCACATCTCTAAGCAATTTTGAATGGCATTTTTGGCCGTTTCTAACCCATTTTTGCAAATCCCTAAGCACTTTAAAGCCTTTTTTGGCTTTTTCTTTCCAGTTTGCACATCTCTACCCATTTCAAAGCCATTTTTGGCCATTTCTAACCCTTTTTTGCTAATGTCTAAGCACTTTAAAGCCATTTTGGCAATTTCTAACCAATTTTTGCAAATCTCAAAGCACTTTAAAGCCCATTTTTTGGCATTTGTAACCCATGTTTGCACATCTCTAAGCAATTTTGAATGGCATTTTTGGCCGTTTCTAACCCATTGTTGCAGATCTCTAAGCATTTTTAAGACTTTTTTGTCCTTTTCTATGCAGTTTGTGCATCTCTAACCATTTTGAAGCCATTTTTGGCCATTTCTAACCCTTTTTTGCTAATGTCTAAGCACTTTCAAGCCATTTTTAGCATTTCTAACCCATGTTTTGCACATCTCTAAGCAATTTTGAATGGCATTTTTGGACGTTTCTAACCCATGTTTGCACATCTCTAAGCAATTTTGAATGGCATTTTTGGCATTTCTAACCCGTTTTTTGGAAATCCCTAAGCACTTTAAAGCCATTTTCAGCATTTCTAACTCGTTATTGCACATCTCTATGCACTTTTAAGCCATTTTGGCCATTCCTAACCCATTTTTGCACATCTCTAAGCACTTTTTAAACCATTTTTTGTCCATTTCTAACCCATGTTTGCACATCTCTAAGCAATTTTGAATGGCATTTTTGGCCGTTTTCTAACCATTTTTTGCAAATCCCTAAGCACTTTAAAGCCATTTTTGGCATTTCTAACCCGTTTTTGGAAATCTCTAAGCACTTTAAAGCCATGTTTGGCATTTCGAACCCATTTTTGCACATCTCTAAGCACTTTTAAACCATTTTTGGCCATTTCTAACCCATGCTTGCTCATCTCTAAGCAATTTTGAATGACATTTTTGGCCATTTCTAACCCATTTTTTGCCGATCTCTACGAACTTTTAAGCCTTTTTTGGCCTTTTCTATCCCGTCTGCACATCTCTAACAATTTTGAAGCCATTTTTGGCCATTTCTAACTCATGTTTGCTCATCCCTAAGCAATTCTGAATTGCATTTTTCGCTGTTTCTATCCCATTTTTGCAGATCTCTACGAACTTTTATGCCTTTTTTGGCCTTTTCTATCCAGTTTGCACATCTCTAACCATTTTGAAGCCATTTTTGGCCATTTCTAACCCTTTTTTGCAAATCTCTAAGCACTTTAAAGCCATTTTTAGCATTTCTAACCCATTTTTGCAAATCTCTAAGCACTTTCAAGCCATTTTTAGCATTTCTAACCCATGTTTGCACATCTCTAAGCAATTTTGAATGGCATTTTTGGACGTTTCTAACCCTTGTTTGCACATCTCTAAGCAATTTTGAATGGCATTTTTGGCCGTTTCTAACCCATTTTTGCAAATCCCTAAGCACTTTAAAGCCTTTTTTGGCTTTTTCTTTCCAGTTTGCACATCTCTACCCATTTCAAAGCCATTTTTGGCCATTTCTAACCCTTTTTTGCTAATGTCTAAGCACTTTAAAGCCATTTTGGCAATTTCTAACCAATTTTTGCAAATCTCAAAGCACTTTAAAGCCATTTTTGGCATTTGTAACCCATGTTTGCACATCTCTAAGCAATTTTGAATGGCATTTTTGGCCGTTTCTAACCCATTGTTGCAGATCTCTAAGCATTTTTAAGACTTTTTTGTCCTTTTCTATGCAGTTTGTGCATCTCTAACCATTTTGAAGCCATTTTTGGCCATTTCTAACCCTTTTTTGCTAATGTCTAAGCACTTTCAAGCCATTTTTAGCATTTCTAACCCATGTTTGCACATCTCTAAGCAATTTTGAATGGCATTTTTGGACGTTTCTAACCCATGTTTGCACATCTCTAAGCAATTTTGAATGGCATTTTTGGCATTTCTAACCCGTTTTTGGAAATCCCTAAGCACTTTAAAGCCATTTTCAGCATTTCTAACTCGTTATTGCACATCTCTATGCACTTTTAAGCCATTTTGGCCATTCCTAACCCATTTTTGCACATCTCTAAGCACTTTTAAACCATTTTTTGTCCATTTCTAACCCATGTTTGCACATCTCTAAGCAATTTTGAATGGCATTTTTGGCCGTTTCTAACCATTTTTGCAAATCCCTAAGCACTTTAAAGCCATTTTTGGCATTTCTAACCCGTTTTTGGAAATCTCTAAGCACTTTAAAGCCATGTTTGGCATTTCGAACCCATTTTTGCACATCTCTAAGCACTTTTAAACCATTTTTGGCCATTTCTAACCCATGCTTGCTCATCTCTAAGCAATTTTGAATGACATTTTTGGCCATTTCTAACCCATTTTTGCCGATCTCTACGAACTTTTAAGCCTTTTTTGGCCTTTTCTATCCCGTCTGCACATCTCTAACAATTTTGAAGCCATTTTTGGCCATTTCTAACTCATGTTTGCTCATCCCTAAGCAATTCTGAATTGCATTTTTCGCTGTTTCTATCCCATTTTTGCAGATCTCTACGAACTTTTATGCCTTTTTTGGCCTTTTCTATCCAGTTTGCACATCTCTAACCATTTTGAAGCCATTTTTGGCCATTTCTAACCCTTTTTTGCAAATCTCTAAGCACTTTAAAGCCATTTTTAGCATTTCTAACCCATTTTTGCAAATCTCTAAGCACTTTCAAGCCATTTTTAGCATTTCTAACCCATGTTTGCACATCTCTAAGCAATTTTGAATGGCATTTTTGGACGTTTCTAACCCTTGTTTGCACATCTCTAAGCAATTTTGAATGGCATTTTTGGCCGTTTCTAACCCATTTTTGCAAATCCCTAAGCACTTTAAAGCCTTTTTTGGCTTTTTCTTTCCAGTTTGCACATCTCTACCCATTTCAAAGCCATTTTTGGCCATTTCTAACCCTTTTTTGCTAATGTCTAAGCACTTTAAAGCCATTTTGGCAATTTCTAACCAATTTTTGCAAATCTCAAAGCACTTTAAAGCCATTTTTGGCATTTGTAACCCATGTTTGCACATCTCTAAGCAATTTTGAATGGCATTTTTGGCCGTTTCTAACCCATTGTTGCAGATCTCTAAGCATTTTTAAGACTTTTTTGTCCTTTTCTATGCAGTTTGTGCATCTCTAACCATTTTGAAGCCATTTTTGGCCATTTCTAACCCTTTTTTGCTAATGTCTAAGCACTTTCAAGCCATTTTTAGCATTTCTAACCCATGTTTGCACATCTCTAAGCAATTTTGAATGGCATTTTTGGACGTTTCTAACCCTTGTTTGCACATCTCTATGCAATTTTGAATGGCATTTTTGGCATTTCTAACCCGTTTTTGGAAATCCCTAAGCACTTTAAAGCCATTTTCAGCATTTCTAACTCGTTATTGCACATCTCTATGCACTTTTAAGCCATTTTGGCCATTCCTAACCCATTTTTGCACATCTCTAAGCACTTTTAAACCATTTTTTGTCCATTTCTAACCCATGTTTGCACATCTCTAAGCAATTTTGAATGGCATTTTTGGCCGTTTCTAACCATTTTTGCAAATCCCTAAGCACTTTAAAGCCTTTTTTGGCTTTTTCTTTCCAGTTTGCACATCTCTACCCATTTCAAAGCCATTTTTGGCAATTTCTAACCCTTTTTTGCTAATGTCTAAGCACTTTAAAGCCATTTTGGCAATTTCTAACCAATTTTTGCAAATCTCAAAGCACTTTAAAGCCATTTTTGGCATTTGTAACCCATGTTTGCACATCTCTAAGCAATTTTGAATGGCATTTTTGGCCGTTTCTAACCCATTGTTGCAGATCTCTAAGCATTTTTAAGACTTTTTTGTCCTTTTCTATGCAGTTTGTGCATCTCTAACCATTTTGAAGCCATTTTTGGCCATTTCTAACCCTTTTTTGCTAATCTCTAAGCACTTTCAAGCCATTTTTAGCATTTCTAACCCATGTTTGCACATCTCGAAGCAATTTTGAATGGCATTTTTGGACGTTTCCAACCCATGTTTGCACATCTCTAAGCAATTTTGAATGGCATTTTTGGCCGTTTCTAACCCATTTTTGCAAATCCCTAAGCACTTTAAAGCCATTTTCAGCATTTCTAACTCGTTATTGCACATCTCTATGCACTTTTAAGCCATTTTGGCCATTCCTAACCCATTTTTGCACATCTCTAAGCACTTTTAAACCATTTTTTGTCCATTTCTAACCCATGTTTGCACATCTCTAAGCAATTTTGAATGGCATTTTTGGCCGTTTCTAACCATTTTTGCAAATCCCTAAGCACTTTAAAGCCATTTTTGGCATTTCTAACCTGTTTTTGGAAATCTCTAAGCACTTTAAAGCCATGTTTGGCATTTCGAACCCATTTTTGCACATCTCTAAGCACTTTTAAACCATTTTTGGCCATTTCTAACCCATGCTTGCTCATCTCTAAGCAATTTTGAATGACATTTTTGGCCATTTCTAACCCATTTTTGCCGATCTCTACGAACTTTTAAGCCTTTTTTGGCCTTTTCTATCCCGTCTGCACATCTCTAACAATTTTGAAGCCATTTTTGGCCATTTCTAACTCATGTTTGCTCATCCCTAAGCAATTCTGAATTGCATTTTTCGCTGTTTCTATCCCATTTTTGCAGATCTCTACGAACTTTTAAGCCTTTTTTGGCCTTTTCTATCCAGTTTGCACATCTCTAACCATTTTGAAGCCATTTTTGGCCATTTCTAACCCTTTTTTGCAAATCTCTAAGCACTTTCAAGCCATTTTTAGCATTTCTAACCCATGTTTGCACATCTCTAAGCAATTTTGAATGGCATTTTTGGACGTTTCTAACCCTTGTTTGCACATCTCTAAGCAATTTTGAATGGCATTTTTGGCCGTTTCTAACCCATTTTTGCAAATCCCTAAGCACTTTAAAGCCTTTTTTGGCTTTTTCTTTCCAGTTTGCACATCTCTACCCATTTCAAAGCCATTTTTGGCCATTTCTAACCCTTTTTTGCTAATGTCTAAGCACTTTAAAGCCATTTTTGGCATTTGTAACCCATGTTTGCACATCTCTAAGCAATTTTGAATGACATTTTTGGCCATTTCTAACCCATTTTTGCCGATCTCTACGAACTTTTAAGCCTTTTTTGGCCTTTTCTATCCCGTCTGCACATCTCTAACAATTTTGAAGCCATTTTTGGCCATTTCTAACTCATGTTTGCTCATCCCTAAGCAATTCTGAATTGCATTTTTCGCTGTTTCTAACCCATTTTTGCAGATCTCTACGAACTGTTATGCCTTTTTTGGCATTTTCTATCCAGTTTGCACATCTCTAACCATTTTGAAGCCATTTTTGGCCATTTCTAACCCTTTTTTGCAAATCTCTAAGCACTTTAAAGCCATTTTTAGCATTTCTAACCCATTTTTGCAAATCTCTAAGCACTTTCAAGCCATTTTTAGCATTTCTAACCCATGTTTGCACATCTCTAAGCAATTTTGAATGGCATTTTTGGACGTTTCTAACCCATGTTTGCACATCTTTAAGCAATTTTGAATGGCATTTTTGGCCGTTTCTAACCATTTTTGCAAATCCCTAAGCACTTTAAAGCCATTTTTGGCATTTCTAACCCGTTTTTGGAAATCTCTAAGCACTTTAAAGCCATGTTTGGCATTTCGAACCCATTTTTGCACATCTCTAAGCACTTTTAAACCATTTTTGGCCATTTCTAACCCATGCTTGCTCATCTCTAAGCAATTTTGAATGACATTTTTGGCCATTTCTAACCCATTTTTGCCGATCTCTACGAACTTTTAAGCCTTTTTTGGCCTTTTCTATCCCGTCTGCACATCTCTAACAATTTTGAAGCCATTTTTGGCCATTTCTAACTCATGTTTGCTCATCCCTAAGCAATTCTGAATTGCATTTTTCGCTGTTTCTATCCCATTTTTGCAGATCTCTACGAACTTTTATGCCTTTTTTGGCCTTTTCTATCCAGTTTGCACACCTCTAACCATTTTGAAGCCATTTTTGGCCATTTCTAACCCTTTTTTGCAAATCTCTAAGCACTTTAAAGCCATTTTTAGCATTTCTAACCTATTTTTGCAAATCTCTAAGCACTTTCAAGCCATTTTTAGCATTTCTAACCCATGTTTGCACATCTCTAAGCAATTTTGAATGGCATTTTTGGACGTTTCTAACCCATGTTTGCACATCTCTAAGCAATTTTGAATGGCATTTTTGGCCGTTTCTAACCATTTTTGCAAATCCCTAAGCACTTTAAAGCCATTTTTGGCATTTCTAACCCGTTTTTGGAAATCTCTAAGCACTTTAAAGCCATGTTTGGCATTTCGAACCCATTTTTGCACATCTCTAAGCACTTTTAAACCATTTTTGGCCATTTCTAACCCATGCTTGCTCATCTCTAAGCAATTTTGAATGACATTTTTGGCCATTTCTAACCCATTTTTGCCGATCTCTACGAACTTTTAAGCCTTTTTTGGCCTTTTCTATCCCGTCTGCACATCTCTAACAATTTTGAAGCCATTTTTGGCCATTTCTAACTCATGTTTGCTCATCCCTAAGCAATTCTGAATTGCATTTTTCGCTGTTTCTATCCCATTTTTGCAGATCTCTACGAACTTTTATGCCTTTTTTGGCCTTTTCTATCCAGTTTGCACATCTCTAACCATTTTGAAGCCATTTTTGGCCATTTCTAACCCTTTTTTGCAAATCTCTAAGCACCTTAAAGCCATTTTTAGCATTTCTAACCCATGTTTGCAAATCTCTAAGCACTTTCAAGCCATTTTTAGCATTTCTAACCCATGTTTGCACATCTCTAAGCAATTTTGAATGGCATTTTTGGACGTTTCTAACCCTTGTTTGCACATCTCTAAGCAATTTTGAATGGCATTTTTGGCCGTTTCTAACCCATTTTTGCAAATCCCTAAGCACTTTAAAGCCTTTTTTGGCTTTTTCTTTCCAGTTTGCACATCTCTACCCATTTCAAAGCCATTTTTGGCCATTTCTAACCCTTTTTTGCTAATGTCTAAGCACTTTAAAGCCATTTTGGCAATTTCTAACCAATTTTTGCAAATCTCAAAGCACTTCAAAGCCATTTTTGGCATTTGTAACCCATGTTTGCACATCTCTAAGCAATTTTGAATGGCATTTTTGGCCGTTTCTAACCCATTGTTGCAGATCTCTAAGCATTTTTAAGACTTTTTTGTCCTTTTCTATGCAGTTTGTGCATCTCTAACCATTTTGAAGCCATTTTTGGCCATTTCTAACCCTTTTTTGCTAATGTCTAAGCACTTTCAAGCCATTTTTAGCATTTCTAACCCATGTTTGCACATCTCTAAGCAATTTTGAATGGCATTTTTGGACGTTTCTAACCCATGTTTGCACATCTCTAAGCAATTTTGAATGGCATTTTTGGCATTTCTAACCCGTTTTTGGAAATCCCTAAGCACTTTAAAGCCATTTTCAGCATTTCTAACTCGTTATTGCACATCTCTATGCACTTTTAAGCCATTTTGGCCATTCCTAACCCATTTTTGCACATCTCTAAGCACTTTTAAACCATTTTTTGTCCATTTCTAACCCATGTTTGCACATCTCTAAGCAATTTTGAATGGCATTTTTGGCCGTTTCTAACCATTTTTGCAAATCCCTAAGCACTTTAAAGCCATTTTTGGCATTTCTAACCCGTTTTTGGAAATCTCTAAGCACTTTAAAGCCATGTTTGGCATTTCGAACCCATTTTTGCACATCTCTAAGCACTTTTAAACCATTTTTGGCCATTTCTAACCCATGCTTGCTCATCTCTAAGCAATTTTGAATGACATTTTTGGCCATTTCTAACCCATTTTTGCCGATCTCTACGAACTTTTAAGCCTTTTTTGGCCTTTTCTATCCCGTCTGCACATCTCTAACAATTTTGAAGCCATTTTTGGCCATTTCTAACTCATGTTTGCTCATCCCTAAGCAATTCTGAATTGCATTTTTCGCTGTTTCTATCCCATTTTTGCAGATCTCTACGAACTTTTATGCCTTTTTTGGCCTTTTCTATCCAGTTTGCACATCTCTAACCATTTTGAAGCCATTTTTGGCCATTTCTAACCCTTTTTTGCAAATCTCTAAGCACTTTAAAGCCATTTTTAGCATTTCTAACCCATGTTTGCACATCTCTAAGCAATTTTGAATGGCATTTTTGGACGTTTCTAACCCTTGTTTGCACATCTCTAAGCAATTTTGAATGGCATTTTTGGCCGTTTCTAACCCATTTTTGCAAATCCCTAAGCACTTTAAAGCCTTTTTTGGCTTTTTCTTTCCAGTTTGCACATCTCTACCCATTTTAAAGCCATTTTTGGCCATTTCTAACCCTTTTTTGCTAATGTCTAAGCACTTTAAAGCCATTTTTGGCATTTGTAACCCATGTTTGCACATCTCTAAGCAATTTTGAATGGCATTTTTGGCCGTTTCTAACCCATTGTTGCAGATCTCTAAGCATTTTTAAGACTTTTTTGGCTTTTTCTTTCCAGTTTGCACATCTCTAACCATTTTGAAGCCATTTTTGGCCATTTCTAACCCTTTTTTGCTAATCTCTAAGCACTTTAAAGCCATTTTTAGCATTTCTAACCCATGTTTGCACATCTCTAAGCAATTTTGAATGACATTTTTGGCCATTTCTGACCCATTTTTGCCGATCTCTACGAACTTTTAAGCCTTTTTTGGCCTTTTCTATCCCGTCTGCACATCTCTAACAATTTTGAAGCCATTTTTGGCCATTTCTAACTCATGTTTGCTCATCCCTAAGCAATTCTGAATTGCATTTTTCGCTGTTTCTATCCCATTTTTGCAGATCTCTACGAACTTTTATGCCTTTTTTGGCCTTTTCTATCCAGTTTGCACATCTCTAACCATTTTGAAGCCATTTTTGGCCATTTCTAACCCTTTTTTGCAAATCTCTAAGCACTTTCAAGCCATTTTTAGCATTTCTAACCCATGTTTGCACATCTCTAAGCAATTTTGAATGGCATTTTTGGACGTTTCTAACCCTTGTTTGCACATCTCTAAGCAATTTTGAATGGCATTTTTGGCCGTTTCTAACCCATTTTTGCAAATCCCTAAGCACTTTAAAGCCTTTTTTGGCTTTTTCTTTCCAGTTTGCACATCTCTACCCATTTTAAAGCCATTTTTGGCCATTTCTAACCCTTTTTTGCTAATGTCTAAGCACTTTAAAGCCATTTTTGGCATTTGTAACCCATGTTTGCACATCTCTAAGCAATTTTGAATGGCATTTTTGGCCGTTTCTAACCCATTGTTGCAGATCTCTAAGCATTTTTAAGACTTTTTTGGCTTTTTCTTTCCAGTTTGCACATCTCTAACCATTTTGAAGCCATTTTTGGCCATTTCTAACCCTTTTTTGCTAATCTCTAAGCACTTTAAAGCCATTTTTAGCATTTCTAACCCATGTTTGCACATCTCTAAGCAATTTTGAATGGCATTTTTGGCCATTTCTAACCCATTTTTGCCGATCTCTACGAACTTTTAAGCCTTTTTTGGCCTTTTCTATCCCGTCTGCACATCTCTAACAATTTTGAAGCCATTGTTGGCCATTTCTAACTCATGTTTGCTCATCCCTAAGCAATTCTGAATTGCATTTTTCGCTGTTTCTAACCCATTTTTGCAGATCTCTACGAACTGTTATGCCTTTTTTGGCCTTTTCTATCCAGTTTGCACACCTCTAACCATTTTGAAGCCATTTTTGGCCATTTCTAACCCTTTTTTGCAAATCTCTAAGCACTTTAAAGCCATTTTTAGCATTTCTAACCCATTTTTGCAAATCTCTAAGCACTTTCGAGCCATTTTTAGCATTTCTAACCCATGTTTGCACATCTCTAAGCAATTTTGAATGGCATTTTTGGACGTTTCTAACCCTTGTTTGCACATCTCTAAGCAATTTTGAATGGCATTTTTGGCTGTTTCTAACCCATTTTTGCAAATTCCTAATCACTTTAAAGCCTTTTTTGGCTTTTTCTTTCCAGTTTGCACATCTCTACCCATTTCAAAGCCATTTTTGGCCATTTCTAACCCTTTTTTGCTAATGTCTAAGCACTTTAAAGCCATTTTGGCAATTTCTAACCAATTTTTGCAAATCTCAAAGCACTTTAAAGCCATTTTTGGCATTTGTAACCCATGTTTGCACATCTCTAAGCAATTTTGAATGGCATTTTTGGCCGTTTCTAACCCATTGTTGCAGATCTCTAAGCATTTTTAAGACTTTTTTGTCCTTTTCTATGCAGTTTGTGCATCTCTAACCATTTTGAAGCCATTTTTGGCCATTTCTAACCCTTTTTTGCTAATCTCTAAGCACTTTCAAGCCATTTTTAGCATTTCTAACCCATGTTTGCACATCTCGAAGCAATTTTGAATGGCATTTTTGGACGTTTCCAACCCATGTTTGCACATCTCTAAGCAATTTTGAATGGCATTTTTGGCCGTTTCTAACCCATTTTTGCAAATCCCTAAGCACTTTAAAGCCATTTTCAGCATTTCTAACTCGTTATTGCACATCTCTATGCATTTTTAAGCCATTTTGGCCATTCCTAACCCATTTTTGCACATCTCTAAGCACTTTTAAACCATTTTTTGTCCATTTCTAACCCATGTTTGCACATCTCTAAGCAATTTTGAATGGCATTTTTGGCCGTTTCTAACCATTTTTGCAAATCCCTAAGCACTTTAAAGCCATTTTTGGCATTTCTAACCTGTTTTTGGAAATCTCTAAGCACTTTAAAGCCATGTTTGGCATTTCGAACCCATTTTTGCACATCTCTAAGCACTTTTAAACCATTTTTGGCCATTTCTAACCCATGCTTGCTCATCTCTAAGCAATTTTGAATGACATTTTTGGCCATTTCTAACCCATTTTTGCCGATCTCTACGAACTTTTAAGCCTTTTTTGGCCTTTTCTATCCCGTCTGCACATCTCTAACAATTTTGAAGCCATTTTTGGCCATTTCTAACTCATGTTTGCTCATCCCTAAGCAATTCTGAATTGCATTTTTCGCTGTTTCTATCCCATTTTTGCAGATCTCTACGAACTTTTAAGCCTTTTTTGGCCTTTTCTATCCAGTTTGCACATCTCTAACCATTTTGAAGCCATTTTTGGCCATTTCTAACCCTTTTTTGCAAATCTCTAAGCACTTTCAAGCCATTTTTAGCATTTCTAACCCATGTTTGCACATCTCTAAGCAATTTTGAATGGCATTTTTGGACGTTTCTAACCCTTGTTTGCACATCTCTAAGCAATTTTGAATGGCATTTTTAGCCGTTTCTAACCCATTTTTGCAAATCCCTAAGCACTTTAAAGCCTTTTTTGGCTTTTTCTTTCCAGTTTGCACATCTCTACCCATTTTAAAGCCATTTTTGGCCATTTCTAACCCTTTTTTGCTAATGTCTAAGCACTTTAAAGCCATTTTTGGCATTTGTAACCCATGTTTGCACATCTCTAAGCAATTTTGAATGGCATTTTTGGCCGTTTCTAACCCATTGTTGCAGATCTCTAAGCATTTTTAAGACTTTTTTGGCTTTTTCTTTCCAGTTTGCACATCTCTAACCATTTTGAAGCCATTTTTGGCCATTTCTAACCCTTTTTTGCTAATCTCTAAGCACTTTAAAGCCATTTTTAGCATTTCTAACCCATGTTTGCACATCTCTAAGCAATTTTGAATGACATTTTTGGCCATTTCTAACCCATTTTTGCCGATCTCTACGAACTTTTAAGCCTTTTTTGGCCTTTTCTATCCCGTCTGCACATCTCTAACAATTTTGAAGCCATTGTTGGCCATTTCTAACTCATGTTTGCTCATCCCTAAGCAATTCTGAATTGCATTTTTCGCTGTTTCTAACCCATTTTTGCAGATCTCTACGAACTGTTATGCCTTTTTTGGCCTTTTCTATCCAGTTTGCACATCTCTAACCATTTTGAAGCCATTTTTGGCCATTTCTAACCCTTTTTTGCAAATCTCTAAGCACTTTAAAGCCATTTTTAGCATTTCTAACCCATTTTTGCAAATCTCTAAGCACTTTCAAGCCATTTTTAGCATTTCTAACCCATGTTTGCACATCTCTAAGCAATTTTGAATGGCATTTTTGGACGTTTCTAACCCTTGTTTGCACATCTCTAAGCAATTTTGAATGGCATTTTTGGCCGTTTCTAACCCATTTTTGCAAATCCCTAAGCACTTTAAAGCCTTTTTTGGCTTTTTCTTTCCAGTTTGCACATCTCTACCCATTTCAAAGCCATTTTTGGCCATTTCTAACCCTTTTTTGCTAATGTCTAAGCACTTTAAAGCCATTTTGGCAATTTCTAACCAATTTTTGCAAATCTCAAAGCACTTTAAAGCCATTTTTGGCATTTGTAATCCATGTTTGCACATCTCTAAGCAATTTTGAATGGCATTTTTGGCCGTTTCTAACCCATTGTTGCAGATCTCTAAGCATTTTTAAGACTTTTTTGTCCTTTTCTATGCAGTTTGTGCATCTCTAACCATTTTGAAGCCATTTTTGGCCATTTCTAACCCTTTTTTGCTAATCTCTAAGCACTTTCAAGCCATTTTTAGCATTTCTAACCCATGTTTGCACATCTCTAAGCAATTTTGAATGGCATTTTTGGACGTTTCCAACCCATGTTTGCACATCTCTAAGCAATTTTGAATGGCATTTTTGGCCGTTTCTAACCCATTTTTGCAAATCCCTAAGCACTTTAAAGCCATTTTCAGCATTTCTAACTCGTTATTGCACATCTCTATGCACTTTTAAGCCATTTTGGCCATTCCTAACCCATTTTTGCACATCTCTAAGCACTTTTAAACCATTTTTTGTCCATTTCTAACCCATGTTTGCACATCTCTAAGCAATTTTGTATGGCATTTTTGGCCGTTTCTAACCATTTTTGCAAATCCCTAAGCACTTTAAAGCCATTTTTGGCATTTCTAACCCGTTTTTGGAAATCTCTAAGCACTTTAAAGCCATGTTTGGCATTTCGAACCCATTTTTGCACATCTCTAAGCACTTTTAAACCATTTTTGGCCATTTCTAACCCATGCTTGCTCATCTCTAAGCAATTTTGAATGACATTTTTGGCCATTTCTAACCCATTTTTGCCGATCTCTACGAACTTTTAAGCCTTTTTTGGCCTTTTCTATCCCGTCTGCACATCTCTAACAATTTTGAAGCCATTTTTGGCCATTTCTAACTCATGTTTGCTCATCCCTAAGCAATTCTGAATTGCATTTTTCGCTGTTTCTAACCCATTTTTGCAGATCTCTACGAACTGTTATGCCTTTTTTGGCCTTTTCTATCCAGTTTGCACACCTCTAACCATTTTGAAGCCATTTTTGGCCATTTCTAACCCTTTTTTGCAAATCTCTAAGCACTTTAAAGCCATTTTTAGCATTTCTAACCCATTTTTGCAAATCTCTAAGCACTTTCAAGCCATTTTTAGCATTTCTAACCCATGTTTGCACATCTCTAAGCAATTTTGAATGGCATTTTTGGCCGTTTCTAACCATTTTTGCAAATCCCTAAGCACTTTAAAGCCATTTTTGGCATTTCTAACCCGTTTTTGGAAATCTCTAAGCACTTTAAAGCCATGTTTGGCATTTCGAACCCATTTTTGCACATCTCTAAGCACTTTTAAACCATTTTTGGCCATTTCTAACCCATGCTTGCTCATCTCTAAGCAATTTTGAATGACATTTTTGGCCATTTCTAACCCATTTTTGCCGATCTCTACGAACTTTTAAGCCTTTTTTGGCCTTTTCTATCCCGTCTGCACATCTCTAACAATTTTGAAGCCATTTTTGGCCATTTCTAACTCATGTTTGCTCATCCCTAAGCAATTCTGAATTGCATTTTTCGCTGTTTCTATCCCATTTTTGCAGATCTCTACGAACTTTTATGCCTTTTTTGGCCTTTTCTATCCAGTTTGCACATCTCTAACCATTTTGAAGCCATTTTTGGCCATTTCTAACCCTTTTTTGCAAATCTCTAAGCACTTTAAAGCCATTTTTAGCATTTCTAACCTATTTTTGCAAATCTCTAAGCACTTTCAAGCCATTTTTAGCATTTCTAACCCATGTTTGCACATCTCTAAGCAATTTTGAATGGCATTTTTGGACGTTTCTAACCCATGTTTGCACATCTCTAAGCAATTTTGAATGGCATTTTTGGCCGTTTCTAACCCATTTTTGCAAATCCCTAAGCACTTTAAAGCCATTTTCAGCATTTCTAACTCGTTATTGCACATCTCTATGCACTTTTAAGCCATTTTGGCCATTCCTAACCCATTTTTGCACATCTCTAAGCACTTTTAAACCATTTTTTGTCCATTTCTATCCCATGTTTGCACATCTCTAAGCAATTTTGAATGGCATTTTTGGCCGTTTCTAACCATTTTTGCAAATCCCTAAGCACTTTAAAGCCATTTTTGGCATTTCTAACCCGTTTTTGGAAATCTCTAAGCACTTTAAAGCCATGTTTGGCATTTCGAACCCATTTTTGCACATCTCTAAGCACTTTTAAACCATTTTTGGCCATTTCTAACCCATGCTTGCTCATCTCTAAGCAATTTTGAATGACATTTTTGGCCATTTCTAACCCATTTTTGCCGATCTCTACGAACTTTTAAGCCTTTTTTGGCCTTTTCTATCCCGTCTGCACATCTCTAACAATTTTGAAGCCATTTTTGGCCATTTCTAACTCATGTTTGCTCATCCCTAAGCAATTCTGAATTGCATTTTTCGCTGTTTCTATCCCATTTTTGCAGATCTCTACGAACTTTTATGCCTTTTTTGGCCTTTTCTATCCAGTTTGCACATCTCTAACCATTTTGAAGCCATTTTTGGCCATTTCTAACCCTTTTTTGCAAATCTCTAAGCACTTTAAAGCCATTTTTAGCATTTCTAACCCATTTTTGCAAATCTCTAAGCACTTTCAAGCCATTTTTAGCATTTCTAACCCATGTTTGCACATCTCTAAGCAATTTTGAATGGCATTTTTGGACGTTTCTAACCATTTTTGCAAATCCCTAAGCACTTTAAAGCCATTTTTGGCATTTCTAACCCGTTTTTGGAAATCTCTAAGCACTTTAAAGCCATGTTTGGCATTTCGAACCCATTTTTGCACATCTCTAAGCACTTTTAAACCATTTTTGGCCATTTCTAACCCATGCTTGCTCATCTCTAAGCAATTTTGAATGACATTTTTGGCCATTTCTAACCCATTTTTGCCGATCTCTACGAACTTTTAAGCCTTTTTTGGCCTTTTCTATCCCGTCTGCACACCTCTAACAATTTTGAAGCCATTTTTGGCCATTTCTAACTCATGTTTGCTCATCCCTAAGCAATTCTGAATTGCATTTTTCGCTGTTTCTATCCCATTTTTGCAGATCTCTACGAACTTTTATGCCTTTTTTGGCCTTTTCTATCCAGTTTGCACATCTCTAACCATTTTGAAGCCATTTTTGGCCATTTCTAACCCTTTTTTGCAAATCTCTAAGCACTTTAAAGCCATTTTTAGCATTTCTAACCTATTTTTGCAAATCTCTAAGCACTTTCAAGCCATTTTTAGCATTTCTAACCCATGTTTGCACATCTCTAAGCAATTTTGAATGGCATTTTTGGACGTTTCTAACCCATGTTTGCACATCTCTAAGCAATTTTGAATGGCATTTTTGGCCGTTTCTAACCCATTTTTGCAAATCCCTAAGCACTTTAAAGGCATTTTCAGCATTTCTAACTCGTTATTGCACATCTCTATGCACTTTTAAGCCATTTTGGCCATTCCTAACCCATTTTTGCACATCTCTAAGCACTTTTAAACCATTTTTTGTCCATTTCTATCCCATGTTTGCACATCTCTAAGCAATTTTGAATGGCATTTTTGGCCGTTTCTAACCATTTTTGCAAATCCCTAAGCACTTTAAAGCCATTTTTGGCATTTCTAACCCGTTTTTGGAAATCTCTAAGCACTTTAAAGCCATGTTTGGCATTTCGAACCCATTTTTGCACATCTCTAAGCACTTTTAAACCATTTTTGGCCATTTCTAACCCATGCTTGCTCATCTCTAAGCAATTTTGAATGACATTTTTGGCCATTTCTAACCCATTTTTGCCGATCTCTACGAACTTTTAAGCCTTTTTTGGCCTTTTCTATCCCGTCTGCACATCTCTAACAATTTTGAAGCCATTTTTGGCCATTTCTAACTCATGTTTGCTCATCCCTAAGCAATTCTGAATTGCATTTTTCGCTGTTTCTAACCCATTTTTGCAGATCTCTACGAACTTTTATGCCTTTTTTGGCCTTTTCTATCCAGTTTGCACATCTCTAACCATTTTGAAGCCATTTTTGGCCATTTCTAACCCTTTTTTGCAAATCTCTAAGCACTTTAAAGCCATTTTTAGCATTTCTAACCCATTTTTGCAAATCTCTAAGCACTTTCAAGCCATTTTTAGCATTTCTAACCCATGTTTGCACATCTCTAAGCAATTTTGAATGGCATTTTTGGACGTTTCTAACCCATGTTTGCACATCTCTAAGCAATTTTGAATGGCATTTTTGGCCGTTTCTAACCATTTTTGCAAATCCCTAAGCACTTTAAAGCCATTTTTGGCATTTCTAACCCGTTTTTGGAAATCTCTAAGCACTTTAAAGCCATGTTTGGCATTTCGAACCCATTTTTGCACATCTCTAAGCACTTTTAAACCATTTTTGGCCATTTCTAACCCATGCTTGCTCATCTCTAAGCAATTTTGAATGACATTTTTGGCCATTTCTAACCCATTTTTGCCGATCTCTACGAACTTTTAAGCCTTTTTTGGCCTTTTCTATCCCGTCTGCACATCTCTAACAATTTTGAAGCCATTTTTGGCCATTTCTAACTCATGTTTGCTCATCCCTAAGCAATTCTGAATTGCATTTTTCGCTGTTTCGATCCCATTTTTGCAGATCTCTACGAACTTTTATGCCTTTTTTGGCCTTTTCTATCCAGTTTGCACACCTCTAACCATTTTGAAGCCATTTTTGGCCATTTCTAACCCTTTTTTGCAAATCTCTAAGCACTTTAAAGCCATTTTTAGCATTTCTAACCTATTTTTGCAAATCTCTAAGCACTTTCAAGCCATTTTTAGCATTTCTAACCCATGTTTGCACATCTCTAAGCAATTTTGAATGGCATTTTTGGACGTTTCTAACCCATGTTTGCACATCTCTAAGCAATTTTGAATGGCATTTTTGGCCGTTTCTAACCATTTTTGCAAATCCCTAAGCACTTTAAAGCCATTTTTGGCATTTCTAACCCGTTTTTGGAAATCTCTAAGCACTTTAAAGCCATGTTTGGCATTTCGAACCCATTTTTGCACATCTCTAAGCACTTTTAAACCATTTTTGGCCATTTCTAACCCATGCTTGCTCATCTCTAAGCAATTTTGAATGACATTTTTGGCCATTTCTAACCCATTTTTGCCGATCTCTACGAACTTTTAAGCCTTTTTTGGCCTTTTCTATCCCGTCTGCACATCTCTAACAATTTTGAAGCCATTTTTGGCCATTTCTAACTCATGTTTGCTCATCCCTAAGCAATTCTGAATTGCATTTTTCGCTGTTTCTATCCCATTTTTGCAGATCTCTACGAACTTTTATGCCTTTTTTGGCCTTTTCTATCCAGTTTGCATATCTCTAACCATTTTGAAGCCATTTTTGGCCATTTCTAACCCTTTTTTGCAAATCTCTAAGCACTTTAAAGCCATTTTTAGCATTTCTAACCCATTTTTGCAAATCTCTAAGCACTTTCAAGCCATTTTTAGCATTTCTAACCCATGTTTGCACATCTCTAAGCAATTTTGAATGGCATTTTTGGACGTTTCTAACCCTTGTTTGCACATCTCTAAGCAATTTTGAATGGCATTTTTGGCCGTTTCTAACCCATTTTTGCAAATCCCTAAGCACTTTAAAGCCTTTTTTGGCTTTTTCTTTCCAGTTTGCACATCTCTACCCATTTCAAAGCCATTTTTGGCCATTTCTAACCCTTTTTTGCTAATGTCTAAGCACTTTAAAGCCATTTTGGCAATTTCTAACCAATTTTTGCAAATCTCAAAGCACTTTAAAGCCATTTTTGGCATTTGTAACCCATGTTTGCACATCTCTAAGCAATTTTGAATGGCATTTTTGGCCGTTTCTAACCCATTGTTGCAGATCTCTAAGCATTTTTAAGACTTTTTTGTCCTTTTCTATGCAGTTTGTGCATCTCTAACCATTTTGAAGCCATTTTTGGCCATTTCTAACCCTTTTTTGCTAATGTCTAAGCACTTTCAAGCCATTTTTAGCATTTCTAACCCATGTTTGCACATCTCTAAGCAATTTTGAATGGCATTTTTGGACGTTTCCAACCCATGTTTGCACATCTCTAAGCAATTTTGAATGGCATTTTTGGCCGTTTCTAACCCATTTTTGCAAATCCCTAAGCACTTTAAAGCCATTTTCAGCATTTCTAACTCGTTATTGCACATCTCTATGCACTTTTAAGCCATTTTGGCCATTCCTAACCCATTTTTGCACATCTCTAAGCACTTTTAAACCATTTTTTGTCCATTTCTAACCCATGTTTGCACATCTCTAAGCAATTTTGAATGGCATTTTTGGCCGTTTCTAACCATTTTTGCAAATCCCTAAGCACTTTAAAGCCATTTTTGGCATTTCTAACCCGTTTTTGGAAATCTCTAAGCACTTTAAAGCCATGTTTGGCATTTCGAACCCATTTTTGCACATCTCTAAGCACTTTTAAACCATTTTTGGCCATTTCTAACCCATGCTTGCTCATCTCTAAGCAATTTTGAATGACATTTTTGGCCATTTCTAACCCATTTTTGCCGATCTCTACGAACTTTTAAGCCTTTTTTGGCCTTTTCTATCCCGTCTGCACATCTCTAACAATTTTGAAGCCATTTTTGGCCATTTCTAACTCATGTTTGCTCATCCCTAAGCAATTCTGAATTGCATTTTTCGCTGTTTCTAACCCATTTTTGCAGATCTCTACGAACTTTTATGCCTTTTTTGGCCTTTTCTATCCAGTTTGCACACCTCTAACCATTTTGAAGCCATTTTTGGCCATTTCTAACCCTTTTTTGCAAATCTCTAAGCACTTTAAAGCCATTTTTAGCATTTCTAACCCATTTTTGCAAATCTCTAAGCACTTTCAAGCCATTTTTAGCATTTCTAACCCATGTTTGCACATCTCTAAGCAATTTTGAATGGCATTTTTGGACGTTTCTTACCCTTGTTTGCACATCTCTAAGCAATTTTGAATGGCATTTTTGGCCGTTTCTAACCCATTTTTGCAAATCCCTAAGCATTTTAAAGCCTTTTTTGGCTTTTTCTTTCCAGTTTGCACATCTCTACCCATTTCAAAGCCATTTTTGGCCATTTCTAACCCTTTTTTGCTAATGTCTAAGCACTTTAAAGCCATTTTGGCAATTTCTAACCAATTTTTGCAAATCTCAAAGCACTTTAAAGCCATTTTTGGCATTTGTAACCCATGTTTGCACATCTCTAAGCAATTTTGAATGGCATTTTTGGCCGTTTCTAACCCATTGTTGCAGATCTCTAAGCATTTTTAAGACTTTTTTGTCCTTTTCTATGCAGTTTGTGCATCTCTAACCATTTTGAAGCCATTTTTGGCCATTTCTAACCCTTTTTTGCTAATGTCTAAGCACTTTCAAGCCATTTTTAGCATTTCTAACCCATGTTTGCACATCTCTAAGCAATTTTGAATGGCATTTTTGGACGTTTCCAACCCATGTTTGCACATCTCTAAGCAATTTTGAATGGCATTTTTGGCCGTTTCTAACCCATTTTTGCAAATCCCTAAGCACTTTAAAGCCATTTTCAGCATTTCTAACTCGTTATTGCACATCTCTATGCACTTTTAAGCCATTTTGGCCATTCCTAACCCATTTTTGCACATCTCTAAGCACTTTTAAACCATTTTTTGTCCATTTCTAACCCATGTTTGCACATCTCTAAGCAATTTTGTATGGCATTTTTGGCCGTTTCTAACCATTTTTGCAAATTCCTAAGCACTTTAAAGCCATTTTTGGCATTTCTAACCCGTTTTTGGAAATCTCTAAGCACTTTAAAGCCATGTTTGGCATTTCGAACCCATTTTTGCACATCTCTAAGCACTTTTAAACCATTTTTGGCCATTTCTAACCCATGCTTGCTCATCTCTAAGCAATTTTGAATGACATTTTTGGCCATTTCTAACCCATTTTTGCCGATCTCTACGAACTTTTAAGCCTTTTTTGGCCTTTTCTATCCCGTCTGCACATCTCTAACAATTTTGAAGCCATTTTTGGCCATTTCTAACTCATGTTTGCTCATCCCTAAGCAATTCTGAATTGCATTTTTCGCTGTTTCTAACCCATTTTTGCAGATCTCTACGAACTTTTATGCCTTTTTTGGCCTTTTCTATCCAGTTTGCACACCTCTAACCATTTTGAAGCCATTTTTGGCCATTTCTAACCCTTTTTTGCAAATCTCTAAGCACTTTAAAGCCATTTTTAGCATTTCTAACCCATTTTCGCAAATCTCTAAGCACTTTCAAGCCATTTTTAGCATTTCTAACCCATGTTTGCACATCTCTAAGCAATTTTGAATCGCATTTTTGGACGTTTCTAACCCATTTTTGCAAATCCCTAAGCACTTTAAAGCCTTTTTTGGCTTTTTCTTTCCAGTTTGCACATCTCTACCCATTTCAAAGCCATTTTTGGCCATTTCTAACCCTTTTTTGCTAATGTCTAAGCACTTTAAAGCCATTTTGGCAATTTCTAACCAATTTTTGCAAATCCCAAAGCACTTTAAAGCCATTTTTGGCATTTGTAACCCATGTTTGCACATCTCTAAGCAATTTTGAATGGCATTTTTGGCCGTTTCTAACCCATTGTTGCAGATCTCTAAGCATTTTTAAGACTTTTTTGTCCTTTTCTATGCAGTTTGTGCATCTCTAACCATTTTGAAGCCATTTTTGGCCATTTCTAACCCTTTTTTGCTAATGTCTAAGCACTTTCAAGCCATTTTTAGCATTTCTAACCCATGTTTGCACATCTCTAAGCAATTTTGAATGGCATTTTTGGCCGTTTCTAACCATTTTTGCAAATCCCTAAGCACTTTAAAGCCATTTTTGGCATTTCTAACCCATTTTTGGAAATCTCTAAGCACTTTAAAGCCATGTTTGGCATTTCGAACCCATTTTTGCACATCTCTAAGCACTTTTAAACCATTTTTGGCCATTTCTAACCCATGCTTGCTCATCTCTAAGCAATTTTGAATGACATTTTTGGCCATTTCTAACCCATTTTTGCCGATCTCTACGAACTTTTAAGCCTTTTTTGGCCTTTTCTATCCCGTCTGCACATCTCTAACAATTTTGAAGCCATTTTTGGCCATTTCTAACTCATGTTTGCTCATCCCTAAGCAATTCTGAATTGCATTTTTCGCTGTTTCTAACCCATTTTTGCAGATCTCTACGAACTTTTATGCCTTTTTTGGCCTTTTCTATCCAGTTTGCACATCTCTAACCATTTTGAAGCCATTTTTGGCCATTTCTAACCCTTTTTTGCAAATCTCTAAGCACCTTAAAGCCATTTTTAGCATTTCTAACCCATGTTTGCAAATCTCTAAGCACTTTCAAGCCATTTTTAGCATTTCTAACCCATGTTTGCACATCTCTAAGCAATTTTGAATGACATTTTTGGCCATTTCTAACCCATTTTTGCCGATCTCTACGAACTTTTAAGCCTTTTTTGGCCTTTTCTATCCCGTCTACACATCTCTAACAATTATGAAGCCATTTTTGGCCATTTCTAACTCATGTTTGCTCATCCCTAAGCAATTCTGAATTGCATTTTTCGCTGTTTCTAACCCATTTTTGCAGATCTCTACGAACTTTTATGCCTTTTTTGGCCTTTTCTATCCAGTTTGCACACCTCTAACCATTTTGAAGCCATTTTTGGCCATTTCTAACTTTTTTTGCAAATCTCTAAGCACTTTAAAGCCATTTTTAGCATTTCTAGCCTATTTTTGCAAATCTCTAAGCACTTTCAAGCCATTTTTAGCATTTCTAACCCATGTTTGCACATCTCTAAGCAATTTTGAATGGCATTTTTGGACGTTTCTAACCCATGTGTGCACATCTCTAAGCAATTTTGAATGGCATTTTTGGCCGTTTCTAACCCATTTTTGCAAATCCCTAAGCACTTTAAAGCCTTTTTTGGCTTTTTCTTTCCAGTTTGCACATCTCTACCCATTTCAAAGCCATTTTTGGCCATTTCTAACCCTTTTTTGCTAATGTCTAAGCACTTTAAAGCCATTTTGGCCATTTCTAACCAATTTTTGCAAATCCCAAAGCACTTTAAAGCCATTTTTGGCATTTGTAACCCATGTTTGCACATCTCTAAGCAATTTTGAATGGCATTTTTGGAAGTTTCTAACCCATTGTTGCAGATCT
Source organism: Lathamus discolor (assembly GCF_037157495.1). Lineage (NCBI taxonomy): Eukaryota > Metazoa > Chordata > Aves > Psittaciformes > Psittacidae > Lathamus > Lathamus discolor. The sequence continues at coordinate 30,284,327 of NC_088908.1, forward strand.
CTAAGCATTTTTAAGACTTTTTTGTCCTTTTCTATGCAGTTTGTGCATCTCTAACCATTTTGAAGCCATTTTTGGCCATTTCTAACCCTTTTTTGCTAATCTCTAAGCACTTTCAAGCCATTTTTAGCATTTCTAACCCATGTTTGCACATCTCGAAGCAATTTTGAATGGCATTTTTGGACGTTTCTAACCCATTGTTGCAGATCTCTAAGCATTTTTAAGACTTTTTTGTCCTTTTCTATGCAGTTTGTGCATCTCTAACCATTTTGAAGCCATTTTTGGCCATTTCTAACCCTTTTTTGCTAATGTCTAAGCACTTTCAAGCCATTTTTAGCATTTCTAACCCATGTTTGCACATCTCTAAGCAATTTTGAATGGCATTTTTGGCCGTTTCTAACCATTTTTGCAAATCCCTAAGCACTTTAAAGCCATTTTTGGCATTTCTAACCCGTTTTTGGAAATCTCTAAGCACTTTAAAGCCATGTTTGGCATTTCGAACCCATTTTTGCACATCTCTAAGCACTTTTAAACCATTTTTGGCCATTTCTAACCCATGCTTGCTCATCTCTAAGCAATTTTGAATGACATTTTTGGCCATTTCTAACCCATTTTTGCCGATCTCTACGAACTTTTAAGCCTTTTTTGGCCTTTTCTATCCCGTCTACACATCTCTAACAATTATGAAGCCATTTTTGGCCATTTCTAACTCATGTTTGCTCATCCCTAAGCAATTCTGAATTGCATTTTTCGCTGTTTCTAACCCATTTTTGCAGATCTCTACGAACTTTTATGCCTTTTTTGGCCTTTTCTATCCAGTTTGCACACCTCTAACCATTTTGAAGCCATTTTTGGCCATTTCTAACCTTTTTTTGCAAATCTCTAAGCACTTTAAAGCCATTTTTAGCATTTCTAGCCTATTTTTGCAAATCTCTAAGCACTTTCAAGCCATTTTTAGCATTTCTAACCCATGTTTGCACATCTCTAAGCAATTTTGAATGGCATTTTTGGACGTTTCTAACCCATGTGTGCACATCTCTAAGCAATTTTGAATGGCATTTTTGGCCGTTTCTAACCCATTTTTGCAAATCCCTAAGCACTTTAAAGCCTTTTTTGGCTTTTTCTTTCCAGTTTGCACATCTCTACCCATTTCAAAGCCATTTTTGGCCATTTCTAACCCTTTTTTGCTAATGTCTAAGCACTTTAAAGCCATTTTGGCCATTTCTAACCAATTTTTGCAAATCCCAAAGCACTTTAAAGCCATTTTTGGCATTTGTAACCCATGTTTGCACATCTCTAAGCAATTTTGAATGGCATTTTTGGAAGTTTCTAACCCATTGTTGCAGATCTCTAAGCATTTTTAAGACTTTTTTGTCCTTTTCTATGCAGTTTGTGCATCTCTAACCATTTTGAAGCCATTTTTGGCCATTTCTAACCCTTTTTTGCTAATCTCTAAGCACTTTCAAGCCATTTTTAGCATTTCTAACCCATGTTTGCACATCTCGAAGCAATTTTGAATGGCATTTTTGGACGTTTCTAACCCATTGTTGCAGATCTCTAAGCATTTTTAAGACTTTTTTGTCCTTTTCTATGCAGTTTGTGCATCTCTAACCATTTTGAAGCCATTTTTGGCCATTTCTAACCCTTTTTTGCTAATGTCTAAGCACTTTCAAGCCATTTTTAGCATTTCTAACCCATGTTTGCACATCTCTAAGCAATTTTGAATGGCATTTTTGGCCGTTTCTAACCATTTTTGCAAATCCCTAAGCACTTTAAAGCCATTTTTGGCATTTCTAACCCGTTTTTGGAAATCTCTAAGCACTTTAAAGCCATGTTTGGCATTTCGAACCCATTTTTGCACATCTCTAAGCACTTTTAAACCATTTTTGGCCATTTCTAACCCATGCTTGCTCATCTCTAAGCAATTTTGAATGACATTTTTGGCCATTTCTAACCCATTTTTGCCGATCTCTACGAACTTTTAAGCCTTTTTTGGCCTTTTCTATCCCGTCTGCACATCTCTAACAATTTTGAAGCCATTTTTGGCCATTTCTAACTCATGTTTGCTCATCCCTAAGCAATTCTGAATTGCATTTTTCGCTGTTTCTATCCCATTTTTGCAGATCTCTACGAACTTTTATGCCTTTTTTGGCCTTTTCTATCCAGTTTGCACATCTCTAACCATTTTGAAGCCATTTTTGGCCATTTCTAACCCTTTTTTGCAAATCCCTAAGCACTTTAAAGCCATTTTTAGCATTTCTAACCTATTTTTGCAAATCTCTAAGCACTTTCAAGCCATTTTTAGCATTTCTAACCCATGTTTGCACATCTCTAAGCAATTTTGAATGGCATTTTTGGACGTTTCTAACCCATGTTTGCACATCTCTAAGCAATTTTGAATGGCATTTTTGGCCGTTTCTAACCCATTTTTGCAAATCCCTTAGCACTTTAAAGCCTTTTTTGGCTTTTTCTTTCCAGTTTGCACATCTCTACCCATTTCAAAGCCATTTTTGGCCATTTCTAACCCTTTTTTGCTAATGTCTAAGCACTTTAAAGCCATTTTGGCCATTTCTAACCAATTTTTGCAAATCCCAAAGCACTTTAAAGCCATTTTTGGCATTTGTAACCCATGTTTGCACATCTCTAAGCAATTTTGAATGGCATTTTTGGCCGTTTCTAACCCATTGTTGCAGATCTCTAAGCATTTTTAAGACTTTTTTGTCCTTTTCTATGCAGTTTGTGCATCTCTAACCATTTTGAAGCCATTTTTGGCCATTTCTAACCCTTTTTTGCTAATCTCTAAGCACTTTCAAGCCATTTTTAGCATTTCTAACCCATGTTTGCACATCTCGAAGCAATTTTGAATGGCATTTTTGGCCGTTTCTAACCCATTTTTGCAAATCCCTAAGCACTTTAAAGCCATTTTCAGCATTTCTAACTCGTTATTGCACATCTCTATGCACTTTTAAGCCATTTTGGCCATTCCTAACCCATTTTTGCACATCTCTAAGCACTTTTAAACCATTTTTGGTCCATTTCTAACCCATGTTTGCACATCTCTAAGCAATTTTGAATGGCATTTTTGGCCGTTTCTAACCATTTTTGCAAATCCCTAAGCACTTTAAAGCCATTTTTGGCATTTCTAACCCGTTTTTGGAAATCTCTAAGCACTTTAAAGCCATGTTTGGCATTTCGAACCCATTTTTGCACATCTCTAAGCACTTTTAAACCATTTTTGGCCATTTCTAACCCATTTTTGCCGATCTCTACGAACTTTTAAGCCTTTTTTGGCCTTTTCTATCCCGTCTGCACATCTCTAACAATTTTGAAGCCATTTTTGGCCATTTCTAACTCATGTTTGCTCATCCCTAAGCAATTCTGAATTGCATTTTTCGCTGTTTCTAACCCATTTTTGCAGATCTCTACGAACTTTTATGCCTTTTTTGGCCTTTTCTATCCAGTTTGCACATCTCTAACCATTTTGAAGCCATTTTTGGCCATTTCTAACCCTTTTTTGCAAATCTCTAAGCACCTTAAAGCCATTTTTAGCATTTCTAACCCATGTTTGCAAATCTCTAAGCACTTTCAAGCCATTTTTAGCATTTCTAACCCATGTTTGCACATCTCTAAGCAATTTTGAATGACATTTTTGGCCATTTCTAACCCATTTTTGCCGATCTCTACGAACTTTTAAGCCTTTTTTGGCCTTTTCTATCCCGTCTACACATCTCTAACAATTATGAAGCCATTTTTGGCCATTTCTAACTCATGTTTGCTCATCCCTAAGCAATTCTGAATTGCATTTTTCGCTGTTTCTAACCCATTTTTGCAGATCTCTACGAACTTTTATGCCTTTTTTGGCCTTTTCTATCCAGTTTGCACACCTCTAACCATTTTGAAGCCATTTTTGGCCATTTCTAACCTTTTTTTGCAAATCTCTAAGCACTTTAAAGCCATTTTTAGCATTTCTAGCCTATTTTTGCAAATCTCTAAGCACTTTCAAGCCATTTTTAGCATTTCTAACCCATGTTTGCACATCTCTAAGCAATTTTGAATGGCATTTTTGGACGTTTCTAACCCATGTGTGCACATCTCTAAGCAATTTTGAATGGCATTTTTGGCCGTTTCTAACCCATTTTTGCAAATCCCTAAGCACTTTAAAGCCTTTTTTGGCTTTTTCTTTCCAGTTTGCACATCTCTACCCATTTCAAAGCCATTTTTGGCCATTTCTAACCCTTTTTTGCTAATGTCTAAGCACTTTAAAGCCATTTTGGCCATTTCTAACCAATTTTTGCAAATCCCAAAGCACTTTAAAGCCATTTTTGGCATTTGTAACCCATGTTTGCACATCTCTAAGCAATTTTGAATGGCATTTTTGGAAGTTTCTAACCCATTGTTGCAGATCTCTAAGCATTTTTAAGACTTTTTTGTCCTTTTCTATGCAGTTTGTGCATCTCTAACCATTTTGAAGCCATTTTTGGCCATTTCTAACCCTTTTTTGCTAATCTCTAAGCACTTTCAAGCCATTTTTAGCATTTCTAACCCATGTTTGCACATCTCGAAGCAATTTTGAATGGCATTTTTGGCCGTTTCTAACCCATTTTTGCAAATCCCTAAGCACTTTAAAGCCATTTTCAGCATTTCTAACTTGTTATTGCACATCTCTATGCACTTTTAAGCCATTTTGGCCATTCCTAACCCATTTTTGCACATCTCTAAGCACTTTTAAACCATTTTTGGTCCATTTCTAACCCATGTTTGCACATCTCTAAGCAATTTTGAATGGCATTTTTGGCCGTTTCTAACCATTTTTGCAAATCCCTAAGCACTTTAAAGCCATTTTTGGCATTTCTAACCCGTTTTTGGAAATCTCTAAGCACTTTAAAGCCATGTTTGGCATTTCGAACCCATTTTTGCACATCTCTAAGCACTTTTAAACCATTTTTGGCCATTTCTAACCCATTTTTGCCGATCTCTACGAACTTTTAAGCCTTTTTTGGCCTTTTCTATCCCGTCTGCACATCTCTAACAATTTTGAAGCCATTTTTGGCCATTTCTAACTCATGTTTGCTCATCCCTAAGCAATTCTGAATTGCATTTTTCGCTGTTTCTAACCCATTTTTGCAGATCTCTACGAACTTTTATGCCTTTTTTGGCCTTTTCTATCCAGTTTGCACATCTCTAACCATTTTGAAGCCATTTTTGGCCATTTCTAACCCTTTTTTGCAAATCTCTAAGCACCTTAAAGCCATTTTTAGCATTTCTAACCCATGTTTGCAAATCTCTAAGCACTTTCAAGCCATTTTTAGCATTTCTAACCCATGTTTGCACATCTCTAAGCAATTTTGAATGACATTTTTGGCCATTTCTAACCCATTTTTGCCGATCTCTACGAACTTTTAAGCCTTTTTTGGCCTTTTCTATCCCGTCCACACATCTCTAACAATTATGAAGCCATTTTTGGCCATTTCTAACTCATGTTTGCTCATCCCTAAGCAATTCTGAATTGCATTTTTCGCTGTTTCTAACCCATTTTTGCAGATCTCTACGAACTTTTATGCCTTTTTTGGCCTTTTCTATCCAGTTTGCACACCTCTAACCATTTTGAAGCCATTTTTGGCCATTTCTAACCTTTTTTTGCAAATCTCTAAGCACTTTAAAGCCATTTTTAGCATTTCTAGCCCATGTGTGCACATCTCTAAGCAATTTTGAATGGCATTTTTGGCCGTTTCTAACCCATTTTTGCAAATCCCTAAGCACTTTAAATCCTTTTTTGGCTTTTTCTTTCCAGTTTGCACATCTCTACCCATTTCAAAGCCATTTTTGGCCATTTCTAACCCTTTTTTGCTAATGTCTAAGCACTTTAAAGCCATTTTGGCCATTTCTAACCAATTTTTGCAAATCCCAAAGCACTTTAAAGCCATTTTTGGCATTTGTAACCCATGTTTGCACATCTCTAAGCAATTTTGAATGGCATTTTTGGAAGTTTCTAACCCATTGTTGCAGATCTCTAAGCATTTTTAAGACTTTTTTGTCCTTTTCTATGCAGTTTGTGCATCTCTAACCATTTTGAAGCCATTTTTGGCCATTTCTAACCCTTTTTTGCTAATCTCTAAGCACTTTCAAGCCATTTTTAGCATTTCTAACCCATGTTTGCACATCTCGAAGCAATTTTGAATGGCATTTTTGGACGTTTCTAACCCATTTTTGCAAATCCCTAAGCACTTTAAAGCCATTTTCAGCATTTCTAACTCGTTATTGCACATCTCTATGCACTTTTAAGCCATTTTGGCCATTCCTAACCCATTTTTGCACATCTCTAAGCACTTTTAAACCATTTTTGGTCCATTTCTAACCCATGTTTGCACATCTCTAAGCAATTTTGAATGGCATTTTTGGCCGTTTCTAACCATTTTTGCAAATCCCTAAGCACTTTAAAGCCATTTTTGGCATTTCTAACCCGTTTTTGGAAATCTCTAAGCACTTTAAAGCCATGTTTGGCATTTCGAACCCATTTTTGCACATCTCTAAGCACTTTTAAACCATTTTTGGCCATTTCTAACCCATGCTTGCTCATCTCTAAGCAATTTTGAATGACATTTTTGGCCATTTCTAACCCATTTTTGCCGATCTCTACGAACTTTTAAGCCTTTTTTGGCCTTTTCTATCCCGTCTGCACATCTCTAACAATTTTGAAGCCATTTTTGGCCATTTCTAACTCATGTTTGCTCATCCCTAAGCAATTCTGAATTGCATTTTTCGCTGTTTCTATCCCATTTTTGCAGATCTCTACGAACTTTTATGCCTTTTTTGGCCTTTTCTATCCAGTTTGCACATCTCTAACCATTTTGAAGCCATTTTTGGCCATTTCTAACCCTTTTTTGCAAATCCCTAAGCACTTTAAAGCCATTTTTAGCATTTCTAACCCATTTTTGCAAATCTCTAAGCACTTTCAAGCCATTTTTAGCATTTCTAACCCATGTTTGCACATCTCTAAGCAATTTTGAATGGCATTTTTGGACGTTTCTAACCCATGTTTGCACATCTCTAAGCAATTTTGAATGGCATTTTTGGCCGTTTCTAACCCATTTTTGCAAATCCCTTAGCACTTTAAAGCCTTTTTTTGCTTTTTCTTTCCAGTTTGCACATCTCTACCCATTTCAAAGCCATTTTTGGCCATTTCTAACCCTTTTTTGCTAATGTCTAAGCACTTTAAAGCCATTTTGGCCATTTCTAACCAATTTTTGCAAATCCCAAAGCACTTTAAAGCCATTTTTGGCATTTGTAACCCATGTTTGCACATCTCTAAGCAATTTTGAATGGCATTTTTGGCCGTTTCTAACCCATTGTTGCAGATCTCTAAGCATTTTTAAGACTTTTTTGTCCTTTTCTATGCAGTTTGTGCATCTCTAACCATTTTGAAGCCATTTTTGGCCATTTCTAACCCTTTTTTGCTAATCTCTAAGCACTTTCAAGCCATTTTTAGCATTTCTAACCCATGTTTGCACATCTCGAAGCAATTTTGAATGGCATTTTTGGCCGTTTCTAACCCATTTTTGCAAATCCCTAAGCACTTTAAAGCCATTTTCAGCATTTCTAACTCGTTATTGCACATCTCTATGCACTTTTAAGCCATTTTGGCCATTCCTAACCCATGTTTGCACATCTCTAAGCACTTTTAAACCATTTTTGGTCCATTTCTAACCCATGTTTGCACATCTCTAAGCAATTTTGAATGGCATTTTTGGCCGTTTCTAACCATTTTTGCAAATCCCTAAGCACTTTAAAGCCATTTTTGGCATTTCTAACCCGTTTTTGGAAATCTCTAAGCACTTTAAAGCCATGTTTGGCATTTCGAACCCATTTTTGCACATCTCTAAGCACTTTTAAACCATTTTTGGCCATTTCTAACCCATGCTTGCTCATCTCTAAGCAATTTTGAATGACATTTTTGGCCATTTCTAACCCATTTTTGCCGATCTCTACGAACTTTTAAGCCTTTTTTGGCCTTTTCTATCCCGTCTGCACATCTCTAACAATTTTGAAGCCATTTTTGGCCATTTCTAACTCATGTTTGCTCATCCCTAAGCAATTCTGAATTGCATTTTTCGCTGTTTCTAACCCATTTTTGCAGATCTCTACGAACTTTTATGCCTTTTTTGGCCTTTTCTACCCAGTTTGCACATCTCTAACCATTTTGAAGCCATTTTTGGCCATTTCTAACCCTTTTTTGCAAATCTCTAAGCACCTTAAAGCCATTTTTAGCATTTCTAACCCATGTTTGCAAATCTCTAAGCACTTTCAAGCCATTTTTAGCATTTCTAACCCATGTTTGCACATCTCTAAGCAATTTTGAATGACATTTTTGGCCATTTCTAACCCATTTTTGCCGATCTCTACGAACTTTTAAGCCTTTTTTGGCCTTTTCTATCCCGTCTACACATCTCTAACAATTATGAAGCCATTTTTGGCCATTTCTAACTCATGTTTGCTCATCCCTAAGCAATTCTGAATAGCATTTTTCGCTGTTTCTAACCCATTTTTGCAGATCTCTACGAACTTTTATGCCTTTTTTGGCCTTTTCTATCCAGTTTGCACACCTCTAACCATTTTGAAGCCATTTTTGGCCATTTCTAACCTTTTTTTGCAAATCTCTAAGCACTTTAAAGCCATTTTTAGCATTTCTAGCCTATTTTTGCAAATCTCTAAGCACTTTCAAGCCATTTTTAGCATTTCTAACCCATGTTTGCACATCTCTAAGCAATTTTGAATGGCATTTTTGGACGTTTCTAACCCATGTGTGCACATCTCTAAGCAATTTTGAATGGCATTTTTGGCCGTTTCTAACCCATTTTTGCTAATCCCGAAGCACTTTAAAGCCTTTTTTGGCTTTTTCTTTCCAGTTTGCACATCTCTACCCATTTCAAAGCCATTTTTGGCCATTTCTAACCCTTTTTTGCTAATGTCTAAGCACTTTAAAGCCATTTTGGCCATTTCTAACCAATTTTTGCAAATCCCAAAGCACTTTAAAGCCATTTTTGGCATTTGTAACCCATGTTTGCACATCTCTAAGCAATTTTGAATGGCATTTTTGGAAGTTTCTAACCCATTGTTGCAGATCTCTAAGCATTTTTAAGACTTTTTTGTCCTTTTCTATGCAGTTTGTGCATCTCTAACCATTTTGAAGCCATTTTTGGCCATTTCTAACCCTTTTTTGCTAATCTCTAAGCACTTTCAAGCCATTTTTAGCATTTCTAACCCATGTTTGCACATCTCGAAGCAATTTTGAATGGCATTTTTGGACGTTTCTAACCCATTTTTGCAAATCCCTAAGCACTTTAAAGCCATTTTCAGCATTTCTAACTCGTTATTGCACATCTCTATGCACTTTTAAGCCATTTTGGCCATTCCTAACCCATTTTTGCACATCTCTAAGCACTTTTAAACCATTTTTTGTCCATTTCTAACCCATGTTTGCACATCTCTAAGCAATTTTGAATGGCATTTTTGGCCGTTTCTAACCATTTTTGCAAATCCCTAAGCACTTTAAAGCCATTTTTGGCATTTCTAACCCGTTTTTGGAAATCTCTAAGCACTTTAAAGCCATGTTTGGCATTTCGAACCCATTTTTGCACATCTCTAAGCACTTTTAAACCATTTTTGGCCATTTCTAACCCATGCTTGCTCATCTCTAAGCAATTTTGAATGACATTTTTGGCCATTTCTAACCCATTTTTGCCGATCTCTACGAACTTTTAAGCCTTTTTTGGCCTTTTCTATCCCGTCTGCACATCTCTAACAATTTTGAAGCCATTTTTGGCCATTTCTAACTCATGTTTGCTCATCCCTAAGCAATTCTGAATTGCATTTTTCGCTGTTTCTATCCCATTTTTGCAGATCTCTACGAACTTTTATGCCTTTTTTGGCCTTTTCTATCCAGTTTGCACATCTCTAACCATTTTGAAGCCATTTTTGGCCATTTCTAACCCTTTTTTGCAAATCCCTAAGCACTTTAAAGCCATTTTTAGCATTTCTAACCCATGTTTGCAAATCTCTAAGCACTTTCAAGCCATTTTTAGCATTTCTAACCCATGTTTGCACATCTCTAAGCAATTTTGAATGGCATTTTTGGACGTTTCTAACCCATGTTTGCACATCTCTAAGCAATTTTGAATGGCATTTTTGGCCGTTTCTAACCCATTTTTGCAAATCCCTAAGCACTTTAAAGCCTTTTTTGGCTTTTTCTTTCCAGTTTGCACATCTCTACCCATTTCAAAGCCATTTTTGGCCATTTCTAACCCTTTTTTGCTAATGTCTAAGCACTTTAAAGCCATTTTGGCCATTTCTAACCAATTTTTGCAAATCCCAAAGCACTTTAAAGCCATTTTTGGCATTTGTAACCCATGTTTGCACATCTCTAAGCAATTTTGAATGGCATTTTTGGCCGTTTCTAACCCATTGTTGCAGATCTCTAAGCATTTTTAAGACTTTTTTGTCCTTTTCTATGCAGTTTGTGCATCTCTAACCATTTTGAAGCCATTTTTGGCCATTTCTAACCCTTTTTTGCTAATCTCTAAGCACTTTCAAGCCATTTTTAGCATTTCTAACCCATGTTTGCACATCTCGAAGCAATTTTGAATGGCATTTTTGGCCGTTTCTAACCCATTTTTGCAAATCCCGAAGCACTTTAAAGCCATTTTCAGCATTTCTAACTCGTTATTGCACATCTCTATGCACTTTTAAGCCATTTTGGCCATTCCTAACCCATTTTTGCACATCTCTAAGCACTTTTAAACCATTTTTGGTCCATTTCTAACCCATGTTTGCACATCTCTAAGCAATTTTGAATGGCATTTTTGGCCGTTTCTAACCATTTTTGCAAATCCCTAAGCACTTTAAAGCCATTTTTGGCATTTCTATCCCGTTTTTGGAAATCTCTAAGCACTTTAAAGCCATGTTTGGCATTTCGAACCCATTTTTGCACATCTCTAAGCACTTTTAAACCATTTTTGGCCATTTCTAACCCATGCTTGCTCATCTCTAAGCAATTTTGAATGACATTTTTGGCCATTTCTAACCCATTTTTGCCGATCTCTACGAACTTTTAAGCCTTTTTTGGCCTTTTCTATCCCGTCTGCACATCTCTAACAATTTTGAAGCCATTTTTGGCCATTTCTAACTCATGTTTGCTCATCCCTAAGCAATTCTGAATTGCATTTTTCGCTGTTTCTAACCCATTTTTGCAGATCTCTACGAACTTTTATGCCTTTTTTGGCCTTTTCTATCCAGTTTGCACATCTCTAACCATTTTGAAGCCATTTTTGGCCATTTCTAACCCTTTTTTGCAAATCTCTAAGCACCTTAAAGCCATTTTTAGCATTTCTAACCCATGTTTGCAAATCTCTAAGCACTTTCAAGCCATTTTTAGCATTTCTAACCCATGTTTGCACATCTCTAAGCAATTTTGAATGACATTTTTGGCCATTTCTAACCCATTTTTGCCGATCTCTACGAACTTTTAAGCCTTTTTTGGCCTTTTCTATCCCGTCTGCACATCTCTAACAATTATGAAGCCATTTTTGGCCATTTCTAACTCATGTTTGCTCATCCCTAAGCAATTCTGAATTGCATTTTTCGCTGTTTCTAACCCATTTTTGCAGATCTCTACGAACTTTTATGCCTTTTTTGGCCTTTTCTATCCAGTTTGCACACCTCTAACCATTTTGAAGCCATTTTTGGCCATTTCTAACCTTTTTTTGCAAATCTCTAAGCACTTTAAAGCCATTTTTAGCATTTCTAACCTATTTTTGCAAATCTCTAAGCACTTTCAAGCCATTTTTAGCATTTCTAACCCATGTTTGCACATCTCTAAGCAATTTTGAATGGCATTTTTGGACGTTTCTAACCCTTGTTTGCACATCTCTAAGCAATTTTGAATGGCATTTTTGGCCGTTTCTAACCCATTTTTGCAAATCCCTAAGCACTTTAAAGCCTTTTTTGGCTTTTTCTTTCCAGTTTGCACATCTCTACCCATTTCAAAGCCATTTTTGGCCATTTCTAACCCTTTTTTGCTAATGTCTAAGCACTTTAAAGCCATTTTGGCCATTTCTAACCAATTTTTGCAAATCCCAAAGCACTTTAAAGCCATTTTTGGCATTTGTAACCCATGTTTGCACATCTCTAAGCAATTTTGAATGGCATTTTTGGCCGTTTCTAACCCATTGTTGCAGATCTCTAAGCATTTTTAAGACTTTTTTGTCCTTTTCTATGCAGTTTGTGCATCTCTAACCATTTTGAAGCCATTTTTGGCCATTTCTAACCCTTTTTTGCTAATGTCTAAGCACTTTCAAGCCATTTTTAGCATTTCTAACCCATGTTTGCACATCTCGAAGCAATTTTGAATGGCATTTTTGGCCGTTTCTAACCCATTTTTGCAAATCCCTAAGCACTTTAAAGCCATTTTCAGCATTTCTAACTCGTTATTGCACATCTCTATGCACTTTTAAGCCATTTTGACCATTCCTAACCCATTTTTGCACATCTCAAAGCACTTTTAAACCATTTTTGGTCCATTTCTAACCCATGTTTGCTCATCTCTAAGCAATTTTGAATGGCATTTTTGGCCGTTTCTAACCATTTTTGCAAATCCCTAAGCACTTTAAAGCCATTTTTGGCATTTCTAACCCGTTTTTGGAAATCTCTAAGCACTTTAAAGCCATGTTTGGCATTTCGAACCCATTTTTGCACATCTCTAAGCACTTTTAAACCATTTTTGGCCATTTCTAACCCATGCTTGCTCATCTCTAAGCAATTTTGAATGACATTTTTGGCCATTTCTAACCCATTTTTGCCGATCTCTACGAACTTTTAAGCCTTTTTTGGCCTTTTCTATCCCGTCTGCACATCTCTAACAATTTTGAAGCCATTTTTGGCCATTTCTAACCCTTTTTTGCAAATCTCTAAGCACCTTAAAGCCATTTTTAGCATTTCTAACCCATGTTTGCAAATCTCTAAGCACTTTCAAGCCATTTTTAGCATTTCTAACCCATGTTTGCACATCTCTAAGCAATTTTGAATGACATTTTTGGCCATTTCTAACCCATTTTTGCCGATCTCTACGAACTTTTAAGCCTTTTTTGGCCTTTTCTATCCCGTCTGCACATCTCTAACAATTTTGAAGCCATTTTTGGCCATTTCTAACTCATGTTTGCTCATCCCTAAGCAATTCTGAATTGCATTTTTCGCTGTTTCTAACCCATTTTTGCAGATCTCTACGAACTTTTATGCCTTTTTTGGCCTTTTCTATCCAGTTTGCACATCTCTAACCATTTTGAAGCCATTTTTGGCCATTTCTAACCCTTTTTTGCAAATCTCTAAGCACCTTAAAGCCATTTTTAGCATTTCTAACCCATGTTTGCAAATCTCTAAGCACTTTCAAGCCATTTTTAGCATTTCTAACCCATGTTTGCACATCTCTAAGCAATTTTGAATGACATTTTTGGCCATTTCTAACCCATTTTTGCCGATCTCTACGAACTTTTAAGCCTTTTTTGGCCTTTTCTATCCCGTCTGCACATCTCTAACAATTATGAAGCCATTTTTGGCCATTTCTAACTCATGTTTGCTCATCCCTAAGCAATTCTGAATTGCATTTTTCGCTGTTTCTAACCCATTTTTGCAGATCTCTACGAACTTTTATGCCTTTTTTGGCCTTTTCTATCCAGTTTGCACACCTCTAACCATTTTGAAGCCATTTTTGGCCATTTCTAACCTTTTTTTGCAAATCTCTAAGCACTTTAAAGCCATTTTTAGCATTTCTAACCTATTTTTGCAAATCTCTAAGCACTTTCAAGCCATTTTTAGCATTTCTAACCCATGTTTGCACATCTCTAAGCAATTTTGAATGGCATTTTTGGACGTTTCTAACCCTTGTTTGCACATCTCTAAGCAATTTTGAATGGCATTTTTGGCCGTTTCTAACCCATTTTTGCAAATCCCTAAGCACTTTAAAGCCTTTTTTGGCTTTTTCTTTCCAGTTTGCACATCTCTACCCATTTCAAAGCCATTTTTGGCCATTTCTAACCCTTTTTTGCTAATGTCTAAGCACTTTAAAGCCATTTTGGCCATTTCTAACCAATTTTTGCAAATCCCAAAGCACTTTAAAGCCATTTTTGGCATTTGTAACCCATGTTTGCACATCTCTAAGCAATTTTGAATGGCATTTTTGGCCGTTTCTAACCCATTGTTGCAGATCTCTAAGCATTTTTAAGACTTTTTTGTCCTTTTCTATGCAGTTTGTGCATCTCTAACCATTTTGAAGCCATTTTTGGCCATTTCTAACCCTTTTTTGCTAATCTCTAAGCACTTTCAAGCCATTTTTAGCATTTCTAACCCATGTTTGCACATCTCGAAGCAATTTTGAATGGCATTTTTGGCCGTTTCTAACCCATTTTTGCAAATCCCTAAGCACTTTAAAGCCATTTTCAGCATTTCTAACTCGTTATTGCACATCTCTATGCACTTTTAAGCCATTTTGACCATTCCTAACCCATTTTTGCACATCTCAAAGCACTTTTAAACCATTTTTGGTCCATTTCTAACCCATGTTTGCACATCTCTAAGCAATTTTGAATGGCATTTTTGGCCGTTTCTAACCATTTTTGCAAATCCCTAAGCACTTTAAAGCCATTTTCAGCATTTCTAACTCGTTATTGCACATCTCTATGCACTTTTAAGCCATTTTGACCATTCCTAACCCATTTTTGCACATCTCAAAGCACTTTTAAACCATTTTTGGTCCATTTCTAACCCATGTTTGCACATCTCTAAGCAATTTTGAATGGCATTTTTGGCCGTTTCTAACCATTTTTGCAAATCCCTAAGCACTTTAAAGCCATGTTTGGCATTTCGAACCCATTTTTGCACATCTCTAAGCACTTTTAAACCATTTTTGGCCATTTCTAACCCATGCTTGCTCATCTCTAAGCAATTTTGAATGACATTTTTGGCCATTTCTAACCCATTTTTGCCGATCTCTACGAACTTTTAAGCCTTTTTTGGCCTTTTCTATCCCGTCTGCACATCTCTAACAATTTTGAAGCCATTTTTGGCCATTTCTAACTCATGTTTGCTCATCCCTAAGCAATTCTGAATTGCATTTTTCGCTGTTTCTATCCCATTTTTGCAGATCTCTACGAACTTTTATGCCTTTTTTGGCCTTTTCTATCCAGTTTGCACATCTCTAACCATTTTGAAGCCATTTTTGGCCATTTCTAACCCTTTTTTGCAAATCTCTAAGCACCTTAAAGCCATTTTTAGCATTTCTAACCCATGTTTGCAAATCTCTAAGCACTTTCAAGCCATTTTTAGCATTTCTAACCCATGTTTGCACATCTCTAAGCAATTTTGAATGACATTTTTGGCCATTTCTAACCCATTTTTGCCGATCTCTACGAACTTTTAAGCCTTTTTTGGCCTTTTCTATCCCGTCTGCACATCTCTAACAATTTTGAAGCCATTTTTGGCCATTTCTAACTCATGTTTGCTCATCCCTAAGCAATTCTGAATTGCATTTTTCGCTGTTTCTAACCCATTTTTGCAGATCTCTACGAACTTTTATGCCTTTTTTGGCCTTTTCTATCCAGTTTGCACATCTCTAACCATTTTGAAGCCATTTTTGGCCATTTCTAACCCTTTTTTGCAAATCTCTAAGCACCTTAAAGCCATTTTTAGCATTTCTAACCCATGTTTGCAAATCTCTAAGCACTTTCAAGCCATTTTTAGCATTTCTAACCCATGTTTGCACATCTCTAAGCAATTTTGAATGACATTTTTGGCCATTTCTAACCCATTTTTGCCGATCTCTACGAACTTTTAAGCCTTTTTTGGCCTTTTCTATCCCGTCTGCACATCTCTAACAATTTTGAAGCCATTTTTGGCCATTTCTAACTCATGTTTGCTCATCCCTAAGCAATTCTGAATTGCATTTTTCGCTGTTTCTAACCCATTTTTGCAGATCTCTACGAACTTTTATGCCTTTTTTGGCCTTTTCTATCCAGTTTGCACACCTCTAACCATTTTGAAGCCATTTTTGGCCATTTCTAACCTTTTTTTGCAAATCTCTAAGCACTTTAAAGCCATTTTTAGCATTTCTAACCTATTTTTGCAAATCTCTAAGCACTTTCAAGCCATTTTTAGCATTTCTAACCCATGTTTGCACATCTCTAAGCAATTTTGAATGGCATTTTTGGACGTTTCTAACCCTTGTTTGCACATCTCTAAGCAATTTTGAATGGCATTTTTGGCCGTTTCTAACCCATTTTTGCAAATCCCTAAGCACTTTAAAGCCTTTTTTGGCTTTTTCTTTCCAGTTTGCACATCTCTACCCATTTCAAAGCCATTTTTGGCCATTTCTAACCCTTTTTTGCTAATGTCTAAGCACTTTAAAGCCATTTTGGCCATTTCTAACCAATTTTTGCAAATCCCAAAGCACTTTAAAGCCATTTTTGGCATTTGTAACCCATGTTTGCACATCTCTAAGCAATTTTGAATGGCATTTTTGGCCGTTTCTAACCCATTGTTGCAGATCTCTAAGCATTTTTAAGACTTTTTTGTCCTTTTCTATGCAGTTTGTGCATCTCTAACCATTTTGAAGCCATTTTTGGCCATTTCTAACCCTTTTTTGCTAATCTCTAAGCACTTTCAAGCCATTTTTAGCATTTCTAACCCATGTTTGCACATCTCGAAGCAATTTTGAATGGCATTTTTGGCCGTTTCTAACCCATTTTTGCAAATCCCTAAGCACTTTAAAGCCATTTTCAGCATTTCTAACTCGTTATTGCACATCTCTATGCACTTTTAAGCCATTTTGACCATTCCTAACCCATTTTTGCACATCTCAAAGCACTTTTAAACCATTTTTGGTCCATTTCTAACCCATGTTTGCACATCTCTAAGCAATTTTGAATGGCATTTTTGGCCGTTTCTAACCATTTTTGCAAATCCCTAAGCACTTTAAAGCCATTTTCAGCATTTCTAACTCGTTATTGCACATCTCTATGCACTTTTAAGCCA
This sequence comes from Lathamus discolor, assembly GCF_037157495.1. Lineage (NCBI taxonomy): Eukaryota > Metazoa > Chordata > Aves > Psittaciformes > Psittacidae > Lathamus > Lathamus discolor. The sequence continues at coordinate 30,301,397 of NC_088908.1, forward strand.
TTTTGACCATTCCTAACCCATTTTTGCACATCTCTAAGCACTTTTAAACCATTTTTGGTCCATTTCTAACCCATGTTTGCACATCTCTAAGCAATTTTGAATGGCATTTTTGGCCGTTTCTAACCATTTTTGCAAATCCCTAAGCACTTTAAAGCCATGTTTGGCATTTCGAACCCATTTTTGCACATCTCTAAGCACTTTTAAACCATTTTTGGCCATTTCTAACCCATGCTTGCTCATCTCTAAGCAATTTTGAATGACATTTTTGGCCATTTCTAACCCATTTTTGCCGATCTCTACGAACTTTTAAGCCTTTTTTGGCCTTTTCTATCCCGTCTGCACATCTCTAACAATTTTGAAGCCATTTTTGGCCATTTCTAACTCATGTTTGCTCATCCCTAAGCAATTCTGAATTGCATTTTTCGCTGTTTCTATCCCATTTTTGCAGATCTCTACGAACTTTTATGCCTTTTTTGGCCTTTTCTATCCAGTTTGCACATCTCTAACCATTTTGAAGCCATTTTTGGCCATTTCTAACCCTTTTTTGCAAATCTCTAAGCACCTTAAAGCCATTTTTAGCATTTCTAACCCATGTTTGCAAATCTCTAAGCACTTTCAAGCCATTTTTAGCATTTCTAACCCATGTTTGCACATCTCTAAGCAATTTTGAATGACATTTTTGGCCATTTCTAACCCATTTTTGCCGATCTCTACGAACTTTTAAGCCTTTTTTGGCCTTTTCTATCCCGTCTGCACATCTCTAACAATTTTGAAGCCATTTTTGGCCATTTCTAACTCATGTTTGCTCATCCCTAAGCAATTCTGAATTGCATTTTTCGCTGTTTCTAACCCATTTTTGCAGATCTCTACGAACTTTTATGCCTTTTTTGGCCTTTTCTATCCAGTTTGCACATCTCTAACCATTTTGAAGCCATTTTTGGCCATTTCTAACCCTTTTTTGCAAATCTCTAAGCACCTTAAAGCCATTTTTAGCATTTCTAACCCATGTTTGCAAATCTCTAAGCACTTTCAAGCCATTTTTAGCATTTCTAACCCATGTTTGCACATCTCTAAGCAATTTTGAATGACATTTTTGGCCATTTCTAACCCATTTTTGCCGATCTCTACGAACTTTTAAGCCTTTTTTGGCCTTTTCTATCCCGTCTGCACATCTCTAACAATTTTGAAGCCATTTTTGGCCATTTCTAACTCATGTTTGCTCATCCCTAAGCAATTCTGAATTGCATTTTTCGCTGTTTCTAACCCATTTTTGCAGATCTCTACGAACTTTTATGCCTTTTTTGGCCTTTTCTATCCAGTTTGCACACCTCTAACCATTTTGAAGCCATTTTTGGCCATTTCTAACCTTTTTTTGCAAATCTCTAAGCACTTTAAAGCCATTTTTAGCATTTCTAACCTATTTTTGCAAATCTCTAAGCACTTTCAAGCCATTTTTAGCATTTCTAACCCATGTTTGCACATCTCTAAGCAATTTTGAATGGCATTTTTGGACGTTTCTAACCCTTGTTTGCACATCTCTAAGCAATTTTGAATGGCATTTTTGGCCGTTTCTAACCCATTTTTGCAAATCCCTAAGCACTTTAAAGCCTTTTTTGGCTTTTTCTTTCCAGTTTGCACATCTCTACCCATTTCAAAGCCATTTTTGGCCATTTCTAACCCTTTTTTGCTAATGTCTAAGCACTTTAAAGCCATTTTGGCCATTTCTAACCAATTTTTGCAAATCCCAAAGCACTTTAAAGCCATTTTTGGCATTTGTAACCCATGTTTGCACATCTCTAAGCAATTTTGAATGGCATTTTTGGCCGTTTCTAACCCATTGTTGCAGATCTCTAAGCATTTTTAAGACTTTTTTGTCCTTTTCTATGCAGTTTGTGCATCTCTAACCATTTTGAAGCCATTTTTGGCCATTTCTAACCCTTTTTTGCTAATCTCTAAGCACTTTCAAGCCATTTTTAGCATTTCTAACCCATGTTTGCACATCTCGAAGCAATTTTGAATGGCATTTTTGGCCGTTTCTAACCCATTTTTGCAAATCCCTAAGCACTTTAAAGCCATTTTCAGCATTTCTAACTCGTTATTGCACATCTCTATGCACTTTTAAGCCATTTTGACCATTCCTAACCCATTTTTGCACATCTCAAAGCACTTTTAAACCATTTTTGGTCCATTTCTAACCCATGTTTGCACATCTCTAAGCAATTTTGAATGGCATTTTTGGCCGTTTCTAACCATTTTTGCAAATCCCTAAGCACTTTAAAGCCATTTTCAGCATTTCTAACTCGTTATTGCACATCTCTATGCACTTTTAAGCCATTTTGACCATTCCTAACCCATTTTTGCACATCTCAAAGCACTTTTAAACCATTTTTGGTCCATTTCTAACCCATGTTTGCACATCTCTAAGCAATTTTGAATGGCATTTTTGGCCGTTTCTAACCATTTTTGCAAATCCCTAAGCACTTTAAAGCCATTTTTGGCATTTCTAACCCGTTTTTGGAAATTTCTAAGCACTTTAAAGCCATGTTTGGCATTTCGAACCCATTTTTGCACATCTCTAAGCACTTTTAAACCATTTTTGGCCATTTCTAACCCATGCTTGCTCATCTCTAAGCAATTTTGAATGACATTTTTGGCCATTTCTAACCCATTTTTGCCGATCTCTACGAACTTTTAAGCCTTTTTTGGCCTTTTCTATCCCGTCTGCACATCTCTAACAATTTTGAAGCCATTTTTGGCCATTTCTAACTCATGTTTGCTCATCCCTAAGCAATTCTGAATTGCATTTTTCGCTGTTTCTATCCCATTTTTGCAGATCTCTACGAACTTTTATGCCTTTTTTGGCCTTTTCTATCCAGTTTGCACATCTCTAACCATTTTGAAGCCATTTTTGGCCATTTCTAACCCTTTTTTGCAAATCTCTAAGCACCTTAAAGCCATTTTTAGCATTTCTAACCCATGTTTGCAAATCTCTAAGCACTTTCAAGCCATTTTTAGCATTTCTAACCCATGTTTGCACATCTCTAAGCAATTTTGAATGACATTTTTGGCCATTTCTAACCCATTTTTGCCGATCTCTACGAACTTTTAAGCCTTTTTTGGCCTTTTCTATCCCGTCTGCACATCTCTAACAATTTTGAAGCCATTTTTGGCCATTTCTAACTCATGTTTGCTCATCCCTAAGCAATTCTGAATTGCATTTTTCGCTGTTTCTAACCCATTTTTGCAGATCTCTACGAACTTTTATGCCTTTTTTGGCCTTTTCTATCCAGTTTGCACATCTCTAACCATTTTGAAGCCATTTTTGGCCATTTCTAACCCTTTTTTGCAAATCTCTAAGCACCTTAAAGCCATTTTTAGCATTTCTAACCCATGTTTGCAAATCTCTAAGCACTTTCAAGCCATTTTTAGCATTTCTAACCCATGTTTGCACATCTCTAAGCAATTTTGAATGACATTTTTGGCCATTTCTAACCCATTTTTGCCGATCTCTACGAACTTTTAAGCCTTTTTTGGCCTTTTCTATCCCGTCTGCACATCTCTAACAATTATGAAGCCATTTTTGGCCATTTCTAACTCATGTTTGCTCATCCCTAAGCAATTCTGAATTGCATTTTTCGCTGTTTCTAACCCATTTTTGCAGATCTCTACGAACTTTTATGCCTTTTTTGGCCTTTTCTATCCAGTTTGCACACCTCTAACCATTTTGAAGCCATTTTTGGCCATTTCTAACCTTTTTTTGCAAATCTCTAAGCACTTTAAAGCCATTTTTAGCATTTCTAACCTATTTTTGCAAATCTCTAAGCACTTTCAAGCCATTTTTAGCATTTCTAACCCATGTTTGCACATCTCTAAGCAATTTTGAATGGCATTTTTGGACGTTTCTAACCCTTGTTTGCACATCTCTAAGCAATTTTGAATGGCATTTTTGGCCGTTTCTAACCCATTTTTGCAAATCCCTAAGCACTTTAAAGCCTTTTTTGGCTTTTTCTTTCCAGTTTGCACATCTCTACCCATTTCAAAGCCATTTTTGGCCATTTCTAACCCTTTTTTGCTAATGTCTAAGCACTTTAAAGCCATTTTGGCAATTTCTAACCAATTTTTGCAAATCCCAAAGCACTTTAAAGCCATTTTTGGCATTTGTAACCCATGTTTGCACATCTCTAAGCAATTTTGAATGGCATTTTTGGCCGTTTCTAACCCATTGTTGCAGATCTCTAAGCATTTTTAAGACTTTTTTGTCCTTTTCTATGCAGTTTGTGCATCTCTAACCATTTTGAAGCCATTTTTGGCCATTTCTAACCCTTTTTTGCTAATCTCTAAGCACTTTCAAGCCATTTTTAGCATTTCTAACCCATGTTTGCACATCTCGAAGCAATTTTGAATGGCATTTTTGGCCGTTTCTAACCCATTTTTGCAAATCCCTAAGCACTTTAAAGCCATTTTCAGCATTTCTAACTCGTTATTGCACATCTCTATGCACTTTTAAGCCATTTTGACCATTCCTAACCCATTTTTGCACATCTCAAAGCACTTTTAAACCATTTTTGGTCCATTTCTAACCCATGTTTGCACATCTCTAAGCAATTTTGAATGGCATTTTTGGCCGTTTCTAACCATTTTTGCAAATCCCTAAGCACTTTAAAGCCATTTTTGGCATTTCTAACCCGTTTTTGGAAATCTCTAAGCACTTTAAAGCCATGTTTGGCATTTCGAACCCATTTTTGCACATCTCTAAGCACTTTTAAACCATTTTTGGCCATTTCTAACCCATGCTTGCTCATCTCTAAGCAATTTTGAATGACATTTTTGGCCATTTCTAACCCATTTTTGCCGATCTCTACGAACTTTTAAGCCTTTTTTGGCCTTTTCTATCCCGTCTGCACATCTCTAACAATTTTGAAGCCATTTTTGGCCATTTCTAACTCATGTTTGCTCATCCCTAAGCAATTCTGAATTGCATTTTTCGCTGTTTCTATCCCATTTTTGCAGATCTCTACGATCTTTTATGCCTTTTTTGGCCTTTTCTATCCAGTTTGCACATCTCTAACCATTTTGAAGCCATTTTTGGCCATTTCTAACCCTTTTTTGCAAATCTCTAAGCACCTTAAAGCCATTTTTAGCATTTCTAACCCATGTTTGCAAATCTCTAAGCACTTTCAAGCCATTTTTAGCATTTCTAACCCATGTTTGCACATCTCTAAGCAATTTTGAATGACATTTTTGGCCATTTCTAACCCATTTTTGCCGATCTCTACTAACTTTTAAGCCTTTTTTGGCCTTTTCTATCCCATCTGCACATCTCTAACAATTATGAAGCCATTTTTGGCCATTTCTAACTCATGTTTGCTCATCCCTAAGCAATTCTGAATTGCATTTTTCGCTGTTTCTAACCCATTTTTGCAGATCTCTACGAACTTTTATGCCTTTTTTGGCCTTTTCTACCCAGTTTGCACATCTCTAACCATTTTGAAGCCATTTTTGGCCATTTCTAACCCTTTTTTGCAACTCTCTAAGCACTTTAAAGCCATTTTTAGCATTTCTAACCCATGTTTGCACATCTCTAAGCAATTTTGAATGGCATTTTTGGACGTTTCTAACCCTTGTTTGCACATCTCTAAGCAATTTTGAATGGCATTTTTGGACGTTTCTAACCCTTGTTTGCACATCTCTAAGCAATTTTGAATGGCATTTTTGGCCGTTTCTAACCCATTTTTGCAAATCCCTAAGCACTTTAAAGCCTTTTTTGGCTTTTTCTTTCCAGTTTGCACATCTCTACCCATTTCAAAGCCATTTTTGGCCATTTCTAACCCTTTTTTGCTAATGTCTAAGCACTTTAAAGCCATTTTGGCCATTTCTAACCAATTTTTGCAAATCCCAAAGCACTTTAAAGCCATTTTTGGCATTTGTAACCCATGTTTGCACATCTCTAAGCAATTTTGAATGGCATTTTTGGAAGTTTCTAACCCATTGTTGCAGATCTCTAAGCATTTTTAAGACTTTTTTGTCCTTTTCTATGCAGTTTGTGCATCTCTAACCATTTTGAAGCCATTTTTGGCCATTTCTAACCCTTTTTTGCAAATCCCTAAGCACTTTAAAGCCATTTTTAGCATTTCTAACCCATTTTTGCAAATCTCTAAGCACTTTCAAGCCATTTTTAGCATTTCTAACCCATGTTTGCACATCTCTAAGCAATTTTGAATGGCATTTTTGGAGGTTTCTAACCCATGTTTGCACATCTCTAAGCAATTTTGAATGGCATTTTTGGCCGTTTCTAACCCATTTTTGCAAATCCCTTAGCACTTTAAAGCCTTTTTTGGCTTTTTCTTTCCAGTTTGCACATCTCTACCCATTTCAAAGCCATTTTTGGCCATTTCTAACCCTTTTTTGCTAATGTCTAAGCACTTTAAAGCCATTTTGGCCATTTCTAACCAATTTTTGCAAATCCCAAAGCACTTTAAAGCCATTTTTGGCATTTGTAACCCATGTTTGCACATCTCTAAGCAATTTTGAATGGCATTTTTGGCCGTTTCTAACCCATTGTTGCAGATCTCTAAGCATTTTTAAGACTTTTTTGTCCTTTTCTATGCAGTTTGTGCATCTCTAACCATTTTGAAGCCATTTTTGGCCATTTCTAACCCTTTTTTGCTAATCTCTAAGCACTTTCAAGCCATTTTTAGCATTTCTAACCCATGTTTGCACATCTCGAAGCAATTTTGAATGGCATTTTTGGACGTTTCTAACCCATTTTTGCAAATCCCTAAGCACTTTAAAGCCATTTTCAGCATTTCTAACTCGTTATTGCACATCTCTATGCACTTTTAAGCCATTTTGGCCATTCCTAACCCATTTTTGCACATCTCTAAGCACTTTTAAACCATTTTTGGTCCATTTCTAACCCATGTTTGCACATCTCTAAGCAATTTTGAATGGCATTTTTGGCCGTTTCTAACCATTTTTGCAAATCCCTAAGCACTTTAAAGCCATTTTTGGCATTTCTAACCCGTTTTTGGAAATCTCTAAGCACTTTAAAGCCATGTTTGGCATTTCGAACCCATTTTTGCACATCTCTAAGCACTTTTAAACCATTTTTGGCCATTTCTAACCCATGCTTGCTCATCTCTAAGCAATTTTGAATGACATTTTTGGCCATTTCTAACCCATTTTTGCCGATCTCTACGAACTTTTAAGCCTTTTTTGGCCTTTTCTATCCCGTCTGCACATCTCTAACAATTTTGAAGCCATTTTTGGCCATTTCTAACTCATGTTTGCTCATCCCTAAGCAATTCTGAATTGCATTTTTCGCTGTTTCTATCCCATTTTTGCAGATCTCTACGAACTTTTATGCCTTTTTTGGCCTTTTCTATCCAGTTTGCACATCTCTAACCATTTTGAAGCCATTTTTGGCCATTTCTAACCCTTTTTTGCAAATCTCTAAGCACCTTAAAGCCATTTTTAGCATTTCTAACCCATGTTTGCAAATCTCTAAGCACTTTCAAGCCATTTTTAGCATTTCTAACCCATGTTTGCACATCTCTAAGCAATTTTGAATGACATTTTTGGCCATTTCTAACCCATTTTTGCCGATCTCTACGAACTTTTAAGCCTTTTTTGGCCTTTTCTATCCCGTCTGCACATCTCTACCCATTTCAAAGCCATTTTTGGCCATTTCTAACTCATGTTTGCTCATCCCTAAGCAATTCTGAATTGCATTTTTCGCTGTTTCTAACCCATTTTTGCAGATCTCTACGAACTTTTATGCCTTTTTTGGCCTTTTCTATCCAGTTTGCACACCTCTAACCATTTTGAAGCCATTTTTGGCCATTTCTAACCTTTTTTTGCAAATCTCTAAGCACTTTAAAGCCATTTTTAGCATTTCTAACCTATTTTTGCAAATCTCTAAGCACTTTCAAGCCATTTTTAGCATTTCTAACCCATGTTTGCACATCTCTAAGCAATTTTGAATGGCATTTTTGGACGTTTCTAACCCATGTTTGCACATCTCTAAGCAATTTTGAATGGCATTTTTGGCCGTTTCTAACCCATTTTTGCAAATCCCTAAGCACTTTAAAGCCTTTTTTGGCTTTTTCTTTCCAGTTTGCACATCTCTACCCATTTCAAAGCCATTTTTGGCCATTTCTAACCCTTTTTTGCTAATGTCTAAGCACTTTAAAGCCATTTTGGCCATTTCTAACCAATTTTTGCAAATCCCAAAGCACTTTAAAGCCATTTTTGGCATTTGTAACCCATGTTTGCACATCTCTAAGCAATTTTGAATGGCATTTTTGGCCGTTTCTAACCCATTGTTGCAGATCTCTAAGCATTTTTAAGACTTTTTTGTCCTTTTCTATGCAGTTTGTGCATCTCTAACCATTTTGAAGCCATTTTTGGCCATTTCTAACCCTTTTTTGCTAATCTCTAAGCACTTTCAAGCCATTTTTAGCATTTCTAACCCATGTTTGCACATCTCGAAGCAATTTTGAATGGCATTTTTGGCCGTTTCTAACCCATTTTTGCAAATCCCTAAGCACTTTAAAGCCATTTTCAGCATTTCTAACTCGTTATTGCACATCTCTATGCACTTTTAAGCCATTTTGGCCATTCCTAACCCATTTTTGCACATCTCTAAGCACTTTTAAACCATTTTTGGTCCATTTCTAACCCATGTTTGCACATCTCTAAGCAATTTTGAATGGCATTTTTGGCCGTTTCTAACCATTTTTGCAAATCCCTAAGCACTTTAAAGCCATTTTTGGCATTTCTAACCCGTTTTTGGAAATCTCTAAGCACTTTAAAGCCATGTTTGGCATTTCGAACCCATTTTTGCACATCTCTAAGCACTTTTAAACCATTTTTGGCCATTTCTAACCCATGCTTGCTCATCTCTAAGCAATTTTGAATGACATTTTTGGCCATTTCTAACCCATTTTTGCCGATCTCTACGAACTTTTAAGCCTTTTTTGGCCTTTTCTATCCCGTCTGCACATCTCTAACAATTTTGAAGCCATTTTTGGCCATTTCTAACTCATGTTTGCTCATCCCTAAGCAATTCTGAATTGCATTTTTCGCTGTTTCTAACCCATTTTTGCAGATCTCTACGAACTTTTATGCCTTTTTTGGCCTTTTCTATCCAGTTTGCACATCTCTAACCATTTTGAAGCCATTTTTGGCCATTTCTAACCCTTTTTTGCAAATCTCTAAGCACCTTAAAGCCATTTTTAGCATTTCTAACCCATGTTTGCAAATCTCTAAGCACTTTCAAGCCATTTTTAGCATTTCTAACCCATGTTTGCACATCTCTAAGCAATTTTGAATGACATTTTTGGCCATTTCTAACCCATTTTTGCCGATCTCTACTAACTTTTAAGCCTTTTTTGGCCTTTTCTATCCCATCTGCACATCTCTAACAATTATGAAGCCATTTTTGGCCATTTCTAACTCATGTTTGCTCATCCCTAAGCAATTCTGAATTGCATTTTTCGCTGTTTCTAACCCATTTTTGCAGATCTCTACGAACTTTTATGCCTTTTTTGGCCTTTTCTATCCAGTTTGCACACCTCTAACCATTTTGAAGCCATTTTTGGCCATTTCTAACCTTTTTTTGCAAATCTCTAAGCACTTTAAAGCCATTTTTAGCATTTCTAACCTATTTTTGCAAATCTCTAAGCACTTTCAAGCCATTTTTAGCATTTCTAACCCATGTTTGCACATCTCTAAGCAATTTTGAATGGCATTTTTGGACGTTTCTAACCCTTGTTTGCACATCTCTAAGCAATTTTGAATGGCATTTTTGGCATTTCTAACCCGTTTTTGGAAATCCCTAAGCACTTTAAAGCCATTTTCAGCATTTCTAACTCGTTATTGCACATCTCTATGCACTTTTAAGCCATTTTGGCCATTCCTAACCCATTTTTGCACATCTCTAAGCACTTTTAAACCATTTTTTGTCCATTTCTAACCCATGTTTGCACATCTCTAAGCAATTTTGAATGGCATTTTTGGCCGTTTCTAACCATTTTTGCAAATCCCAAAGCACTTTAAAGCCATTTTTGGCATTTCTAACCCGTTTTTGGAAATCTCTAAGCACTTTAAAGCCATGTTTGGCATTTCGAACCCATTTTTGCACATCTCTAAGCACTTTTAAACCATTTTTGGCCATTTCTAACCCATGCTTGCTCATCTCTAAGCAATTTTGAATGACATTTTTGGCCATTTCTAACCCATTTTTGCCGATCTCTACGAACTTTTAAGCCTTTTTTGGCCTTTTCTATCCCGTCTGCACATCTCTAACAATTTTGAAGCCATTTTTGGCCATTTCTAACTCATGTTTGCTCATCCCTAAGCAATTCTGAATTGCATTTTTCGCTGTTTCTATCCCATTTTTGCAGATCTCTACGAACTTTTATGCCTTTTTTGGCCTTTTCTATCCAGTTTGCACATCTCTAACCATTTTGAAGCCATTTTTGGCCATTTCTAACCCTTTTTTGCAAATCTCTAAGCACTTTAAAGCCATTTTTAGCATTTCTAACCCATTTTTGCAAATCTCTAAGCACTTTCAAGCCATTTTTAGCATTTCTAACCCATGTTTGCACATCTCTAAGCAATTTTGAATGGCATTTTTGGACGTTTCTAACCCATGTTTGCACATCTCTAAGCAATTTTGAATGGCATTTTTGGCCGTTTCTAACCCATTTTTGCAAATCCCTAAGCACTTTAAAGCCTTTTTTGGCTTTTTCTTTCCAGTTTGCACATCTCTACCCATTTCAAAGCCATTTTTGGCCATTTCTAACCCTTTTTTGCTAATGTCTAAGCACTTTAAAGCCATTTTGGCCATTTCTAACCAATTTTTGCAAATCCCAAAGCACTTTAAAGCCATTTTTGGCATTTGTAACCCATGTTTGCACATCTCTAAGCAATTTTGAATGGCATTTTTGGCCGTTTCTAACCCATTGTTGCAGATCTCTAAGCATTTTTAAGACTTTTTTGTCCTTTTCTATGCAGTTTGTGCATCTCTAACCATTTTGAAGCCATTTTTGGCCATTTCTAACCCTTTTTTGCTAATCTCTAAGCACTTTCAAGCCATTTTTAGCATTTCTAACCCATGTTTGCACATCTCGAAGCAATTTTGAATGGCATTTTTGGACGTTTCTAACCCATTTTTGCAAATCCCTAAGCACTTTAAAGCCATTTTCAGCATTTCTAACTCGTTATTGCACATCTCTATGCACTTTTAAGCCATTTTGGCCATTCCTAACCCATTTTTGCACATCTCTAAGCACTTTTAAACCATTTTTTGTCCATTTCTAACCCATGTTTGCACATCTCTAAGCAATTTTGAATGGCATTTTTGGCCGTTTCTAACCATTTTTGCAAATCCCTAAGCACTTTAAAGCCATTTTTGGCATTTCTAACCCGTTTTTGGAAATCTCTAAGCACTTTAAAGCCATGTTTGGCATTTCGAACCCATTTTTGCACATCTCTAAGCACTTTTAAACCATTTTTGGCCATTTCTAACCCATGCTTGCTCATCTCTAAGCAATTTTGAATGACATTTTTGGCCATTTCTAACCCATTTTTGCCGATCTCTACGAACTTTTAAGCCTTTTTTGGCCTTTTCTATCCCGTCTGCACATCTCTAACAATTTTGAAGCCATTTTTGGCCATTTCTAACTCATGTTTGCTCATCCCTAAGCAATTCTGAATTGCATTTTTCGCTGTTTCTATCCCATTTTTGCAGATCTCTACGAACTTTTATGCCTTTTTTGGCCTTTTCTATCCAGTTTGCACACCTCTAACCATTTTGAAGCCATTTTTGGCCATTTCTAACCTTTTTTTGCAAATCTCTAAGCACTTTAAAGCCATTTTTAGCATTTCTAACCTATTTTTGCAAATCTCTAAGCACTTTCAAGCCATTTTTAGCATTTCTAACCCATGTTTGCACATCTCTAAGCAATTTTGAATGGCATTTTTGGACGTTTCTAACCCATGTTTGCACATCTCTAAGCAATTTTGAATGGCATTTTTGGCCGTTTCTAACCCATTTTTGCAAATCCCTAAGCACTTTAAAGCCTTTTTTGGCTTTTTCTTTCCAGTTTGCACATCTCTACCCATTTCAAAGCCATTTTTGGCCATTTCTAACCCTTTTTTGCTAATGTCTAAGCACTTTAAAGCCATTTTGGCCATTTCTAACCAATTTTTGCAAATCCCAAAGCACTTTAAAGCCATTTTTGGCATTTGTAACCCATGTTTGCACATCTCTAAGCAATTTTGAATGGCATTTTTGGCCGTTTCTAACCCATTGTTGCAGATCTCTAAGCATTTTTAAGACTTTTTTGTCCTTTTCTATGCAGTTTGTGCATCTCTAACCATTTTGAAGCCATTTTTGGCCATTTCTAACCCTTTTTTGCTAATCTCTAAGCACTTTCAAGCCATTTTTAGCATTTCTAACCCATGTTTGCACATCTCGAAGCAATTTTGAATGGCATTTTTGGCCGTTTCTAACCCATTTTTGCAAATCCCTAAGCACTTTAAAGCCATTTTCAGCATTTCTAACTCGTTATTGCACATCTCTATGCACTTTTAAGCCATTTTGGCCATTCCTAACCCATTTTTGCACATCTCTAAGCACTTTTAAACCATTTTTGGTCCATTTCTAACCCATGTTTGCACATCTCTAAGCAATTTTGAATGGCATTTTTGGCCGTTTCTAACCATTTTTGCAAATCCCTAAGCACTTTAAAGCCATTTTTGGCATTTCTAACCCGTTTTTGGAAATCTCTAAGCACTTTAAAGCCATGTTTGGCATTTCGAACCCATTTTTGCACATCTCTAAGCACTTTTAAACCATTTTTGGCCATTTCTAACCCATGCTTGCTCATCTCTAAGCAATTTTGAATGACATTTTTGGCCATTTCTAACCCATTTTTGCCGATCTCTACGAACTTTTAAGCCTTTTTTGGCCTTTTCTATCCCGTCTGCACATCTCTAACAATTTTGAAGCCATTTTTGGCCATTTCTAACTCATGTTTGCTCATCCCTAAGCAATTCTGAATTGCATTTTTCGCTGTTTCTAACCCATTTTTGCAGATCTCTACGAACTTTTATGCCTTTTTTGGCCTTTTCTATCCAGTTTGCACATCTCTAACCATTTTGAAGCCATTTTTGGCCATTTCTAACCCTTTTTTGCAAATCTCTAAGCACCTTAAAGCCATTTTTAGCATTTCTAACCCATGTTTGCAAATCTCTAAGCACTTTCAAGCCATTTTTAGCATTTCTAACCCATGTTTGCACATCTCTAAGCAATTTTGAATGACATTTTTGGCCATTTCTAACCCATTTTTGCCGATCTCTACTAACTTTTAAGCCTTTTTTGGCCTTTTCTATCCCATCTGCACATCTCTAACAATTATGAAGCCATTTTTGGCCATTTCTAACTCATGTTTGCTCATCCCTAAGCAATTCTGAATTGCATTTTTCGCTGTTTCTAACCCATTTTTGCAGATCTCTACGAACTTTTATGCCTTTTTTGGCCTTTTCTATCCAGTTTGCACACCTCTAACCATTTTGAAGCCATTTTTGGCCATTTCTAACCTTTTTTTGCAAATCTCTAAGCACTTTAAAGCCATTTTTAGCATTTCTAACCTATTTTTGCAAATCTCTAAGCACTTTCAAGCCATTTTTAGCATTTCTAACCCATGTTTGCACATCTCTAAGCAATTTTGAATGGCATTTTTGGACGTTTCTAACCCTTGTTTGCACATCTCTAAGCAATTTTGAATGGCATTTTTGGCATTTCTAACCCGTTTTTGGAAATCCCTAAGCACTTTAAAGCCATTTTCAGCATTTCTAACTCGTTATTGCACATCTCTATGCACTTTTAAGCCATTTTGGCCATTCCTAACCCATTTTTGCACATCTCTAAGCACTTTTAAACCATTTTTTGTCCATTTCTAACCCATGTTTGCACATCTCTAAGCAATTTTGAATGGCATTTTTGGCCGTTTCTAACCATTTTTGCAAATCCCAAAGCACTTTAAAGCCATTTTTGGCATTTCTAACCCGTTTTTGGAAATCTCTAAGCACTTTAAAGCCATGTTTGGCATTTCGAACCCATTTTTGCACATCTCTAAGCACTTTTAAACCATTTTTGGCCATTTCTAACCCATGCTTGCTCATCTCTAAGCAATTTTGAATGACATTTTTGGCCATTTCTAACCCATTTTTGCCGATCTCTACGAACTTTTAAGCCTTTTTTGGCCTTTTCTATCCCGTCTGCACATCTCTAACAATTTTGAAGCCATTTTTGGCCATTTCTAACTCATGTTTGCTCATCCCTAAGCAATTCTGAATTGCATTTTTCGCTGTTTCTATCCCATTTTTGCAGATCTCTACGAACTTTTATGCCTTTTTTGGCCTTTTCTATCCAGTTTGCACATCTCTAACCATTTTGAAGCCATTTTTGGCCATTTCTAACCCTTTTTTGCAAATCTCTAAGCACTTTAAAGCCATTTTTAGCATTTCTAACCCATTTTTGCAAATCTCTAAGCACTTTCAAGCCATTTTTAGCATTTCTAACCCATGTTTGCACATCTCTAAGCAATTTTGAATGGCATTTTTGGACGTTTCTAACCCATGTTTGCACATCTCTAAGCAATTTTGAATGGCATTTTTGGCCGTTTCTAACCCATTTTTGCAAATCCCTAAGCACTTTAAAGCCTTTTTTGGCTTTTTCTTTCCAGTTTGCACATCTCTACCCATTTCAAAGCCATTTTTGGCCATTTCTAACCCTTTTTTGCTAATGTCTAAGCACTTTAAAGCCATTTTGGCCATTTCTAACCAATTTTTGCAAATCCCAAAGCACTTTAAAGCCATTTTTGGCATTTGTAACCCATGTTTGCACATCTCTAAGCAATTTTGAATGGCATTTTTGGCCGTTTCTAACCCATTGTTGCAGATCTCTAAGCATTTTTAAGACTTTTTTGTCCTTTTCTATGCAGTTTGTGCATCTCTAACCATTTTGAAGCCATTTTTGGCCATTTCTAACCCTTTTTTGCTAATCTCTAAGCACTTTCAAGCCATTTTTAGCATTTCTAACCCATGTTTGCACATCTCGAAGCAATTTTGAATGGCATTTTTGGACGTTTCTAACCCATTTTTGCAAATCCCTAAGCACTTTAAAGCCATTTTCAGCATTTCTAACTCGTTATTGCACATCTCTATGCACTTTTAAGCCATTTTGGCCATTCCTAACCCATTTTTGCACATCTCTAAGCACTTTTAAACCATTTTTTGTCCATTTCTAACCCATGTTTGCACATCTCTAAGCAATTTTGAATGGCATTTTTGGCCGTTTCTAACCATTTTTGCAAATCCCTAAGCACTTTAAAGCCATTTTTGGCATTTCTAACCCGTTTTTGGAAATCTCTAAGCACTTTAAAGCCATGTTTGGCATTTCGAACCCATTTTTGCACATCTCTAAGCACTTTTAAACCATTTTTGGCCATTTCTAACCCATGCTTGCTCATCTCTAAGCAATTTTGAATGACATTTTTGGCCATTTCTAACCCATTTTTGCCGATCTCTACGAACTTTTAAGCCTTTTTTGGCCTTTTCTATCCCGTCTGCACATCTCTAACAATTTTGAAGCCATTTTTGGCCATTTCTAACTCATGTTTGCTCATCCCTAAGCAATTCTGAATTGCATTTTTCGCTGTTTCTATCCCATTTTTGCAGATCTCTACGAACTTTTATGCCTTTTTTGGCCTTTTCTATCCAGTTTGCACATCTCTAACCATTTTGAAGCCATTTTTGGCCATTTCTAACCCTTTTTTGCAAATCTCTAAGCACTTTAAAGCCATTTTTAGCATTTCTAACCCATTTTTGCAAATCTCTAAGCACTTTCAAGCCATTTTTAGCATTTCTAACCCATGTTTGCACATCTCTAAGCAATTTTGAATGGCATTTTTGGACGTTTCTAACCCTTGTTTGCACATCTCTAAGCAATTTTGAATGGCATTTTTGGCCGTTTCTAACCCATTTTTGCAAATCCCTAAGCACTTTAAAGCCTTTTTTGGCTTTTTCTTTCCAGTTTGCACATCTCTACCCATTTCAAAGCCATTTTTGGCCATTTCTAACCCTTTTTTGCTAATGTCTAAGCACTTTAAAGCCATTTTGGCCATTTCTAACCAATTTTTGCAAATCCCAAAGCACTTTAAAGCCATTTTTGGCATTTGTAACCCATGTTTGCACATCTCTAAGCAATTTTGAATGGCATTTTTGGCCGTTTCTAACCCATTGTTGCAGATCTCTAAGCATTTTTAAGACTTTTTTGGCCTTTTCTATGCAGTTTGTGCATCTCTAACCATTTTGAAGCCATTTTTGGCCATTTCTAACCCTTTTTTGCTAATCTCTAAGCACTTTCAAGCCATTTTTAGCATTTCTAACCCATGTTTGCACATCTCGAAGCAATTTTGAATGGCATTTTTGGACGTTTCTAACCCATTTTTGCAAATCCCTAAGCACTTTAAAGCCATTTTCAGCATTTCTAACTCGTTATTGCACATCTCTATGCACTTTTAAGCCATTTTGGCCATTCCTAACCCATTTTTGCACATCTCTAAGCACTTTTAAACCATTTTTTGTCCATTTCTAACCCATGTTTGCACATCTCTAAGCAATTTTGAATGGCATTTTTGGCCGTTTCTAACCATTTTTGCAAATCCCTAAGCACTTTAAAGCCATTTTTGGCATTTCTAACCCGTTTTTGGAAATCTCTAAGCACTTTAAAGCCATGTTTGGCATTTCGAACCCATTTTTGCACATCTCTAAGCACTTTTAAACCATTTTTGGCCATTTCTAACCCATGCTTGCTCATCTCTAAGCAATTTTGAATGACATTTTTGGCCATTTCTAACCCATTTTTGCCGATCTCTACGAACTTTTAAGCCTTTTTTGGCCTTTTCTATCCCGTCTGCACATCTCTAACAATTTTGAAGCCATTTTTGGCCATTTCTAACTCATGTTTGCTCATCCCTAAGCAATTCTGAATTGCATTTTTCGCTGTTTCTATCCCATTTTTGCAGATCTCTACGAACTTTTATGCCTTTTTTGGCCTTTTCTATCCAGTTTGCACATCTCTAACCATTTTGAAGCCATTTTTGGCCATTTCTAACCCTTTTTTGCAAATCTCTAAGCACCTTAAAGCCATTTTTAGCATTTCTAACCCATGTTTGCAAATCTCTAAGCACTTTCAAGCCATTTTTAGCATTTCTAACCCATGTTTGCACATCTCTAAGCAATTTTGAATGACATTTTTGGCCATTTCTAACCCATTTTTGCCGATCTCTACGAACTTTTAAGCCTTTTTTGGCCTTTTCTATCCCGTCTGCACATCTCTAACAATTATGAAGCCATTTTTGGCCATTTCTGACTCATGTTTGCTCATCCCTAAGCAATTCTGAATTGCGTTTTTCGCTGTTTCTAACCCATTTTTGCAGATCTCTACGAACTTTTATGCCTTTTTTGGCCTTTTCTATCCAGTTTGCACACCTCTAACCATTTTGAAGCCATTTTTGGCCATTTCTAATCTTTTTTTGCAAATCTCTAAGCACTTTAAAGCCATTTTTAGCATTTCTAGCCCATGTGTGCACATCTCTAAGCAATTTTGAATGGCATTTTTGGCCGTTTCTAACCCATTTTTGCAAATCCCTAAGCACTTTAAATCCTTTTTTGGCTTTTTCTTTCCAGTTTGCACATCTCTACCCATTTCAAAGCCATTTTTGGCCATTTCTAACCCTTTTTTGCTAATGTCTAAGCACTTTAAAGCCATTTTGGCCATTTCTAACCAATTTTTGCAAATCCCAAAGCACTTTAAAGCCATTTTTGGCATTTGTAACCCATGTTTGCACATCTCTAAGCAATTTTGAATGGCATTTTTGGAAGTTTCTAACCCATTGTTGCAGATCTCTAAGCATTTTTAAGACTTTTTTGTCCTTTTCTATGCAGTTTGTGCATCTCTAACCATTTTGAAGCCATTTTTGGCCATTTCTAACCCTTTTTTGCTAATCTCTAAGCACTTTCAAGCCATTTTTAGCATTTCTAACCCATGTTTGCACATCTCGAAGCAATTTTGAATGGCATTTTTGGACGTTTCTAACCCATTTTTGCAAATCCCTAAGCACTTTAAAGCCATTTTCAGCATTTCTAACTCGTTATTGCACATCTCTATGCACTTTTAAGCCATTTTGGCCATTCCTAACCCATTTTTGCACATCTCTAAGCACTTTTAAACCATTTTTTGTCCATTTCTAACCCATGTTTGCACATCTCTAAGCAATTTTGAATGGCATTTTTGGCCGTTTCTAACCATTTTTGCAAATCCCTAAGCACTTTAAAGCCATTTTTGGCATTTCTAACCCGTTTTTGGAAATCTCTAAGCACTTTAAAGCCATGTTTGGCATTTCGAACCCATTTTTGCACATCTCTAAGCACTTTTAAACCATTTTTGGCCATTTCTAACCCATGCTTGCTCATCTCTAAGCAATTTTGAATGACATTTTTGGCCATTTCTAACCCATTTTTGCCGATCTCTACGAACTTTTAAGCCTTTTTTGGCCTTTTCTATCCCGTCTGCACATCTCTAACAATTTTGAAGCCATTTTTGGCCATTTCTAACTCATGTTTGCTCATCCCTAAGCAATTCTGAATTGCATTTTTCGCTGTTTCTATCCCATTTTTGCAGATCTCTACGAACTTTTATGCCTTTTTTGGCCTTTTCTATCCAGTTTGCACATCTCTAACCATTTTGAAGCCATTTTTGGCCATTTCTAACCCTTTTTTGCAAATCTCTAAGCACTTTAAAGCCATTTTTAGCATTTCTAACCCATGTTTGCACATCTCTAAGCAATTTTGAATGGCATTTTTGGACGTTTCTAACCCATGTTTGCACATCTCTAAGCAATTTTGAATGGCATTTTTGGCCGTTTCTAACCCATTTTTGCAAATCCCTAAGCACTTTAAAGCCTTTTTTGGCTTTTTCTTTCCAGTTTGCACATCTCTACCCATTTCAAAGCCATTTTTGGCCATTTCTAACCCTTTTTTGCTAATGTCTAAGCACTTTAAAGCCATTTTGGCCATTTCTAACCAATTTTTGCAAATCCCAAAGCACTTTAAAGCCATTTTTGGCATTTGTAACCCATGTTTGCACATCTCTAAGCAATTTTGAATGGCATTTTTGGCCGTTTCTAACCCATTGTTGCAGATCTCTAAGCATTTTTAAGACTTTTTTGTCCTTTTCTATGCAGTTTGTGCATCTCTAACCATTTTGAAGCCATTTTTGGCCATTTCTAACCCTTTTTTGCTAATCTCTAAGCACTTTCAAGCCATTTTTAGCATTTCTAACCCATGTTTGCACATCTCTAAGCAATTTTGAATGGCATTTTTGGCCGTTTCTAACCCATTTTTGCAAATCCCTAAGCACTTTAAAGCCATTTTCAGCATTTCTAACTCGTTATTGCACATCTCTATGCACTTTTAAGCCATTTTGGCCATTCCTAACCCATTTTTGCACATCTCTAAGCACTTTTAAACCATTTTTGGTCCATTTCTAACCCATGTTTGCACATCTCTAAGCAATTTTGAATGGCATTTTTGGCCGTTTCTAACCATTTTTGCAAATCCCTAAGCACTTTAAAGCCATTTTTGGCATTTCTAACCCGTTTTTGGAAATCTCTAAGCACTTTAAAGCCATGTTTGGCATTTCGAACCCATTTTTGCACATCTCTAAGCACTTTTAAACCATTTTTGGCCATTTCTAACCCATGCTTGCTCATCTCTAAGCAATTTTGAATGACATTTTTGGCCATTTCTAACCCATTTTTGCCGATCTCTACGAACTTTTAAGCCTTTTTTGGCCTTTTCTATCCCGTCTGCACATCTCTAACAATTTTGAAGCCATTTTTGGCCATTTCTAACTCATGTTTGCTCATCCCTAAGCAATTCTGAATTGCATTTTTCGCTGTTTCTATCCCATTTTTGCAGATCTCTACGAACTTTTATGCCTTTTTTGGCCTTTTCTATCCAGTTTGCACATCTCTAACCATTTTGAAGCCA